>NW_027397074.1:22540153-22648776 GCF_003265705.2 Callorhinus ursinus
TGGGTCATTTCTCTTTTCTTTTTGATAAGTCTGGCCAAGGGTTTATCTATCTTGTTAATTCTTTCAAAGAACCAGCTCCTAGTTTCGTTGATCTGTTCTACTGTTCTTTTGGTTTGTATTTCATTGATTTCTGCTCTGATCTTTATGATTTCTCTTCTCCTGCTGGGTTTAGGCTTTATTTGCTGTTGTTTCTCCAGCTCCTTTAGGTGTAGGGTTAGGTTGTGTATTTGAGACCTTTCTTGTTTCTTGAGAAAGGCTTGTATTGCTACACACTTTCCGTCAGGACTGCCTTTGCTGTATCCCAAAGATTTTGAACAGTTGTGTTTTCATTTTCATTGGTTTCCATGAATATTTTTAATTCTTCTTTAATTTCCTGGTTGACCCATTCATTCTTTAGTAGGATGCTCTTTAGCCTCCATGTATTTGAGTTCTTTCCGACTTTCCTTTTGTGATTGAGTTCTAGTTTCAAAGCATTGTGGTCTGAAAATATGCAGGGAATAATTCCAGTCTTTTGGTACCGGTTGAGACCTGATTTGTGACCTAGGATGTGATCAATTCTGGAGAATGTTCCATGGGCACTAGAGAAGAATGTGTATTCTGTTGCTTTGGGATGGAATGTTCTGAATATGTCTGTGAAGTCCATTTGGTCCAGTGTGTCATTTAAAGTCTTTATTTCCTTGTTGATCTTTTGCTTTGATGATCTCTCCATTTCAGTCAGAGGGGTGTTAAAGTCCCCCACTATTACTGTATTGTTGTCAATGTGTTTCTTTGCTTTTGTTATTAATTGCCTTATAAAATTGGCTGCTCCCACGTTAGGGGCATAGATATTTACAATCGTTAGATCTTCTTGTTGGATAGGCCCTTTAAGTAGGATATAGTGTCCTTCTTCATCTCTTATTACAGTCTTTGTTTTAAAATCTAACTTGTCTGATATAAGGATTGCCACCCCAACTTTCTTTTGGTGTCCATTAGTATGGTAAATGGTTTTCCACCCCCTCACTTTCAATGTGGGGGTGTCTTTGGGTCTAAAATGAGTCTCTTGCAGACAGCATATTGATGGGTCTTTTTTTTTAATCCAATCTGATAGCCTGTGTCTTTTGATTGGGGCATTGAGCCCATTTACATTCAGGGTAACTCTTGAAAGGTATGAATTTAGTGCCATTGTATTGCCTGTAGGTGACTGTTACTATATATTGTCTGTGTTCCTTTCTGATCTATGCTGCTTTTAGGCTCTCTCTTTGCTTAGAGGACCCCTCTCAATATTTCTTGGAGGGCTGGTTTCGTGTTTGCAAATTCCTTTAGTTTTTGTTTGTCCTGGAATCTTTTTATCTCTCCCTCAATTTTCAGTGAGAGCCTAGCTGGATATAGTATTCTTGGCTGCATATTTTTCTCGTTTAGTGCTCTGAAGATCTCATGCCAGTCCTTTCTGGCCTGCCAGGTCTCTGTGGATAGGTCTGTTGCCAATCTAATGTTTCTACCATTGTAGGTTACATATCTCTTCTCCCGAGCTGCTTTCAGGATTTTCTCTTTGTCTCTGAGACTCCTAAGTTTTACTATTAGATATCGGGGTGTTGACCTATTTTTATTGATTTTGAGAGGGGTTCTCTGTGCCTCCTGGATTTTGATGCCTGTTTCCTTCCCCACATTAGGGAAGTTCTCTGCTATTATTTGCTCCAGTATACCTTCTGCCCCTCTCTCTCTTCTTCTTCTGGGATCCCAATTATTCTAATGTTGTTTCGTCTTATCGTATCGCTTATCTCTCAAATTCTGCCCTCGTGATCCTGTAGTTGTTTCTCTCTCTTCTCTCAGCCTCTTTATTTTCCATCATTTGGTCTTCTATATCACTGATTCTCTCTTCTGCCTCATTTATCCTAGCAGTTAGTGCCCCCATTTTTGATTGCCCCTCATTTATAGCCTTTTTGATTTCGACTTGGTTAGATTTTAGTTCTTTTATTTCTCCAGAAAGGGTTTCTCTAATAACTTCCACGCTTTTTTCAAGCCCAGCTAGTATCTTTAAAGTCATGATTCTGAACACTAGGTATGACATCGTACTATGTCCGTATTGAGTAGGTCCCTGGCTGACGGTACTACCTCTTGTTCTTTTTGCTGAGGTGATTTTTTTCGTCTTGTCATTTTGTCCAGAGGAGAATAGATGAAGGAGAGAACAAAATGCTAGCAGGTTAACAACGTCCCCAGCAAATATACTCTATACAAATCAGAAAAGACCTGAAACCAGGGGAAAAGAAAGGGAAAGAAAGAAAAAAGAGAGAGAAAAAAAAGATAAAAGCAAAAACAGAACAATACAAAAAAACAGAATATGATCAAATATGATCAGGCTAGTGGATAGATCAGTGCCACACACTAGATTTTGGGCGTATTTTGGTCTGTTAGAAAAAAGTGCCTCCTAAAATTTTAAAGGAAGAAAGATTTATATATGTACAAAATAAGGGTTGTTACAATGAAGGAATGGAAGATGACTGTAAAGATGAAAATTATAAAAGATTTTATAAAAGGAATTGATAAGAAGTTGTTTGAAAAAAGAAAGAAGATTTAAAAAAAAAGAAAAGGGAGTGAATATGATCAGGCAGGAGACTAGAACAAAGCCATATACTAGTGATTTAGGGTATATTTTGATCTGTTAGAAGAAACTGTATCTTAAAATTTTAAGGAGAGAACAACTTATATATGCCAAAAATAAGGGTAACTACTATGAAGGGATAAAATATGACTCTAAAAATGAAAAATAAAAAATGTTTTTTTAAAAAAGGGATTGATAAGATGTTGGTTGAAAAAGGGGAAAAGAAAAATTTAAAAAAAAAGTTAAAAAAAAAACTTTGAAAAACTAATGAATCATAGTAAAAAAAAGCCATGAATTCTATGTGCAGTATTCCCCTAGCGCTGGAGTTCTCCCGTTCTTCTTGATCGGTAAACTTGGTCTTGGTTTGCTGGCTGTTCGTGCTGATTCCTGGGGGAGGGGCCTGTTGCCGTGGTTCCCAAATGCCTTTGCTGGAGGCGGAATTGCCCCGCCCTTGCCAGTCCAGGCTAAGCAAGCTGCTCCGGTTTGCTCTCAGGAGCTTTTGTTCCCTGCAAGCTCTCGGTGCAGCTTTGGAGGACCAGGATGAAAATGGTGGCCTCCCAATCTCCACCCGGAGGAGCTGAGAACTCGGGGCCCCGCTCCTCAGTGAGCCACCAGAGAAAAGCTGTCACTCCCGTCTCCCGGTCTCCGGCCGCACTCCGTCCTCACCCCGGCCTGTGACCAAGTGTTTCTATCTCTGGCTCCCGACCCCGTGTGGAGTCTCCAAACCCAGCAGATCCCTGCAGTGTGCCCCCGCGCTGCTCCTCTCCGTGGAGGAAGGGGAGTCTCCCCGGATCTGCCGCTTGTTGGGTCCCTGCTGGAGGAGCAGTGGCCCGACTGTGCCCTGGATCACAGTTTATGACAACCCCGAGCTGAGAGCCTGTGCCTCTGCTCCGTCTCTGCAGCCGGCTTCCCCGCTCCGATACCTGGGAGCTCTGCTGCACACAGGCACCCCCGGTTTTTCTGTGACCCCGAGGGTCCTGAGACCACACTGTCCCGCGAGGGTTCCACCACCCGCTTAGCCACTGGAGCGACGTCCCTCAGCGGAGCCGACTTCTAAAAGGTCCGATTTTGTGCTCCGCGGCTCTAGCACTTGCCAGAAGCGGCCGGCGGAGGCCCCTCCCCCGCCGTCTATCCTCCCGAATATCGCCTCGGATTCACTTCTCCGCACGTCCTACCTTCCAGCAAGAGGTCGCTTCTCTTTTCAGAGAGTTGTTGCTACTCTCTTCTTTGATCTCCTGTTGAGTTCGTAGGTGTTCAGAATGGTTTGATCCCTATTCAGCTGAATTCCTGAGACCAGACGAAATCCAGGTCTCCTACTCCTCCGCCATCTTGCTCCGCACCCCCCCCACAACTGACTCTCATTCATCTTTTTCATCTTTATATTCTTGGTCCCCAGTGAAGAGTATGGCATATAATTGATGCTTCATAAGTTTCTTGGATAAATTACCCGGAGGTCTCTCCAGATAAGCAATGCAGGTCATCAAACCAAATCTGGCCCCCATGTGTTTTATAAATAAAGTCTTATTGGAACACAGCCACACTCATTTAGCTATATCCTGTCTACTGTCATGCCACAAACAGCAGAGCTGAGGAGTTGTGACAGAGATTGTATAGCCCACAAACCTCAAATATTTGCTATCTGGCCCTTTGCAGAAAAAGCTTGCTGACCCCTGGTCTAGGCATTCATTTTCTCCTACTCATGATTGCTGGGTAAACTCTGAAAATGTCTTAGTCCCTGGTTGCCCTTTATCTAGATTTTTAAAAAATAATAGACCATTATTTTTGGTCTTTGAAGTTACTACAAGGTAGTAATTAAGTTACAGCTGTACTTGACTACAATTTCAAGGGTAACAAAATGCTGGTATTACTGAACAACTAATTGAAGTTGGGTGTTTTCAAAATTGCATCGGTACCACATTCGTGAGTCGTCATTTTGTTGTCGTATTTGAGGGACCTTGGTGGAAAGTGGGGTAGAAAGAGCCCCATGGTAACTGGATAAATGATAAACTTCTAACACCATTTCAGTTAAAGCAAGAGGAATTGTAAGATTATTTCCAGAGATCTGTAAGACAAGTTATATGACAGTAGAAAGCATGAAAATATTTTTCTCATGCTTATTCTTTGAGTAGCCTGATAATAATGTTTTGGTCTCTGGACTTCCATAGCAATGGACCTTTGTTCAGACAAGGTTAAGAAGAGTAAATTAAGCACTATCATTTTCTACTTGTGATTTCTAGAGATTCTAAGTTTATATGTGGCTGTTAGCACGTTGCCTGACACAGAACATGCCTTCAAAAATATTTGCTGAATTAATGTCCTGGCAAGTAGAACCTGGCTTTGCAAAATCTTTACAGGATTCATTTATTATTGATACATTACATTAGGTCCTTATACGTATAGAAATAGTAAATTTTATCATTGCTGAGAGGAGGGGCGAGGTTGTATCCAGCTGAGATTGGCAAATAAGATGACAAAGAATGTACAATTCGAGTGACCATTGAAGGACTTGGGGGGAAGAAGGACGGCCAAGGAAGGCAGACAAGGATGGAGGTGGCATTAGCAGAGACAGGCACACATGAGATGGGTTGAAAGCCTGCCTGAAGTGAAGCAGTTGGTTTATGCAGGTTAAATGGTTGCAGTAAAATTGAACTGCTATTTGAAATTAGATCTAGAATTTAAGTGCCTTCGATACCTCACTGTATCACTAGGCAACCACAGATGTTTGAACAGAAGAATAAAAAGGAAAAAAAAGAACATGAGGTGTGGGAAAGATGAGTCAGGAGACACAGGGAGAGATGACCTCGAAGGAGGAGCAGTAGACGATGAGGGAAAGAGTGACACAAGAGCCCATGAAACATAAGCTGCCTAGTTACAGGGGAAGAAAGTGAGGAGCTCAAAACTGACCACAGGGTCTCTAGCCTCAGGAAATGTGGCCCTTTCATTAGGAGAAACAGAAGTCAGAAATACGGGGTGAAGACAATTAGCTCATTTTTTAAGAGCATTTTTTAAAAAGATTTTATTTATTTGACAAAGAGAGCACAAGCAGGGGGAACGGCAGAGGGAGTGGGAGAAGCAGACTCCCCACTGAGCAGGGAGCCCGACGTGGAGCTCGATCCCAGGACCCTGGGATCATGACCCGAGCCAAAGGCAGACGCTTCACTGACTGAGTCACCCAGGCGCCCCTTAACTCATGTTTTTAATGAAGAAGGTGGTGAGCTCAGGAGACCGGCTGGGCTAGGGGGCAGATTTGGGAGTCCCCAGAGGAAAGGAAGACGTCAAGAGTCTGGGGCCCATGAGAGGAAGGAGAGTGCAGTACAAGAAAAGGCCGTCACACGTAGCCATCAGGAGACCATTTACTGCCTTCAAAACTGAAGGCCAGGTTGCCAAAGCGTGAAGCTGCCGCACCCGACCTGGGGGCTTAGACTTCTGATTGCTCTTGAAGGTAGTGTTGGAGAGATTTCAAAAAGCCTAATGGAAATTTTACAGAAAGCTAAATAAATAAATGAAAACAATTCACTTTTTTTTTTCTTTTCCTGAAATCATACCAATCCAGTGTTGGTTTTTGTGCAGACTGGAAGTTCTAATGTGCATTAAGGATGGATTTGATTGATTTAAAATAGGGAAGTGCATTATTACTTAATCTTGCCTCTTCAGCCTTTTGAAAGCATTCATTTAAGTGTTCCTTGGAACACACTTTGGCAAATGTGTGAGATAATGATGTGAGGTTGCCTAGCAGCAGCCTCTGTAATGGGCAGAATCAGGCTTTTAGTCCCAAGATGTCCACATAACTGCAACGCTAAGAGGTTACAGAGTGTTTCCATGTACATTGTCTCACCTGGTCCTCTCACCACTCGTTAAAACACTGCCCCGCTACCTCTAATTCAGAAAATAATTAGGCAGGCTCCTTTTAAACTTTGCACAGTCCTAGCCATTAAGAGTTGCTTTAGGATTGATCTGGAGGAATCCAGCCCTTTTTTTTTCCCTTCTATTAAAAAAATTTAAATCTGTTTTTTTTTTTTTTTTTTTTTTTTTGTCCATTAGCAAAATCACCTCAGAAGGGGTTTGTGCCATGTCTTTGGATTTTCTTTATGTGTATGCCTCACGTCTGTGGCTCTTTAATTCAGATACCCAGCATAATGATGCCAATATCCTTAATAAATATTTGAGGCTAGAAGTGGATTTTCACAGGGACATATTTCTGACTCGTGTTATTTCAGTATGTACATTCCAAGGGATTGATTGTTGTAATCCAAGTATCATTAACTAAAAATGTGAAAAGCTCATTGCTAAAAATCCTTAGAGAGTCTGTAAACATCCTGTGCTGCCACTTCAGAGCTTTGAACATAAACTCCTAAAAAATAACTGCGTGTGCAATTCATGTTTTGCGTGTGTGTTTAGAAATTTATCCTGAAACACAAATAGGAGCAGAATTAATTAGCAGGGTTAATTAAACACTTCTGTAGGAGCACTGTTCTCTCTACAGTCCATGCCAGAAAGTTGCTGGAATATTTTTAATTTTTCAAAGATAGAGACAGACAGCTAGCAAGGAGTAGTTTCACACACAAGGTTGCACCAAACATAACACGCTCTCTGTTATCATCTCCGATCACTGGGCATGCTGAAACGGGACACTGAACAACATCCTTTGCCAAACAGTTCCAAGTAAAGCTGTAAGAATTATCTCCCATGTCCAAGGAGGAATAAGTGCCACCCGTGGAATCCAGCTCCTGCATTTGCCATTGAAGTCCATTCCCAAAGCCTCTCCTCTGATTGGTTTTTTGGCATCATGTTGAGTGTTCCCATCCCCCAGCAGCTGCTGCCCTTGAGAGCCAGCATAACTCAGAGGCAAAGATCATTCAGCTCCAAACACTGAGGAAATTTTGGCATCTTCCCCATCACAGGAGGCCAGCCAAGTTGTACTCCAACCCAACCTCTGAGAGAAGCCTTTCAAAGACATAAATGTTTTATAGCTGAGCCCCAGCTTAAGAAGTCTCCCCTATGCTCTGCCCTCTTCTGTCTCAGGACTGGCCAGAGGCCATTTGCAAGGGAGAGACCAGAAGAGAAAGCTTTGACTCGCACTTTCTCCCCTAAACCTCCCAGACTCTCAGGGGTCACTTTCTGTATTGGAGGTATGGGGGAAGTGGGCTGGGTTCCTGTCAGAAGGCACCAAAACCCAAAGGCAGGGCAGGCATGGAGGACAGAGCCTGGCATTTGAAGCAAGGAGTTGGAGCCAGAGAAGGAACAAAAGGAAAGTCATGTTTGTCCCTGCTTTGAATGTAAAGAATTATTTGATAGTGTTTAATCTTGCTTATTTTGCTCATTCCAGTATATTTGAAGGTAAAACTCTTTGTTTGTTTAATTTTACTATATTATGTTATGGTAGTCACCCTACATTACATCATTTGTTTTTGATGTAGTGTTCCATGATTCATTGTTTGCGTATAACACCCAGTGCTCCATGCAGAACGTGCCCTCTTTAATACCCATCACCAGGCCAACCCATCCCCCTACCCCCTCCCCTCTAAAACCATCAGTTTGTTTCTCAGAGTCCATAGTCTCTCATGGTTCGTCTCCCCTCCGATTCCCCCTCTTCATTTTTCCCTTCCTACTATCTTTTTTTTTTAAACATATAATGCATTATTTGTTTCAGGGGTACAGGTCTGTGATTCATCACTCTTTACACAATTCACAGCGCTCACCATAGCATATACCCTCCCCAATGTCCATCACCCAGCCACCCCATCCCTCCCACCCCCCTCCCCTCCAGTAACCCTCAGTTTGTTTCCTGAGATTGAGAGTCTCTTATGATTTGTCTCCCTCTCTGGTTTCATCTTGTTTCATTTTTCCCTCCCTTCCCCTATGGTCCTCTGTCTTGTTTCTCAAACTCCTCATATCAGTGAGATCATATGATACTTGTCTTTCTCTGATTGACTTATTTCGCTTAGCATAATACCCTCTAGTTCCATCCACGTTGTTGCAAATGGCAAGATTTTGGGTTTTTTTGATGGCTGCGTAATATTCCATTGTGTGTGTGTGTGTGTGTGTGTGTGTGTAGCACATCTTCTTTATCCATTCATCTGTTGATGGACATCTTGGCTCTTTCCATAGTTTGGCTATTGTGGACATTGCTACTATAAACATTGGGGTGCACGTACCCCGAAGCTAAAACTCTTTGTGATGGGTATTGGGCCTCTGTCCAGCAGGACCTCTCCTGGCTTAACTGAACATTCCTCAACATAGAAGTGTTTCCTGTGGCTTTAGAAAGGCATACATTATTTTCTTTTACACTTTGGAATTGGTGTAAAGTCCTTAGATTCAGAGATGCACTGACTTTGACTCATGGCCTTAAAAAGAATAGTAATTGGTCTTTTTCACATGTGTGTATATCCTAGATGGTGCCAAAGGTCCCAAATCACTAAGGGCATCCAGTTCACTGGTGGTACAAGGAGGAAAAATTAAGCGCAAGTTTGTGGATCTGGGGTAAGCATTTCGTGATGTAAAAAACAAACCCTCTGTAAAAAAAAAAAAAAAAAAAAAAAAAACTAAAAGAGAAAATGTCAGTTTCCCCTTTCTGACTGTGTGCTGTCATTATAGGGCACCTTTGCGAAGGAATTCCAACAAGGGAAAGAAGTGGAAAGAAAAGGAAAAAGAAGCCAATAGGTTTTCTCCAGGTAGCAGGTACGGGTGGGTGATCTCAACTTTCTGGCCCCCCTCCTCCCATGGCTAACCAAAATCAATGGTCAGGATCTGTGAGCTAAAGTGATCCACCTAGAGGCGAGATGGAAGAGAAATTGCACAATCAGTTTATATTTGTCCTAACCCCAGTTGTAGTCTACACTGGCGTTGGGTATATCCATTGGTTTAATTGCAGAATTATGGTCACATGAACGGTTTCAATAAATGTTTGTCTAAATACAGCATAAATGTATCTATGTGATATGTCAGTTAGGCATATTTCAGGGTCTTTACCTGGTTACCCACAATACTAATATCCTCTTTTTTGTCAAGTCTGAAAGGGTAATTTTACATTGAAGTACCTTGTTGGTTTTTAGCACTGTTCTGTCCACATGTGAGAAGGACCTTCATCTCTTGCTGTACTCAGCTGTTCAACTGATTTTCTTCAGGCCCTACCAACTATTCTTATCAGTAAAGACTTCCCTATCAAAAAGTGAGCTTTGTACTGCATGTTGTCAAGTCTTCCCAATTTTATTCTGAGATTACAGGATTTTAAGTTTAAATTTGTATCTGGAAGCAATAAGGCATGGAGCTTGACTGCCTGGGTTTGGATCAGAGCTCTCCCAGTTAATACCTTTAAAATCTTGGACAAATTCTGTAACCTGTTTGCCTCCATTTTTTTGTGTGAAATAAGGGTAAATAACAGGATCTACCTAATAACTTTAGAGTAAGGATTAAGTAAGTTTTCATACAAAGCACGTCAGATAGTACCTGGCATGTAGGAGGCATTTAAAAATAATAATAATTAAGATAACAGTTTGCTATCATTTTTACTTGCAAGTTACAGTTTTACAGAGCAGTTTTACAGGTATCACTTTAGTCGATCCTTATAATAAGGTCGGGAGGCCAGAAAATAATACCATACTTTATTAAGAACCTCACCTTTGTAGAATTTAATTGATTTGCCCATGATTATGCAGCAAGCAGTTAACTCAGCCGGGCTCGTGCCTCCATCCAGATGCCTTTGCAACACAACACCTCCCTTCCACTTGTTTATGCACTGAATGATGCGGAAATCTCTTCACGAAATTTGGGAATCACCCCAACAGCGGTAGACTAAGGAAGAAACAGAAAGCTAATGATAAAAGATCATCAAATCATTTTGGGACCACTGATCCATTTTATAGGTCGTCCTCTATGTTTTCTTTTTCTTCTTTTCCTTTTTTCTGGCAATACCAGTTGGTGAGAAATTGTACCTTCTTCCTGGGATTATAGGAGAGTGGGGTCAGGGATGAGAAGAGGGAATTCCCAAATTAATTGTGTTAGTCTGTTGTTGTGGTGGTTTGATCCTGTACAATGGAGAAAGCGTTAAAAGCTCTGTTTATATCGAGGACACCGTTCTTGGAAAAAATAAGTCCATGACCCAACTCAAAAGCAATTTAACTTTGTGTGGTTTTGGAGTGAGAAATATAAAACAGTCTGCTGTGTGCTTTAAAAATAGGAATAGGAAACGATCAAATATACTCAGGATAAAATACCGTAAAAACTGCAAGTGTTTCAGGGAGAGAGATGCCAGATGCACAAGGAGAGAAGCTGGGACACTTCTGTAGTAAACACTGCCCTCCTTTTGGCCCCTGGACTTCTGAGGCAGTCACTTCCTCTCACCTTGAGGCTCCACTCGGAAAAGGATGGAAGGAAGTATCCAGCAGTGGGGAGAAGGTTTGACTGAATTTCATCCTAGTAGCCAGAGGCTATCACCTCCCTGTACAAACTCCAGGTGAAAAGCAAGCAAATCTTGATTCTGTTGGTGAGCGCGCACTTTACTCTAGGCCAGCCCCAGGGAGTCAAGGGTGGGCTGTCACTGCAGCGAATGCCAATTTTGGAACCAGCAGCCAGCCAGCTCAGTATTTTTAAAATACTAACCCTGAAGTCTTTCTGCTTCACTGGTCACAAGTATTTACACATGTACCAATGCTACAAAATAGTTTTCAATTGGAATCATAATTTTATAATTATCTGTAGTCATAGTAGAATTTTGACAGGCCTGACAGGAATTCATGTAATTGAAATATATAGAACAAGGGAAGAAGAGGGAGGAATTTTTCTGTTTCACAGAACAATTTTTTGAGCTATCACAGTAGTTGGTTAACGCTAATCAAATCTAATGACAGCCTCTCTGCTCCTACATAGATTGATAATGGGCCCAGAACCTTTTAAAACATAGGTCAGAAAACAGAGTTACTGCCCAGTAGGGACTTCCTGCAACTGAGTTGGTTTCACAGGGCCCCCGAAGGTGGGTGGGTGGTAAGCACCGTCAGCTTCAGGGTCCCACTGCAGTTGGGGGAGACTGGGAATGAACTCATCACCTCTGTGAAGCTTTCTCAGAAAAGAGAGGGAATGATTCATGAATTGAGTTAGTGATCTTATCTCTTAGGCTTTTCATTATTAGGCTGTAAAAATCAGGTGAGGTCATTCAATCAGTTCTAGCCCGAGGCTGCGGGACTTTAAAGAGGCAAGACCAGAGGTTTGCTAAATTCGGTCTTGGTTTTAGTTTTTTCCTTCCTCAAGAGTTAAGAGTTTACTTTATTGTATTCCTTGGGGAGATCTAATGACTCACATGCACGACCAACATGAAACAAATAGATGAGGTTCAATAATTATAATAATAAATAAACCCTACAAAATTATGGCTCGGTCCTAGCCTTTTCACATATGTGCTCAGCGAACAGTCTGATTTAAACAGGCAGCATAGCAAAGAACAGAAGCAGGAAAGTGAGTGGGTTGTCAGAGCTTGTCGACAAAGGGTAAAAATACTACCCTCATTTTAGAGCAAGTTGCCACTGATGTCAGTAGAGTACCTGCTTTGGAGCTCTGTGGGAGAAGCTCCTGGTTGAGTGGCAGAATGGAAAAGCGTGTTAGCAGTTATGTGCATCTCAGAACAAGGCTAGACAGTGGCGTGTGGGAAAACGACAGGAAGAGAGATGACACACCTTTGTGGAGGTGAATTTGCATTCCCCTTAGAAGTGTCAACTGTGGAAAAAACACTGTGCTGGAATCCAAGTATTCATCCTGGCTTTGCCATAGATAAGGCTCTGAATTTCCTAGACCTTGGTTTCCCACCAAAAAATAATCAGATGGATTAAAACTACATGGTCTCCAACTCCCCAGCCATCTCTGTCTGTACTATCCAATATGGTAGCCTCTAGTCAGATGTGACCATTGAGCACTAGAAATGTGGCTAGTCTATATTGAGATGTGTTGTAGGAGAAAATGCATGCAGGAGTTCAAAGACTTAGTATGAAAAAAAAAGAATGTGAAATACCTTATTAAAAATTTTATAATACTGATTACCTGTTGAAATAATAATATTTTGAATATTTTGGGTTAAATAAAATATAAATTAATTTTACCTCTTTTTTTATGTGGTTACCAGAAAATTGTAATTTATATATGTAGTTCATATTGTATTTCTATTGGACAGGGTTAATCCATATGATTCTATGAAAAACATCCTCTTTTCAGTTCTAACTCATTCCGTTGATCTATAAATTGGCATTTTTCCTGTTTATTTTTTTACTTTTTTATTGAAGTATAATTAATATACAGTATTATGTTAGTTTCGGGGATACAATATAATGATTCAACAATTTCTGTGTATTACTCAGTGCTCATCACGATACATGTGTTCTTGTTTGTCTATTCTTTTTTAAATCTATAGCTACTCTTCTGTGTTCCCAGTATAATTTCTTTACACACAGAGGTACAAAAGATGTAACAATATAATTTATTTTAAAGGCAAATTCATGGGGACGAATAAGATAAAGCAAAAACTAACATTGGTACTTAAAATATAACATCTTCAACAATACTGTCATATGTGCCTGAAGAGAAAAGCACCTCACCACTGCCTAAACTTGACCCACAGAGGCACCCCAAAAAGGACCCAAAATTTCTTAAAAAAAAAAAATTATTTAAAAAACAGGAAACAAAATGCCGTTGTAAATTGCCAGAGGAGAATGGCAAAATAATTTCAACCTGGCAAGTTTCAAAGAGAGCGTTTAAGGCACGAACAACGATAATGAAAACTCAGTAAAGCCCCTATGGAGTGCTTAACTTTGACATAACAGTTCTGCGGGGTCTCCCCTTCACTTGATAGTTTTAATGCCCAAAGATGGCTTTCCTTAAAAAGAGGATTATTTGGGTTATAAATTAAAAGTAATTGATTCAAGTCTCCAGTTTTAAAACCTACCTTTTTTTGAGTTTCAGTTCATCTTACAAATCTTGTCATTTTGTTTATACATCCAGTAAAATTTTATAAAAAAATTTATAGAGACCCTTGAATAATGTTAGCTTGGCCTCAGCAGAGCCGTCTTGTTCCCACGTAGTTGTGTATCCTGTTTTTAGAAAACTGCACTTATAAATTTAATCTGTTCGTTTTCTTTTTAAGTACGTCCCAGTGCTTGAAAGCTGACAGACTTTGACATTCCTAACACATCAACACTCTTCCACTTGAAAAAAACTTTTGAAAATCTAGTCGATTAAAATGTTACCATAGAGGCTGTAAACATCCAGTGCTCTTATCACTTTGATTATTTTTCATCTTAACCAGTTAAATATATTAAGATAGAATGAATAGACAGACTTCTCTCTCAGATTTCTAATAATACAAGTTTTCTTAAATCCTAAGCAATATATTTATTATTCCCAAATCTAACATTTTTGTTTTGAAATATCAAATTTTTATTTACATAATCATCTTGCTGTTTCATTTTAAACCTTCCCAGGATGGGGAGGACTCATTAAGGGAACAGTTTCCCCATCTCCTATGAATGCAGAGGGGGCACAAAAGACCTTTTCCCTTCCACCCTCTGGGGTTTTCCAGCTGGAGTCCTATAAATTAGATTGACAGAAGACAGGTTAACAAGGGGAAAGCATACACACTGATTGAACGTAAGCTTTGTGTGATGCAGGAACCTTTATCAGGAAGTGAAGACCAAAGAAGTGGTTAAGCCTGAGCATTTTAATGCTAGGTTTGTTGAAGAGTGGAAAGTCTTGGAAAAAATGTGAGAGGACAAAAGGGTATGAACTAAGGGTAGTAAATGGGAAACTTCGCAAGGCCTCTTCGTTCCCCAAAGCATTGTTCCTTCAGATCCCTCTTGGTATCCCTCCATCTACAGATAAGGATGTTCCTTTCCTCCAGGTATAGGGAGGGCACCTCTCCCATAAGATCTTATGATCTGCTTCAGGGGCAGTGGGGAGGTCAGAGAACCCTTCACGTACCTGCCATTTCTCAGATTCCTTCACCTTAAAATATTTGCTATGCTAAGTTGTCATGTTCTGTGGTAGCATGTCCAGAACCCTGTAAGAAATGAAGGTTAAACGCTACAGTGACCATCTCAGACGGGTTGTTGGGGTTATCAGTCGGCGCTTTGGACCATAACTCAGGGTCGAAGCAGGATGTGTCAGTGGTGGCTGGCCTGACCTGCAGGTGGACACCTGCTTGTCCTACCTGTTATCTTTGAGGGTCTCCACGTGTCCTTCCAAAGGGGCTGGCTGTTACAACCTCAGTCTCCTCAGTGGGTGTTAGAACCTTACGGAATTACTTCCTCTGGTTTGAATAAAGGGAAGTCTGCACCCCTTCCTCTGATTGCACCTAACTTTCTTCAATTAATCTCCTTAACTACCTGCTTGAATTCTATATTCTGCTTTTACTTTTTCTGTTCTGGCAGTTCCTGAACTCCTAATTATATCTTGATGACATTCAGTTCACACACCTTGTATTCAAAGTTAAGACAAATAAAAAAAAAAAAAAACTGCTATGGAATGTTTACCTGAGCAGCTTAATTTTGGGGTGCTGACCCCAGAATGAACTGGTTTCAAGATGTATGTATTGGGTTAACAGCTCTGTAAGGGTTGTTAATTATAAACCATTTAAATGCCAGGAAACAGTGATTACCCCCACCTCATCCCGCCCCCCCATGACAATTTAATATGACAGAGACTTAATTTGAAGCCATTCTTTTTCCCAGTTCCTAACAATAAAACAATCAGGGTTACATCAGTGACCTGTAATTCCATTTTTACCAAAAATGATAGTGAGACATTATTGTACAAGTTAAAAAAGAAGATGAATTACAGAACACATACCTATTTTGATCCTCTGGAAGTTATTTTCAGATCCATGAAACACTCATTTCTACCAATCTTGATTTTTCAAGGGGATTATTAAGGATCTCTATGAAGCTTATGCACCCCAGACCATAACCTGCTGTCAGAGTCAAAACTGTCTATGTAGGGAGGGAGAGAGGGAGGGGAGGAGAGAGGAAATGGAGGAAGGTAGTAAGGAGAGAAGGAAGAATTTTATGTTATTCTTAACAGATTTCTCCACCGAATGGGAAAGGCTATAAGTGGTCAGTAATGGTATGACTGCTTCCAAGCTCTCTCTGCTCCTTTTGTAGGCCCAAGAGTTCAAATTGTCCAAAAGAAAATTGGTATTTATTTTAGAAAGCATGTCTGTTAAGCTGATAGATCTGTAATTATGAAGTAATGGCGAGGTTGCTTTTTTTGATGAATATACTCTAGGTCCAAACAAATGGAAACATACTGACCATTCAGGATAGTAGGAGACACACAGAGGTTACCTCAGTTCATGGTGTTTTAGAGTCGAGGCTACCCAAAGATACAGCCTCAGCCGGGGCATCGCCAGACCTCCTGGAGACCCGGAAAATTCTCTTCAAAGGATTCCAGGACCTGGTGGTTTGCAGGTGTGAGGACACTGGTTATTTCCTTAGAAGTGGGCTTTCTTTGCTTTCTGTCTGACAGTTCCTCCAGTCCTTCCATCATCTTGTATAGAAAGCTGGAGAAGAAAGCCTCTGAATGTCCCCCGAAGCTGAGCTTCCATGATGTCACTCGTCACACTCACACTATATATGGCCTCGGGACCTGTCTTCAGTGCTGGATATACAAGTCCTCATGGAATTATTAGTCTTGATATTTTCCTGGCAGTGAGGCTCTTATGAAAGAGTTTAATGATATGTGGTCTTGAGATTTTGTTTGAAATGTTCCATGGTCAGAATTTGAATCCAAAGTCCTTTTCAAATAACGCATTAGGATGACAGCAAGTAGGCAATAATATTCTTATTTCCGCCTAATTAAAAAAAATGGGCATGGTGGTGGTTGTCCCAAAAGCATCATTACAAAGGCAGTTCACTTGGGAGCAGGACAAGATAGTCATGCTGTCACTAATTATGGCCTGTTTATAAACTTTAAAACAATATCCATATATTTAAGCACTGCTGTACCTTTTTGAATTATGAACGGCACTCTTAAAAAAAAAACTTCCATGCTACTTTGATTAATTGATTCAGAAATGAATAACCAAAGGGGGAAATAATCCTTAGGTCCAGTTTATCTCAGATATGTCCAATGATAATGTAGGACTGCAGAAAAAAATATTTGTATGGTTCTGCACAGTTAGAGCTTTCTGGGCATTTTTACTGGACTGTGGAACTTGAGCTTAAAAGTCAGGCCTTAGAAGCCAAATTATGACTGGATAGATAGAACTGCAGAGATTTACCTCCCATGAGGTGTATGGTTTCATTTTCAAGGAGTGGGATGGGGGGAGGGGATGAGACCCAGCTTCACGGAGACATTCCCAGGCTTGTTAAGCTGGAGACACTGGTCTTATCTCCCCCCAAGACATATATTACTTTCTGAAGGGTAAGAACCCAGGATCCTTCTCTAGTTGAATTTGTTTACATGAAGGCGGTAAGATTTCTCTCCCTCTACCAGAAGGGAGGTGGGGACAGCACTACTGTCCCTGTCTTATCTAATCATCCAGATTGGTATTTTTTAGATTCCTCACCTGTAGACCAAGAATAGGACGACAACTGGCTTTCATTCTGTCACTCTGGAAAGACGAAAGTAGGGCATGGGGACCCAGTGCAATAATTTTCCGTAAGTAGTCACCCATTCTCCAGAAACCTCATATTTGCATTCAGGAAAATAGAAATAAATGTAGATACTAAAAACTTGCAAGAGTCAACTCAGACGTGTTAACATGCAGATTCCAGACGAACTCCTCCCTTCCTCTCTCCCAGATTCTAATTCGATAAGCCCAGGTGCCCAAGAACCTGTATATGAGCAGCTGCCCCGGGTGACTCTTACCGGTCTTGTTTGGGAAACACTGCACTGGTCCACGACCCAGGAATAGAAAGTGCTTCTTACAGAAGACCGGTCTGCCTCTGCTAGCGTGGTCTCTTAAGTCCAGTTCTTGTTCCCCCTCTACCCCGTCTTTTAATAGCAAGTAAGTAGACTTCGGGATACAGAATTTTTTTAGTTTAGACTTTAGGATGAGACTGAAGGTTGACACATCTCTCGTTGGGCTTTCTCTGTTATCTTTACAGTCCCCTTTATTGTTTTTTTGAAAAAGGAATTCACCATCATAATCATCAGATATATCCTGGAATCTTTAAATGACCAGTCATTATACTCACCCGACCTATGATCTCAGCATTCTGCCAAAACTTCTGGCATCTCCGTTTTCTTTAGTCACTATTTTTATAATCCCTTTACATTTGTAGATTGCTTTGCAGTTAACAAGATGCTTTTACATTGATTGTCCCATTAGAGTCTCCCAGTAACGTTGGAAAGAACAGAAACAGGAGTTACACTGTTTATGTAAATTTGAAATATATTTTGAAATATTTGAAGTATATAATATTTCAGAATATTTGGAGTGCGACGTGAGAAGACTGAAGTCCAGAATGCGTGTGGGTCATGAGTTGTCTAGCTGTGGTGTGGAGGCACTTTTAATTGAAAGGCAATCTCTTTGCTGTCATGACATCAACAGCCAACAAATACTAGGCATTGTGTCAAATCTCCTTTGGACATATTGAGGGTTGACCTCTTCCCAGATGCGCAGAAACCACTGCCCATTCCTGCCTCAGCTCTTGATAATTCTTTTTCTCTAACCAAAAGATAAATATAAATACACAAGTACATGCACTGATAAAAATATCTGTTTTCAAACTGTTTCTCAAATGCCTTTGAATCCTTTAAATGTTAAACATTATGCCTTTATACTTTTCACAGTTTCCCAAGCACTTTCACGCATATTATCTCATTTAATTCTTAACAACCACATATGAGCTACATAAAATATCCACCTTTTACAGAGGAGAAATAGAGGCTGAGAGAAGGCTCAAGGCCATGTATTCGAGAGGTGACAGATCCTGGTCCTCCAAGGAGAGTGTTAAGACCTGCAGTCCGGTCTCCTCCGAGGGGGTGTGAGGGTGATTGGCTGCCACATCTGTCACTCCATTGATCACCTGGGTCGATTCAGCTGATGTGGCTAGCTAGCACTCCGATTATGATGAAAAACCAATAAGGTGTGTGTTCTGCTTAAAGTATCATAAGCCCTGAAATTTCCAAATTATTTAACTACCTCATTTTCTAAAGTCCCAAACTCTTGGAAGCATGAGTTCAGAGAAGGCCAGGAAAGAATGCTGGCTAAGAGCTAATGTCACTGGCAGTGAGGCACTGCTAGGTCACCCAAATAAGAGGACTGGTGTGGTGTGGTGGTTAACCTAATAGCAGTTCCAGAAAGACAGTGCCCCTCTGACTTTAATTCATCCACATGCACTTAATAGACACATTTCATAAGAATTCAGTATGGCAATAGCGATATGAAAATGTTGACCGTTGTTCTAGAATCCATTGCGATGCAAAGAAGATAGCTACTGAGATTAATGTCCTAGTCAAAAATGCAAAAGTTTTCCTCTGTCGTGTAGAACCATTTGTCACACTGCTACTTTGAACTTTATTCAGAGTCCCTTCAGAATTCAGTTGAACAAGTGTCACACCTGCCCTTCCTTTGTCTGACATGTGCATTTTTTCCCATAAAACAGGATCTTCAGAGGCAGGCTGGAACACTGGAAACCCAAGCCGTCTCCCGCACCTCACGCCTCCACCCGCTCGCCGTGCATGCCTTTCTCGTGGTTTAATGAGAGCCGAAAAGGATCCTATTCCTTCAGGGACCTGCCTTCACCTACAAGTCCCCTTCAGCCTTCTCCTGAAACTCTAATTTCAGATAAAAAGGGGTCCAAGGTAGAAAACACATGGATTTAAAAAGCAAACAAGAAAGCCCCAAATCCTTCCTCCTCTCCAGTCTTTGGAAAGGATTCTCAACTTGTGTGTTTACTCTGGACCCGAGAAACCAATGTGATAACACTGCAATAAGCCATGCATGGTATTTCTTGTGTGGGGAAAAGGAAAGCCTCGTTTAACCGTCACCTTCTTTAATGCTATTCCATTCTAGATTGTACGTTAATCTTTGATTTGCCTGTCTTTTCACATATTGCTATTTAATCTCAGTTTGACAGTTAAGCCATGCTGGGAAAGATGCATTTGAATCATGGAACAGTATGATAGATCTGTTTACCAAGTATTCCACTTTAAATTACATTACAAGACTATCTTTATTATGCTCTTCGAGATTTACTGGAAAACAAATAAATTTGGGACTGAATATGTGTTCAATATATCTAAGTGAAACTCTTTAAAACAAACCAATGCTGGCATAGCACCCTTACTTATTTCTTCTTTTAAATCAAACTTCCCTGTTGGAAAACTTACAATCTCATCACCAAAGTTCTCTAACTTTAGCAGAATTAGAAAATATAATTGCATGGGTGTTGTTTGTTTTTAGATGCATGATGGTTATTTCCAGCATGACGCTGCAAACCTTATCTAACATTTTATTGAAACACATACAGTGGCTAACGTTCACATGTTGTTTGGTCTCCTTTTATCTGTGTTCGCTTTTCTTTCTCAAACAGAAACGTGTGATTAATGTGATTTGAATTTAACTCTTTTCTTGAGGTCAGCGGCTCACAGGGTCTTGACAGGGCTTGGGGTTGTGTGTCTGTTGACCATATCAAATAGTAATGTGTTGTGTTAAATGCTCTCCTGCTTACATGTTCTCCTAGCCTAGCTCTGCGTGCTCGCATTTAGTCTCCATGTCTGAAGTTTTAGCAAACCCTGGGGTTTGTTTGGAACTGAATTCTGCAGCCTCTGGCATGGTAGTTATTTTTGACAACCGACTGAACCCAGTGGCAAGGGAGCCTAATGGAAAACTAACGGGCCAGTTCCTAAGGAAGTGGAATATGGGACAAGATGGTGTTGGCCAAGGGCTTAGAGTTCCTCAGAAGCCAGTCATTCTAGAATTGCTAGCAAAAGAAGCTTTGGCAGCAGTAGACCACTTGGATCTTGAAACATTTTCAGTATTGGATCTGAGAAATCTAAGTGTAGTTGGAATAATTCCACCATTATCTTGCACTGGAGAGACTCCAGATTTGGTTTAAAATATTTTCACAAATGCAGCCATGTAGTCATTCTGAATTTACTTGACTTTAATAGCCACTGAACATTTTGATGAAGTTCTGGGGAAGTTTTTTGGTTTTTTTTCTTTTTACACCCCACCTCCCCACTCCACCGGCCCCAGGTGATTACTTGGAGAGTGTGTCTGTTCTGCAGCCTCTCTGGTGCTCTGCGGGCTGTGTAAGAGTTGTATTTTAGCATGTAACTACTAGTGTGTCGGCAGACTGTGACCTCCCCCAGAACTCATCATCTCGAAGGTTATATCCAGAGGGGGATCTGCCATTTCTCACAGTATTTATCACGGCCAGCAGCAAGTGATCCTTCCCAGGAGGTGCTCAAGCTACCTTTCTAATATGGATGGCCATCTGTTCCTAATAACTCAGGCTCTCCACACCATCTTGTATTTTTACTTGCACTGTTACTCATCACGAGTAGGGTCAAAGAAGATAGGCTTATTAATATTACTCCTCTGAGCTGTTGCAGAGGATAATGAAGGCTGTATCCTTGAAGAGGGATTGAAGAATGATTTCTCCAAAACACCTATCCTTCCATCTGATGGAGAAAGCGCCCAGAATTCCCTATCAGTTACAAAAGGCCCAGTACTCTCCACCACCGCTGCTTGAAGGTCATCACCAAACTAAATCTGAATTTCTCCGAAGATGACTTTAAAGAGAACCTTTTTAGGACTTGCAAATACACCTACCTCTGGTTCCCTCACTGTGCTCATTTAACACTGAGCTTCATTTATTTTTACAGAATTTTACCTTCAACGATGACTTCAGTCCCAGTAGTACCAGTTCAGCAGACCTTAGTGGCCTGGGAGCCGAACCCAAAACGCCGGGGCTCTCTCAGTCCTTAGCACTGTCGTCAGATGAGGTACGCTCGTGGTGCTCACACAGACCCGCTTTCTCAGGTCATGCACTGTGCCCGTCACCTATCCCTAGGAAAACGTCCTTAAGTAGATTTTGCATGTAAATCATCGGGACCATGGTTTCTTGTTTGATGTGAAATCTTGATTTCTCTCTCTTTCCTCTCTCTATCTCAAAATGAAGGCAAAGTATTGTTTCTGAGCCCCTTGAAAGCTCTCCAGGGACCTCCCCCACCTTACTCTGACTTCATTGAGAGGACTCTGAGCAGGGGGCTGGGGGTAGGAGGCTGGGCACCAGAGAGCAAGAATAGGGGGCAGCTCAGAAATCACAGGGGAGTTTACTGACTGTCCATCCCCTCTCTCCCTCGCCTCCCCCACCATCACCCTTACCCCCGCCCCACCACCCCTACCCCAAGTCGAGCATGGCCCCTGATTGAGAACCACTGCAGTGGAGAGGGGAGAAAAACTGGGTGAGGATCACTTATTTAGAAGCCAGGGTCAAATTAGCATTGCCAAGAATTCCCAGAAGATCAGTGTGTTTCCAGAGAAACAGGAAATTGCATGAGTGATGGACTTAGTGCCCCAAGAGATAAGGAGAAGACAGAAATGCCACTATTTAGGGCGGGGGGCCGGAGAAGGAGAAGCACTGTACATAAAGATACTGTTGCTCCACATATTTGCTCTAAGTTATTTCTTTCTAACATGATTTTTGTTTTATAAAACTTGTTGTCTCTTAAATTTTTCTGCCCATACTCCTCAGGCCTGGTGTGATTGTAATTTTAAATCTTTGTACTGTGTATGTCGTGTCTCCTATTTCTATAACACTTTTCTTTTTGATTCCTTTGTTGCCCCCCCAACTCAGAGCCTGGATATGATAGATGACGAGGTGAGCTCTCGGTGGGCTGTGCGCCGTGGCTTCGGTGGTACTGTTTGAACCTCCTCTTCTGTCTCTGCAAAATGATTCAAAACTCAAACAGTACAAGAGTTCTTGTGTCTGTAGTGGAGGGTTTCCTTGTGTTAAATCATTTTGCTCTCTGCCCTTGTCTGTCCCGAAGTTTAAGAGATGTTTCCGAGGCAAGATGATCACCAGGTTCTACCTGCAGAGCCCCTCGATTGATTCCCCCATCACCACTACCTTGACACGGTCCGTTCTGTTCCACCTTCTCTGCCTTCATCTCGGCTTGCCCCATCCTGCCCCAGCCCGTCAGTGCTCCCCGAGGTGATTCCCAGACCTGTCATCGCCTCCATCGCCTCTCAGCTTAGAGGTTCTAGGAACCGACTGCCCTCTGCGCTGGTCAAAGTGGTGTTCTGCACTGGGCAGAGCCCGAGATTCGGGATACACCACAAACTGTTGAGCTCCCCCGGTCACTCGCTGCGTGCTCCGGACAGACACGTAGACTGGCTGAGCCTCACTTCACTCATTTATTAAAAGTCATTATGGACATTACCTGCCCCGCCTTCCTCACGGGTTTGCTTGCTGCACAAAGGAAACCCTGGCTGCAAGATTTCCCCTCATAATGCTTGAGGACTTAAGGCTTTGCTCTTTTAAGGGAAAGATACCTCAATATTTCTAAATGTATTTTTATATACCTCTAATGACTTACCAGAGGCTACACGCAGAGTGATGCATTGCATATAGAGATCAATCAAATACTTGTTTTCTGCATCTCATACTCTTTCCACGGTGTTCTAATGTAAAGGCTTGCAACATCGGAGTGTATTTTTCAGTAGGGAACACCCTACATTAATAATGCTGCTTTATCTGGGGGAGTTTTTAAATTTCCAAATACCTAACAAAAATGTAGGCGATAACTACGTGTGTGTGTTACACACACAACTTAGAACCATTAGCTTATTCATTTTATGGTTTAAAGATAAATGTGGCTCTGGTAGGCAAGAAATTCCTTTTGATAGCATAATAAGCCGCGCTGAGCCATAGCATTTTGGTCCTTTAACAACACTGCATAACATTCCTACCTCAGATCCTTGATGATGGACAGTCTCCCAAACACAGTCAGTGTCAGAATCGGGCCGTTCATGAATGGAGCGTGCAGCAGGTTTCTCACTGGCTAATGAGCCTAAATCTGGAGCAGTATGTATCTGAATTCAGTGCCCAAAACATCACTGGCGAGCAACTCCTGCAGTTGGATGGAAATAAACTTAAGGTAAAGAATTATATCTCTGTGTGAGGTTATCAGGTGTAAGTTGTGTTGCTCATGGTGCCTAAAATGTTTTCCTTAGACAAGAGCGTTCTGCATATCTGCGAGGGAATTCTCACCAACGGTCCGCGGAAAGGTCGTTGCATCATTTCTGAGTAGTAAACGAAGTTTCGGAAAGTTGTCAGGGATTCTGAATCAAACAGGAGGCTGCGGAGTAGGAGAGCTAGGGACTCACTCCATTGCTTCCACCGGGCAACACGTGGTCCATACGTGAAGTCTGCTGACTTCCTGTGTAGTAGGAGTTGTAATAATGGCCAAGGTGGACTTTTTGATCACATGAGGGTGAAACCTAGATCCACGAATCTTTCCTTCTTTATTCATTTCCTCTCCACCCTCGCTGCTCCCTGCACACCTCTCCAAAACTGGGACGATGTTCTCCTCAGAACTTTCTTCCCCAAGTATGTGCAGGCCGTGTGTCCCCCGCTCCATCCCACTGTCATTTCACCTGTCCAGTCCATCCCTTTTAGAGACTGGGGGCCGGGGGGGGGGGCGGGGAATCCATCCCTGTGGAAAAAAAGGGCAAAAAGAGCTTACATTTGGCTCCCCACCCCCAACTTCAGTCCCCTGCTGGGCTGAAGGGCAGATGAGTATCCTTGACAGTCTTGAAAAGGTTAGAGATCAATCAATAGTCTGTGATTATGAAGGACCCATTGACAAGGCTGTCCCTGTTGGGGAGATGGATGCATCCTGCTGTTGATTCTGAAGGTCATGAAACATTTAAAGTACGCAACCAACTCCCCTTATTCTGAATTCCAGGCTCACTAAGCAACCTCCTCATTAACAGGATTCCTTTATAGGTTTGCCTACAGGGAGGGAATGGCTAGTCATGCTGACATGAGCATTCCGGCCCCAAAGACATTTTTGGTCCTCATTGTAAATGACTCCATTGGCAAAAAGGAAGCCACTTCAGTTCTCCCTGCCCTTCTTGGAGCCCTCTATGGCAGCAGGTGCCCACTCCTAGCTTTTAAAAATATTGATGAGTTTAGCAGTACTTTTGCCTGTAAATGTCTATGGCCCAAAGGTTGGAGAAGCAGAATTGTGCCCCCCCCCCTTTTTTAATTCCTTCACCCATTAATTGCCAGTTTGGAAAGCATGTATTTAATGGGGTTTAGGGCGTACTGTGTAGGCACTTCAGAGGGCAAATAAAGCTCCGCCCCTGAGTATGGAGATTTTTGGCAAACATAAGCAGCTCTTTCTCGGTTTTTACCTCTTTGATTATGTTTAAATCAGTTCTTGAGTCTGAACACATTGTGATATCAACCTCTTCCTAAGCAGAGAGGTCATTGGTTTTCAAGTTCAGTTTGTCTATGTATTTCCTTCCTAGGCTCTGGGAATGACATCATCCCAGGACCGAGCAGTGGTCAAAAAAAAACTCAAGGAAATGAAGGTAACTCTAGAGAAGGCTCGGAAGGCTCAAGAGAAGATGGAAAAACAGAGAGAAAAGCTGAGGAGGAAGGAACAAGAGCAGATGCAGAGGAAGTCTAAAAAGACAGAAAAGATGACCGCTGCATCAGAGGGTGCTGGCGAACAGTAACACACACCCCCTCGCAGACAGCTCTCCCCCCTTCCCGCCCTGCTCTCCTCCCCGGGGACAAAGGAACTGATGGCAGGGGTAACGTGCTCTCGGCCAAATGGGGAACTGCTTGTGGCAAAACTGCATTTTCTGCAATAATAGAATACACTTTTAATTTTCACCTCCTGAAATAATCCCAAGCCACCTTTGTTTATTACCAAACCAAGGATCTCATTTGTGAAAGATGCAAAATAGCTGTGTTTCTCTCTTCTCTTACTTACCAACCCCTTGTGGGGGAACCAGGGTCACCCTGCCCGAGAAAAGCATGCCATGCCCTGGTGGTGTTAGTGGAGCACCATGACTTTTCAGTCTGGGAATCCTGAAACTGGGCAATGGCACGTATCTGCATGGCCCAGAGCGCCGCTCTGCCTTGAGATTGGGGCTCCAGAATACTCCAGTGTGTGGGAGAGTTTCTCCCCTCGTGTTTGTGTCTGGGCAGTGAGACAACCCCACTGTAGAAACACGGGTGCTCTGCCACATAATTACGTACGGCGGCAAAAGGCAAGCAAACTCTTCTGCTTGCTGGGCATCTGAAGGAGAGAAAAGAATCTGTTATTTGCTAACCCCAGAAGGAAGCAGAAACCTTCAGAATGTGGATGTGGGTATTACCTTGGGGTTCTGAGGGTAACATTTATCCTCCAGATTGAGCCGAACAAAGGAAAAAAATCAGACGTTAATGCAGCCCGGGATATTGGGATCCATTGTTTACTCTGCTCCCGCTGCGTGTTCTGTAGTTCACCGACACGCATAACATAGTTCCTTTTTTCCCCAACAAATTGAACAGGAAATTGATTTTTAAGGAAACCCAACATTTTCAGGTTTCCTCTCCTGGGGAAAATTCTGGCTAGTCTTTGGCCTGACTGTGACACAATCAGGAACTTGTCACATATTTTCTACTTAAGATTTCCCAAGCGGGCTCAGTTAGTGTTTTAACAAATGTACTTTTAAGAAAAATAGGAATACTGGTTAGAGAAAATTTAGATTTGAGTAACACGCAACCAGAGAAGCAATTTTATTGAGCACACAAATGTTCCCGTAAAGGAGAGCTGACAGTTGGATTTTAGAGATGTTTTGAATGGTTTTTCTGAGCCATTCTCTTTCATTCTTCAGAGAGTCCCATGTTACAGTTAAAGTTTGTTTAAGAGAGTCCACAGGATATAGTCTACCAGCAGAGACAGTTCAGCTTATTTTAAAGCCAGTATGTGAAGGATTTCAGTATTTCGTCAAACTAATTCAGGCATAGGAGACTAGGGCGGAAGGAGGAGAAAAGACACCCATCTTGAGAAACTTCAGATGATCGGTTGTTGTTCGTTGTCGTTGTTTTGTTTTTTATGCCCCTGTCTCTGGTTGTCTTTGATGCATTGGCTGTAAAAATGAGGTCATCCACTTTCCAAGGGACGAGTTTCAAAATAAGAGTTGAGGCCAGATGAATCTTCAACTAGTATTTTACTTCCTTTTACTACATGGTAGGGGGGTTTGGTCCATATTGTTCGCTGGAAAGGTTGTATACACAGAGCTTGGGGGAAGGCTTTGGAAGGTTACAGTTAACAGATAATGTAAAGGGGCTCCTGCCCATCTAGCACCATCTTGTATTTTGGACAGTGTGACTTATTTTTAATTTAATTTATTTTATTTTATTTTTGCTTGCGTGAATATCTGAAATCTGGAATTGGCTGAACTAGAAACTTATAATCCTATCTTTCCCGAAAGCCCGTTTCCTTTCCAGTGACAGAGTATTGTCTGTTACACTTCGATCCTTTTGTCCTTAGTGCAGATCATTCATCCAGTGCTCAGAAACATTGACGTAAAGTAACATTGTGTTTTACAATTATCAGAGTCGCTATGTATGTTTTTCTGTCTTCATTTGGTATATGGTAATGAGATTGCCATACTGGATACTCTATTAATACTTGAGATGTGTGGTGCTTCACTATTTATTAATATGATGAGAAACAAGGAACCACTATTCATGAACTACACAATTCAGTAGATCTTCCCTAATACCAAAAGACTAAATTAGTCAAAATCTGGTAATACTCTTGCTCGCTATTGTAAACTTTTTGCCCTTTTTGCTTACCTTTGGGGGGACTAAAAGTGATCTGGATCACACTGGAAGTTCTGCTCTGTATTCATTTTAATAGTGGGAATAGAGGATGACTATCTAAAGTTATGTTTACACTTTGGTAATGTTTGACAATGGACGTATATACTGGAAATGTCTATAAGTCTCAGTCTCTGCACATAATTTATGACCTCTATTATATTGCATTTCCTTAAATGTCTTAGAAGTACTGTTCTTGAACTTTATTTGTACACTTCCAGTGTGTAGACCAATGACCAACTGAAAATGTTATAAATCAAATTCTTATTCCTCAAATCACTTAGTTTGTATTATAACTATTTTTATTTTTAAGTTAAGTTACAGTGATTTTAGGTCTTACTGAGTTATTTTAATATTACTGCTTAAAACTGCTGAAATCATAAAAGGCACTTGATTTGACTGTCCAGCCAAGGATAAAATGTAAACTGATTGATCAAAGAGTATGAACACAAAGTGCAGGACCTCAGAACTTCTGAACATTTTGTTTCCATATGATTTCTTTTCTTGACTCTAGTGCATGACGCCTAATCGAGGTTCCAGGGTCTTCAACAACTCCTACTTTAATGCTAGTGGTTTTCGGTGTCCATACAGTTTAACATAGACTTGTTGTTTCATGAACCTTAAAGATTTTGCAGTTTTTTATTTATCAGAAAATGAACAGAAAGGGAATATCTGGTTACTATGAACTATATTCCCTAAATGACATCTCAGTATGACTCTAATAATATCCAGATTGTTTTGGGGTATAGGTAATGCTTTGGGGGTTAGGGAATGTGTGGTGAGGCCAAGCTGTAGACGGGGAGCATTGTATGAGCTAAATGTCTGGGACAGAGTTTTCCATGAAAGGACTTCAGTTTTTATAACAGATTACTTGATTTAAGACCATCTCCCTTAAAGTAACTCAGTTTATGCAATAATTTTCTCATTCTTTTTTTTTTTTTTTTTTTTTTGCCTGATTCCGAAGTGTACTTCAGAGTGATACATTAGGGCAGAAACCTAATTTTGCCCATTTGGACACATTGATGAAGTCCACCATTAATTTCATGACAATAAAGCTATCATTCTATGTTATCCTCCTTTAGTTGGGGTTGACATGGATTTCCGGCCCTCAACATCACAGAAGGATTTTTAACCCACAGTGGTTTGTGACTGCAGTATGCTAGTGCTCATTCCAAACTTAGCTTTTAAGGGCCATGAAATGGGACCACCTATTCTGGGCTTCTTTGTTGTTGTTGCAAACAAAGTGGCAAGAGGACAGGGGAGGAACCAAATTAACCCTGCTGCTGCCTTTCATCCTGTGTCATCCCTGGCCCAAAATTGTAAGCTGTCCCAGGCCCGAGCTACAAAAACAGTCACAGGTTGTTGGATCTAGCACCTTAATTAACCTTTATGGTTTTTACTGAAGACAAAGAATTCTTGTCTAGGTTCTTTGTGTAATAGGATTAACATGTGCTTTAAAGTTATATTTTTAAGAGGTAAATAAAAAATTGCTTATGGATATTCTAACTCATTTAATAAGTGTTAAAGATTATGTAGACCGAGCTTCAAGAGAAGAAACCCAGTGTTTGAAGATTCTAAAGGGAGATGTCCCAACAATTCTGAAAGAAATGTTTATACTTTGGAGATGTTGTAGCTCCTCATTACACTGACATATTTAAGAATTACCAAATTCCATTTGAGCAACTAAATGTTCTGTCCCAGCAAGGCCCTGGTGAGAGGCATTTCACTCTGGTGGACAGAGGTCACTACAGTTCATGTCACCTACTTAATGCTAAGTCCTCAGTGCTTTCTGAAGGAAAGGTAAAGTGGAAAAGAAAAGCCCAGGGTTTTTAAAAATATCTTTTCAAATTTACCTTTAATCAAGGATCTACCCGTCTACTATTCTCAAGCTAAGCATTGAAGGATGAAGTCCAGAAATAAAATGTACATATTTTCCACTAGAGTTGTTTTCCTTCTAAAAATGGGAGTGGGGAGTCAATTCTCAAAAGAAAGGCGTGGTATAAGAAATATGAATGTGTTTCAGTGACTCATTCCTGAAAAACAGCCTGGGTATGTGGGCAGATTTTTGTTTTTATATTTGTCTTAGGTAGTTAAAGTCTCAGGAAATTTAGTCTTGGTCCAAAACACTGGGGGAAGAAATCATACTAGACAGGACACCAGTAGATTTTGAGTAACTTTGAACCACTACTGCACCACTGGCAGTGTAGAATTGATCCCACCAGGAAGTCAGAGGGCAAAGAAGCAGTTCACAGACTCCATTTTCCCCTGGAGAATAAAAGCCTCAAGTTCTACGTTAGGGTAAACAGAGGGTCTTTCAGTGCTGTGTGGATGTGTCGAGTGAATGCTCGTGACTTCCAAGCTTACATACATGCGTGGTGTGGATCAAACACAGCATGTGACCTGCTTCCAGATCTACAGCATGGGGAAGGACAGAAACAGGGTGATTTCCAATCCTTGGCCCTACCCCAACCCCAAAACCGCTAGAGATTCAAGAATGAATAGGAGGTAACGCATAAGAGAACCAGAGGCAACTTCTCAATAATGTGCATGCTGCGTGTGTAGATGTACAGAACTCCATGCGTGTGAATATATTCCTACCTTACATACACACACACACACACACACACACACACACACACCCCACAATCACATTGCATAAATATATATATATATATATTGTATATGGAACTTGGTAATGTCAGTTAGGACCCTAAGCAGTAATCATAACCTTATTGCCACTTTTTGTGTGTGTATACATTGAATGGCTCATAAGATTTTGAGAGATTTTTTTAATGTAAGTATTTCTACTAAATGCACTTATCCTTCTACATGTTTATATATTTTGGTAAAATTGATTTATTAGATACTTGGTATTTTAGTAAGATAAAGTTTCCTCAAATGTTTGGTTAATGCTTTGATGTCAAGATTGCACATTGCTAAGTCGAACCTCAGAAATTTACGCAGCTTTGGGCATTTTCAACTGTGGAGCGCAGTTTCCTTGGCTAAAAATTGCACCGCGTGTTCTTCTGCATTCGCTCATGCTCCGCAGTGACATATTTGGTGGCTGTGATGCTTAAGTCACTAACTACTGGCTCTCTGATGGCACTGTTGTCATCACATGATCATTTATTAACTTCTTTTGTGGAGTGACGGCATGGTTAGGTCATTGCCAAATACAATGCAAGTGGATGTGAGCGTGAGTATGTTGTTGGAAGGTGTACCTGTCTCTTTCAGCTGTTTTATTCACACACCCAGGTCTTCTTTGAAGGATTTAATCTGTCATCCGTGAAAGAACAATTGGCCACAAATAGTTAAATTACCTTGGAAAGTGGGAATTAATAGGCACTCCAGCTAGATAACACCTCCCAACAACATCAGATGTAGTTAGTGTTTTGTAAAACTCCTTAAATATTTATATATATATATATATATACACACACACACATATATATACATATATGTTTTCCTTAATATTATTTATGGTCACCACTACTGCTTTTGTATTTTTTAATGGTGTTGCAATTAAACCACGAGTATGCCTGCTACACAGCACTAACAAAACCAGTCAGCTGAAAAAAGAAATGAGAGAGAATGAATTCTGTTCCATTGTAAGAAGTTGATTTATTTTAACCTTTATATATCACTGCAGGAAAAGAGTTGTTTGAAAAACCATTTTAAGTCCAATAAGTATGGACAGCATGTTATCTGAACCTTTTAATTTGTACATTTTGGTGTCTGATCATTTGCATGGAAGAGACAATAGTACCATGTCTGAATTGTTCTCTTGTGCTTGGTTAATATGTACTTCTCTAGATTGTTCCGTTTCAAGCAACATTTCTTATTCTTTGGTTTTCAGAGGCATTCAAAGCAAACTATCACAATGGTCCTCTGTTTTCTGACCAATCTAAAAATACCTGTGATTAAATTTGTGAGTGTAAATAAATTTCTTGCCAATGAGTATTATTGTTGTTAGACAACGAATGCAATAAAAAGAGAAATACGGACATCTGTCGGAGTAGGCTGTTTTTTCCCCCCCTCTTCCATTTTCACCTTCAACTAAAACAAGCCTTGACTGGGTAAACCTGTATTAACTGTCAAAATACATCTATCCATCAAGAGCAAAGTGCACGTTTTCCATGGAAATGAAAGGAAAAATAAGTTTTAGCCCCGGTACAGTGTAAATTGGCAGCTAGCATTACATATGAAAGCACGATTATGGAACTGGGCATGAAGTGGGAGATGCTCCGCCAGAAGCTCCCTCACCCGCATTGCGGTTCCCACAGCGCGTTTCCGATACCTGTCAGCCCAGCAAGGGTCTGTGACAAATGCATTCAACAGCTGGCCTCACACAGCACGGGGCAAGCTCAGGGCAGGCCAGCCCCCAGGACGGGGTTCTTGGGGGTTCTTCACAGCAATTTTATTTCTAAAACCTTAAATGTTCTGAAGACTTGAATATAGCAAATGAGGAATATTAATTTCTCCCCCCCCGCCCTCTCTCTCACCCACACACAAACACACACGAACCATAATTGATCTGTGACTAAACCTTCAGCAAAAAATAAATGAAATAAGCTGGTTTTTCTCTTCCTCAGAGTGTGTTACGAAACCCCCTCACTGAAGGGAATCATGTGTCCCTTTTTGACTGATCGCGAGCATATGCTGTGTCAAATTGAATAGCTTGCTTTCTTTTTCTGGTGGGTGGGTGGGGGGCAGAATTTGCTTATTCTGTCAAGAACAAGAGAGAACAGAATATAGTTATTTCATTGATGATATCAAGCAACACTTTTTAAAGGAAATACAGGGGCTTTTTCGACATAAGCCCGAGAGCCATTGGTAGTCTCAAAACAATATTTCAGAAAATCCAGCTTCAAGGGCTGTGAACAGCCTCACCGAATAATTGAGCACTCATAGGGCACATGATATTATGCTCATTGAAGTTGTGACTAAAATAACTCTAATCTGATATGAGGAAAGTGTTTTTCGATCCAAACAAAATGTTCCCGTTTATTACTTTAAGTTAGTAGCCTTAAAATGTTGACAGTTCTCAATTTATCAGCCAACCATTTTTCCCAGCATGCCAGACCGTCGTCATGGCAAGTGCCTTGGAAGAACTTTGTTTCTAACGTGACTGCCTCTAGCATCCCAAAAACATCCTCCAGCCTGGAAGCCATACTTTCAAAAGAGACAAAGACAGGTAAACTTTTCAGACCAGCTTTTATAAGAAAATGACAAAAGTCATCTTTTCTTCCTAATCATGTCCATCAGAAGATAGGCCAAGACTGTTGATTTTTTAAATTTTTTTGTTTGCCTTTCTACTGTTTTCTTCTAATCCTCCCCTGCAAGTTACAATAGGGAAAAAAAAAAAGGCGGGGGAGGGCGCCTGGGTGGCTCAGTCAGTTAAGCGCCCGTGACTCTTGGTCTCAGCTCAGGTCTCAGTCTCAGGGTCATGAGTTTAAGCCCCATGTTGGGCTCCACCCTGGGCATGGAGCCTGCTTAAAAATAACAACAACAACAACAACAAAAACAGCCCGCCCACCCCCACTTGTAAGAATACTGTCTTTGGGGCCATTTGGCTTTACCTGAGTGGATTACGGGCTTCAGTCTGTCTTCAATCACCGAAGCGAACAAACTTCTTTTCACTGGGTCAAAGCAACTAAAATGTAGAGTTTATGCTGAGATAACAGACACTCCCAAGAATGTTAAAAGAGTTTCCTACATGTCATTGCTACCGCAGAATTAAGTAAGTGAGAGTAAAAGGAGAAATGGAAGTCATTTCGGTTTCTATTTACTGAGAAAGTCCTACATCGAAGGGGAAATGGGAGTCAGATTGTGCCAGTATGTCCGATGGCTTTGCTAAGGAGGGATGCCTGGAGCCCAGGGAACTCTGTAGGTCACATCTAGTTTCCCAGCAGGTGAACCGGAGCCCCTGAGTGAGGGCTGCAGGCTGAGACGACTTGTGAGATTATCCTCCTCTGTTTCCCGAACAAGGTTCAGCAAGGCAGCAATAAGCTCACGTGCTCCCAGGCAACACACGTTTTAGGGAAAGGACATTTGGATCACACACAGTTAAATGATGAAAGGCCTGACAACTGACACAGCAATTTTAGCCATTTTATTGATAAGATTTTTTTGGTAAATACACTGATTTGCTACCGTGCTTTCAAAAAAGCCTTATGCATTGATTCTCTTCCCGGTTAAACAGCACTTTCGTCCTTTTAGATGTCCAAATGGGGGGTCAGTATTCACTGTTCAGATGAGATCGCTGTGGCCCCCGGAGATGTGGCAAGCAGTCGAAATGGTGGGCTCACGGTGTCCATGGCACAGGGGCAGATCGACCTGCTAGAGCTCACAGTAAAGAGCTTTGTGGAACACGGTGCCGACCAGTAGCTTCCCTTTGTACACAGACGCAACTGTACTTCCTTGCAACACTGTACCATTTTCTGCATAAACCAGTGTAACTTTGGGTTCTTCTGTTAAAATGTCCTGGATTTGGATCACCTATCAAAGAAATAACATTAGCCTACTCTTTCTTTTAAAGTCACTCAAAAACATAACGTTAAAGACAGGTCACTTCTCCATGTGAAGAAGCCTGTAGGTAAATCGTATTTTGTTCCAAAATTACTCTTTTTTTTAAAGATTTTATTTATTTATTTGAGAGAGAGAATGAGAGATAGAGAGCACGAGAGGGAAGAGGGTCAGAGGGAGAAGCAGACTCCCTGCTGAGCAGGGAGCCCGATGTGGGACTCGATCCCGGGACTCCAGGATCATGACCTGAGCCGAAGGCAGTCGCTTAACCAACTGAGCCACCCAGGCGCCCACCAAAATTACTCTTTATGGAAGACACTGGTTTCCTTATGGCAAAATGATAGGTTTTAAGCAGGTGCTCTCAAAAAGAGATAGAGACAAATAGGCCTACCCAGCCTAGGGAAGAAATAGGCGTGAGTAACACAGTCTGGGTGGGAGACCCAGGAGTACTAGGGACTATGGGAAATGGGGGAGGGGGGGAGAGGCGTTACTCAGTAATAGTTAAATTACTGCCATGCTAGAATTCAGGCCAGTTTTGCATATTCACAGATAAGTTAGGAATTTGGGTGCTTACACTTAATTCTTGGCAGTTAAAAAAAAAAAAAAACCCATATCTCTGTACAATACTCAATAAGTTCCTCTAAACTTAAGGTTCCAACTCTAAACATATAAGATTTTGTAAGTTCAGTTTCCTTCATTTAGTTGAGCAGAAATATGATCGTGTCATTAACAACAGAGAAGTAGCATGCCAAGCTGATCACATGTAATAGCTGATATTTGGCCACGGTGAAGAGCACACTGTAAGGCAGGGGCCCAGGGTCCTGTTTTGGATCCTCAGCTTCCCATTTGTTTCTCATTTGTAGAACAAAGTGCATGGGACTAGGTTAAGTTTCTTTTCAACTCTAACTTCCTATCATTTTTAAAGCCTTTAGGATAAAATACAATGGGAAGAAAGGATACTTAAATACAAAAACACCAAATACCGCAGACTAGGGGCGGCCAGTGCCTATACATAAAGGGTTAATGGGAGCATTTAAAAGGACCTCTTTAAAACAGCCAGCCCCAGGGGCGCCTGAGTGGCTCAGTCCCTTAAGCTTCAGACTCTTAGTTTTAGGCTCAGGTCCTGATCTCATGGAGCCCAGCGTGGGGGCAATGCACTCAGTGGGGAGTCTGCTGGAAGATTCTCTCCCTCTGCCCTCCCCCTCAGTAGTGCGTGCACTCTCTCTCTCTCTCAAATAAATAAATATATCTTTAAAACAGCCAGCCCAAAAGACAGACGTAGTAGTTACTTACTGGCAAATAGGTGATGGTGCACCTTGACTTAAGTAAGCCTCTTTCTAATAAAAGTCAGTCACTCTTCTGTGGGGCAGTGTATTAGATAACGGATTGTTATTACTTTTTACTATTCCTTACCAGATCCATCATTAGGAAGGAAGCACTTTTTCCAGAACAGCAAACCAAGTCCATGCTACAGCAAATGACCTAAGTTCACCAGATGAGCTAACAAGCAAGAGCAAATTAGAATCTAACATTCTGCTCTGTTCTGAACAGTGAACACGCCACAGCATACATTTCTCCAATTCTGTTAAACACACCATACAGCAATCCTAATAGCTAAGAACCAGGAAAAGGCACAAAGGATTGCCATTAAACATAATACGATTGTCCTGTAAGCCTAGAGAGAAAGGGTATGAAGGGCCATAAAGTAATTGGAAATACACATTTGGTTTGGGGTTTATTTAATCTAAGACACATGGGCTTTTATTTATTTACTTATTTCATGACACGAGGGCTTTAAAAAAAATTTTTTTTGGTGGGTGGGAATGAGACTGACTCTTAAAACTAAGCTTTAAAAAGAATACATAGCAGTAAACAATGTCAAAAATTGTATCGGTTATTTAACGTATAGCAAGTACAACAAATACATACTGCAAAACTCAAAATAGAAAACCCCAGATGAGTCACAGTAAATGTTCAAATGCCTATGGCAAAGTGCGTTTCAAGTTCTTGTTTGCACTGCCAAAATAGTCCGCTGAGTAAAGACCATGAACAGGAATGGGGTCTTTGGGTACTATAACGAAGACGGAAGGAAAGGTCTTTTAAACCAGAACAATTCCAGCAAGTGACTGATCTTCCCATTCTGCAGGGAAGGTTTAGAGAGGAGGGCCGTTTGCACACTACGACTGGTTCATTGTATTAACGTGCATACACTGACGCACGGGAAGAGGGGGTTCAAAGGACAGGCAAGTGACAAATGATTAGACCATAGCACGGCCGTGCATTCCATGTTTTAAACTATTGTGAATTCCCAGGTTGAAGTCATGACCGAAGTGAAGATAGGGACTCCGGTGTAGGGCTGGCTACCCTAGCCCAGCCCTCCACTCTGCTGGAAAGCCTACCAGGAAGTCTCCCTTGCCCCCCCCAGCTCTGGGTCAGGGTCCGCCAAGGAGGAGCAACAGCAGGGGGGTGGTAGGACGGAGAGGGAGGTAGGGTGTTGGTTCCAGGCTTCCTCCCTCCAGGGTCCCCACTGGTTGTCTGCGTCCCCCAACCAGAGGTCAGCTTCCGCTCGACGACCCTCTCCACACACAGCTCTCCTCTCGTTAGGATTTCTGGTGACCATTTCCTGCCTCCCTCGCTAGCCCTGGGGTAATGCATTATCTTCTGTTCATTTCCCTACGTGCGCCCACACCTTGGTATAGAGGTTAAATCTCCTCAAATTACCCAATTTAAACGTACCATCTGTCTCCTGCCTAGACTCTGACTAAAATGCCTCCCAAAGTCAAACTCCTTTTTATATCTCATCATTTGGATCATCTATCCGCGTCCCTCCTTACATTTGCACATATAATTGAGATTTATGTTTCCAACTGAGAAACAGCGGGGAATAAGGTCGCTGATCTGCTTCATTTTTCAAACTAACCTCTGATGCGGGAAGATTCTCCGAGTCATAGAACAAGATCTTCATGCCATTGGGATGGCATCCAACCCAAAGGTCCCCCGTCACAGGATCCACGGATATGTTATCCACGAGTGTGTTAAAGTCCAGGGACTTCCAGGTTAAAACCAGGGAGAGAAGGAAGGACAGAAAGTGAAAACAACTGAGAGGTGACGGCACAATACATGGGGAAGTTATCATCTTGTCCCCCTCAGTCGCCATGCTGCTGGTTCCAGAACACAATTCTGCTGCATTTCAATAGCGCCTGGGGAATTCCTCAGGCTCCCCATCTGTGCTAGCATTTCATCAGTTTCCAGGACAGAGGAGGGAAGGGGAAGATGCAGAAGGCCAAGCAAGATTGTTAGAAGTCCGATGAAATCATTCGGACTAACATCTGCGCATGAACCTAAAACCGAAGGGAAGAAAAAGTTTTTAAGCGCGGCGTAAAACAGTTCCTTCTAAAACGGCATGTGCAAATGATATTTTTACAAGCATTCAAAAAACAACCGGGCAATGTAGATTCATTTTTGATGAGCACATCGATGAAATGCAGGCTCTTCTTTAATGGCTAATCATAGGCTGTGCAGCCAGAGGAGAAATGATCACCCAGGGTCTAATTTTTGCCGTGGAGTTGGGGAAAGGTTTCTTCTTTAGTTTTCTGATGTTATTCAACTCCCTGTTCTTCTGCTGCTTATTTTCTAAATATAAGTTGCAAGCACGTCACGACTGCACAGATTGCTGTCGAGGCTTCATACCAGGATCATAAATAATACCAATGATTCTTAATTCCACCATTCATCATCTTGGCTGCCTTCTACTGGGGAGAAATCACATCTATTTGTTTACCCCTAGCTCTCCGTTGCAGAAGTAATATCCACCATGTACCTCAAACAGAGGCCAGCATCCCTCAGCGCCCAGAGACCATGTAATAGCTGGTGGTGACTCACCGCAGAGGCCAGAGTGTGGGCAGGCAGCTGCAGCAAACCAACGCGGCGGCCCTGCCCCGTACTTCCTACTCTACACTTGATTTTAGCCAAAAGGCCAAGATGAGACCTCTCCCCACCACGTCCATGAAGGGGCTGCAGGGCTCAAGTCTCTCAGCAGAGCCTCCATCCAGAGCCATCATTCATTCTTACCCTGGAGACATCCAGGTTGGCCAAAGGAGGTGGCCAAGCAGACATCCTCTGGCCAAAATCAGCCCCAGGCCTTCTCTGTCTCCCGAAGCCCCCTTCCATCACAGTGTCAAGATAGTCTACACCGATCCCGCCATTTTCTTTAGATGAGGAAAATGTGTGTCTCCGGGTTCTGTGCTGTTATCTTTGGAAGGGGTAACAGCCGATGGGTGAATTGCATGGCCGTTGAAAGCCTACAGAGATGTGAGCTGGGGGTGAGAGAAGACGGGGGGCCCCATTCATGTGACACACAATTACTGAGCTCCGACCATGTGCTCTGCAAGCAGCTCAGCTCCTGGGAGAGTGGGTAGGTAAGTGGCAGGCCGGGCTCCTGCCTAGGAGGGGCTGACAGTCCAGCAGGGAGCCCCTTTTGGGCCCAGTAATTAACTCTTGTCTTGCAAATCTCTAATTCCTAGCAAAACTCACTCACCACAATGCGTGCAACGGACACATTTCAAGCTTCCACAAAGCCAGGTGGAAGATGGTAAATTTCTTGATAAAGGAAACTTAATAAATGATTCTCATTGGAAAAAACTGTGTCCTCTGTTAACAAATATCCCAATTTTTAGAGAATGGGAATGCACTGAAGTGGGACTGATTCATTGGCTGTGCCCTGGAATCTTTTTTTTTTCTTTTTGTGGAGAAGGGGATTATTTTATTGAGGTATAATATGCATAACATGAAATGTGTCATTTTAACCATCTTAAAGGGTACAATTCAGTGACATTAGTACACTCACAGGGTTGTGCAAGTGCTACCCCCTATCCGTTTCCAGAAACTTTCATCATCCCAAAGAGAAACTCTGTACCCAATGGCTCCCAATTCCTCCCTCCGTGAGCCCCTGGTAACTCCTGTTCCATTTTCTGTTTATGATTTTGACTATTCCAGGAACCTCATATAAGTGGAATCACACAGTATTTGTCCTTTCGTGTCTGGATTACTTCACTTAGCATAAGGTCTTCAGAGTTCCATCCATGTTGGAGCATGTATTAGGACTGCATTCCTTTTTAAGCCTGAATAATATTCCATTGTATGTGTATACCACATTTTGACAGGACATAAACCTACCCACATCTCATCGCAAATTCTAAGATCAGTCTCAGCTCATTTATCAAATTCCCTGACACTTCAGGTATTAATGAATTAACTGGTCTTGATTAATCTGTTCCTTCAAAAGAAAAAAGAACATTACAGTCACAGAGGTAGACTCAACTGAATTGTTATGTCAGGAGACAGTGGCCTTACCTGTTGCCAAAAGTGGGAGCCAAATCTAAAATAGGTCCTTGGCAGGACCAGTGTCTTTATCATTCTGTGTCGAATATATATTGGATTGGGCTCTATTCTCATAAAATCCTTTAACTTTCAATTTACAGAAGTACTTATTGTTACAACCACCATTTGTTTTCATTCCCTCAGCCAGTAGGAGTGTGTAAAATTCCATTTTACTTCAGCTAATACTAAATTGGCCATGCCAGTGATTTTTCATGTCAAACATGATGCTACGTTGGATACTGCTTTGAGGTAATTTTCTCAAAGTGAAGCCCCTCATGACAGTACATTGGATGTACTGACGGGAACAGCCCCACAGTGCCTGGTGACAGTGCCTCAGGCTGGGGGCGACTTCGGCAAGAGAGTCAGGTCCTGTTTGTAAGGGACAGGGGACTACTTTCACACTGCTCCACTTTACTGTCACTTTCTCTTTCCTCTCCTTTGTGTGTTTACCTCTTTTGACCCAAACCTTCAGATCAGATCATAATCGGTGGGGGTAGAAGAGAAACCCCTGAAGCATACCCAGCTCCATCGTATTAATTGAACAAGTCTTTGTTGAGTGCTTACTATGTGTGGGGAATTCTTCTGGGAACAAAGAGAAAACACCCCGTCCTTCTGGAACTTACACCCTAGTGGAAGAGGCAGACAATAGAGAGGACAAATAAAATATATAGTATTTCACTTATAAAATATAAGTAAAATATATAATATTAGTAATGAGTTCATCGAGAGGACGTGATCACCAGTTGATCCTCAAGCTGGAGCCAGACAATTGGAGGCTCCTTAACCCCTCCCCTGTCCTTGGGATGTACATTCTCTCCACTGTTTCCACAGTGGGAGCTGTTCCAAGGACATAGCCTTGAGAGAGTAATGTGTTATTGAGACCATCTGGACAGTATATGTGGCTGAATCCAGTTAAGACCTCTATATAAATTTTTAAGATTCTGGTCGGTGGGTGTGGAGATCTACTTGTCTCAGGGCTGCTCAAGACAAGCCTTGTATGCAATTTCTCTTGCTTATTAAACCTGCCACCCACAATCCGGAGTGGTCTGACTTCTTTTTTGACCTCTCCTTGCCCTCTGTGTATGGGGCAATGGACCAGTTTCAGATTGCGCCCAGGAAGCTCCCCAGATTACAAACTAGTAATTGGTGAGCCAGCCAGAAGACCAGAGAAATGGGCTTTAGGAAAGAGGCATCCTTGGGGAAAATCCTGAGTTGGCCATTGACCTCTACGTGGGGAAGGGTGGCCCCCATGGCAGATGCTTGGGGACGGCCACATGCCCGCTGATTTAATGCACTACTCAGCCATAACAAAGAATGAGATCTCACCATTTGCAAAAACATGGCTTGACTTAGAGGAGATTATGCTAAGTGAAATAAGTCAGACAGAGAAAGACAAATACCATATGATTTCACTTATCTGTGGAATCTAAAAAGACTAAACAAATGAACAAAGAAACAAGGGAAACAGACTTATAAGTACAGGGAACAAACTGGGGGTTGCCAGAGGGGAAGGAAGGCAGCGGGGGGATAGCAAAATAAGTGAAGGAGATGAAGAGGTATAAACTTTGGGTATAAAATAAATAAGTCACAGAGATGAAAAATATAGTCAGTAATACTGTAATGCCATCGTATGGTGACAGTGGTGACAGACAGTGATGACACTTGTGATGAGCATGGAGTAATGTACAGAGTTCTCCAATCACTATGTTGTACACCTGAAGTTAATGTGTCAACTATTTAATAAATATTTAATATTTAATAAATATTTAATACTATTTAATAAATAAATTAAATTTAAAAAAGTAAGTTAGAGAAGGACAGGTGGGTGCCCACTACTCTGTAGCTTCAGGGCTGGCAGACAAGGGGAGAGAGCAAATAATAAGTTGAAGACCTTGCATGCCATTTTACAAAGCTGGGAGGGCCCAAGCTGCCGAAGATTAAGGTCCGAGCGCTGTGACAAGGTCTGATTGGGACACTAAGAGGTGGAATGCCTGGGAAAATGGGGGAGAGGGAAGGGGACATGTTGTGAAGTGAACAAAATGCCCCATGCTGTCCAACCCCGAGTACAAAGGAAAGCAAAAGCACCACAACGACCCCAGCCAGCGGGGCGGCCTCCAACTGAGGAAACCTTCACTAAGAGAGAATGTACTTCCACGGAGCTTATTGATACAGCTGCCAAGTTCCAGCAAAAGGCCAGGGCAAGTATCCCAGCATGGTTAGTGCACCTATGGGATACGGGGGAGATGGCATTTCTCTGGGCAGGAAGCAGAGAAAATGAGCAACTTCACCACACACCCTGCTCCCCAGCAGCACCGGCATGGCGCTCAAAGGTTCAAAGTACTCACTCTCTTATAGACTGACTTATTCTAGCCTGCAGGGAGGTTTGGCCCAATGAGGGGCACCTCCCTGGGCATGTAGAACCCTGAAAATCTACAGAGGAGGTACAACAATCCTTAGGGAGTTGGGAATGAGACAGGCAACCTCAGCCTCTGTCTTTGAAGGCCCTAATCAGGCCACATTCACGGCAAGAATGAAAAGTGGTATACTCCGGTCCGCCCCAACACCTGTTATGGGACACTCATGTCCAGGTTGAGACCAGTTGTGGGACAAGATATTTATAATGTTGGGCAATCCATTGTTGGTATGGGGAAAACTGACAAATCCCGGGACTGGTACGGGCTGTGGGAAAGACCTGATACAGAGAGATCACCCATAAAACCTAAAGGCTATGCTGAAGGGCTGCAAAGGTCCAGTAAAAATAACCCAGAAACAAATGTGGTTTAACCTCATTGCCGTAGGGACTTCACCTGAACAGAAAAACTGACAACCCAACACTGTGTTCATTGGCCGGTGGAAAGCCATAAAACCTGAACAACAATTCAGACCTGCTCCATCTGCCCCTTACCGTCCCTGATGCCCTGCCTGCTCCAGCAGAAACTTCGGGAATGCAGTGCTGTTTGGGTTGGTATAGGTACAGGCCAGGACTGCCTCCAAGTGAGGGCAGGGAGAGATGATCAGAGGCCTCAGGTTGAACGCACTCTTCACTGGTCCTCCAGGACTGACAGCTCTGGTGGACACTGGATCCAAATGAACTCTAACACACGGTGAACCTCAGAAGTTTTCAGCACCACCAATGGTTACAGAGAGCGAATGGTTATGGTTAAGGAAGTTCTTTGACGAATTTAGTGTTCCTCCCTACTACCCCAGGAATATGAAGTTTTTCTCTCTCCAATACCAGGGAATCTATTGGTTCGAGTAATCAAACCAGTGCCGAGGGGAAACACCCACTGGGAACCAGTAGGCCTGCCACCCCTTCGAAAAATGGTAGCTGTTAATCAATATAAATTGCTTGGGGGCATAAAGAGATAGGAGAAACTATCCAAGAACATGCTGCAGGGCATTCCGCAGGCTTTCCTGGAACTGCTGCAAGGGAGAAGATGGGTCATGAACCCACAGAAAATTCAAGACCCAGGAACCGCCCCAAGGTTTTGGGAGTCATCGGGTTGGGCAAGACACACGTTCCAGAAGCTGTGGTTGATAAGGCGCAAGCTTAACAACCCCTAAGAACTTGAAAGCGGTGCAAACCTTTGTAGGGATTTGGGGGTTTTGGAGGGCTTTTATTTCCCATCTGGCATCATGTCTCTGTCTCTGATATGGACTGATAAAGAAAGGACATGTGTAGGACTGGGGATCAGGACAGCAAGTCACCTTTGAGAAAGCAAACATACTAGTGAAGTAGATTACAGCTCTGGGCATCTCGTGAGCAGGGATACTATTTGAGTTTGATGTGTCTGTGACTCCAGAAGGATTGTGCACTGTGGTGGGGATAACGGAAAGACAGAGTACCCCTAGGATTTTGGTCCCATCTCTGGAAGGGGACAGAAAATTCCATGTACCCCTAGAGCAACACCTCCGAGCAGTATACGCAGTACTGCTCCAGGGCAGGGAGCCTGTCAGGAACGAAGAGGAGATCCAAGTAAGACCTGCCTTTCTTATCAAAGGGTGGGTTGGGAATATGTTCCAGCCACGCATCTCTGCCATGGCTCAGACCCCCATGTTGACGAAGTGGCGTTCCTATCCGCAGCTCGGGAGCACCCTGCCCATCAGCCCACGGTCTCTAGAAACACAGGCTACTGGCCCCGTAGAGTACATCGATCCTCCAGATGCATCGACTGCCTCCTTCCATGGCAGCCCTTGCAGCTTGTAGAGAGGGAGTGGGGGATGGATCTAGTCAAGGGAATCCATCCACATGAACTGCAGTTGCTATTCAGCCCAACACTGACACCATCTGGATGGAAGCAGGAAGGAACCGCGGCCCGTGGACTGAACTAGGGGCTGTTTGGCTGGTGATCACTCCTGAGCCCTGACAGGTGACCCTTTGCATTGACAGTTGGGCTGTTCTAGAGGGATTAATCCTGCGGCTGGGACCGTGGCAAGCCAAGGGGTGGATGATGGTAGTAAGCTCCGGTGGGGCAGGATATGTGGAAAAACATTTGAGTCTGCCTGCAGGAACCTGAGGCAGTCCCCACTGCCTTCCACATCCCAGCTCATGCGGGGCTGACACCCTCTGGCAATCAGGAAGCTCATAGCGTGGACATAAGTTATAGCAACAAGCCGTTTTAGGAGATACAGAGACTGGATGCATAAAAAAGTAGCCACCCCAGTGGCCCAGTGGGAGCGCGTATTTCCAAAGATGCTCTATTGCCCTCAAAATAGAGGGACTTGGTGAACACAGTAATAGCATGCCCGACGTGTTTTAAACAGCACCCAAGCAACAGCCAAGCAAGGTCCTGACCAAATTCATCCAATAAGCCTTAAATGAGAGCCAAAAAAGCCTGTCCTTACTGAACACTGAACTGTCTCTAATTATAAAAGCTGTCCTCCCAAATCGGATGGCCTCGAACACTATGGCCACCTCTTTGCCATTATCCAAACAGAATGTCGTGTGTACACGCCTGATGAGTCTGCTAGTGTGTCATCTTTTTAAATCCCATGAGGACACAAGTGAATGCCTGGAGTGATCTGCCCCTCAGCTTGGGGGATTTAATAAATCCGTGGTTCGGATCATGGGACTCTTGGATGAAAAAATTGCCATTGGTTTGGGGAATCACTGCTGTAATCTGCGTTCTCCCTTGCATGTGCCTGTACCCTCGCTATGGTGTCTGCCTCCGGTGTAGCCAGAGAGCCACTAAACACGCTGCCTCCAAGCTAGTGAGCCCCCTCTCTGACTGCTCAGGGCACGTTGCAGAAGAGGGGGGTATATGAGATCGTAAGAGCTGTTGCAAGGGATGCAGTGTTGGAGGAGGTCATTGAGAGGACACGAGCCCTGGCTGAACCTCAAGCTGGACCTGGACAACTGAAGGCTCCCCGTCCCCTTCCCTGTCCTTGAAATGTGCATTCTGCCCACTGTTGGCACAGTGGGAGCCATTCTAAGGACACAGCCTTGACATAGAGTGTTGTCGAGCCCCTCTGCGCGGTGTATGTGACGGAGCCCCCATTAAGGCCTCTAAATAAACTTTTAAGATTCCGGTGGGCAGGTGCGGAGAGCTACTCGTCTTGCAGCTGCCCAAGACAAGCCAAGTAAATAAGTAAATAAGTGCCTTTGTTTATTAAACCTGCCACCTACTGATCTGGAGGGGGCCTGCCTCTTTCTCGGTCTCCCCTTGCCCTCTGTGTGGAGGCAGGGGAAGAGGGTGGTTCGGACTGGACCAGGAAGTGCCTGAGCTTGCAAACTATCAGGGTGTGTGTAGGTAGGCGAGCGGAGTTGCAAGCTTAGATTAGGTAGCCAGGGAAGGTCTCGCTGAGGTGACATTTTAGTGGGAACTGGAAGGATATGAAGGAGAGAGCCACTGAGATCTGGAGGAAGATCACCGGAGCCGAGGGAACCACCTGGTGAGCTCAGGAGGGTGAGGCTGAGCCGGAGGAGGTGTTGGAGACAAAGGTAGCAAAGTGCTGGGCTGCAGGGCTGCTTAGTGGCCACTGGGAGTCCTTGATACTTTACTGGGCTTCATATTAGATTTACATTATTTATAACTATTATGGAGAGCATTGTCACACGAAATACCAGTTGAGGTGATTTCTTGGCTATCTCATCAACATGGAGGGAAAAATGAAAGACAGGGAGAAAGGGGACAGAGGAAGGGAAGGGAAACTGAGCAATGAGGATTCATTCGGGCAGAAAGAATCAAAGTTTGATAGGTGAGATACTGGCTTGCTGCTTCCCATTCCGCAGTTGAGCAAAAGTGAACAACAAACATACATGATGCTGTTGCCTCTTAATAAAGAAATGAAAAATTGGTTCTCACCCACTCCAATTAGACAGTCCTTTTTTGCTCACTTTTAATTTCACAAATCACTTAGAATCTAATTATCACTCTGCAAACTTATAGTGTTAATACATCTTACCTTCAATGGAGTTAAAGTCCAATTAGCGTGCTTTTCATACACATGAATCTTATGAGCCAGCAATTCAGATATATAGACATACCTTCAAAGAAGAAAGAGCTACATCAAAGCACTTGAAGTAATACAGCTCAGAAAGTTACGGTGAAGTTGTAAGAACCTTTCCTAGGAAAGAACTTCGCTTAGAGACTGGAAAATGCAACCTCTCTAAAAGCACACCAAATTCTGGAAGAAACAACTCAGCAAGTTTACAATGTGCAAAGGAATTTTCGTTTCTGAAAAGTTGTTTCTAAAGGTAGGAACCTAGTTGTCCCTGATTAGAAGGGAAGAAACGTAGCCCTAGTACCAGCTCTTAATATCTGGGAGGAAAATGTATGATATTACTTCTCTTCACTTGTCAATATAGTGACAATCCCCAGGTTCTGCATGTCAGAGGATAGCGAGTTCTCTCGGGCAGGCTTCAGGAGAACGCTTTGACAACCAGGCCCTTGTTTTAGGCCAGAAAAAGTATGGGAGAAGACAAGATGCTTGGCCTGGATCTGAGAGAAGTCTTCCTCCCCTCTCACCCTGAGCCTGGTCCTGACCCTGTGCATTTAGTATTTTGCATGCAGTGCAACGCCCCACTCATCGTAAAGACATGTGGTCAGTGCAGCCCAGAACAAAGAGAGAAATAACTGCGTATTATCTGCTACTTTGGAAGACCAGGAGATGCTATAAATATTTGAAAGCCATCCACATGGTTTCCTCTAATTATGTTACTAACCTCTGAAATCCGTGATGATAAAAGATGAGGAAGGCTATATATGACGGATACATGGCTTTTGTGGATAGACTGATGTTACCCAAAGTGTGGTCCCCCAACCAGTGTTGCTCTGTGAATTGTTTGTTTCGGGGGCATCATCAAATAATAATGTAAATCAACTACATTGTGAAGCGCAATGCCTAGTTAAGCTGACTTTCCCCCCACAGCAAAACTTTCTTGATGGAGAAAGCAGTGTCTTGATTTACATTTTGGTGCAAGCTTTTTATCTTGTCACAAACCAGCACTACTGAAATATATAACTACATGCTGTTAATCTTATTACGGCCTCAAAATTCTTCCCTCAAAACAAAGCTATTGAGAAATACTAAATGTTTATCACAGTTCCCCTCCTTGATATATTCATCCCTACCCCCAAATTTAAAAGAATATGCCTACACAAAATAGAAATTTTTGATTTGATACGTTTTATCCCCTGAGAAATTAAGATATTTTACATTCTTCCTAATTTCCTCTTACCAGGATAACATGTTAGAGCATATCATGTTGTTTAGAAAATGAGTATGTTCTAACAGTGTCTAATAAGAATCTGGGGAAATGAATGACATTTTAAAGAGTTCACATACTTGCCGTCAGGTGAGATGTTGATTCCATTAGCAAAATCAAATCCGTCTGCCATCACTCGAACTTCATTTGGACTATAGTAAACAACATAAGACCACGCTAAACCCAAATAGAGCTCCCAGGATCTCAGGTAGGGGTCAACAAAATAGTGATCATTTGTGGCATAAAAGTGCTCAGGTCCCACAGCAACAATATCATTCAAACTGCAAATTCAAACACACATATAGGATATATACAAGTGAAGGTCTTGTACATTACAGGATTAGGCATTGATTAGCATTCATTAATGGCTGTTTCTAAAATCAAGATGCAGATGAAGCTTTCACTCTAGCCGTTATGGCACAGAATTCATATGACATCAATCCCACCTGTAGGATCCTCAAAGACAATAATTACTCTTACAAAACCCTAAAAGGTTACTATAGCAATGTAACATAAAAATCCTATTAACTGTATCTGAAAAATAGTGCTCTGGGGTGCGTGTGTGTGTGTGTGCGCGCGTGTGCGCGCACATGCGTGCGTGTGTGCGTGTTTTGCGCCTGTGTGTGTGTGCACGTGCGTGCGCGCGTGTGTGTGCGTGCGCATGCGCGTGTGCATGTGTAGGTGTGTGTGCGTGCACGGGTGTGTGTGTGTGTGTGTGCGCGTGTGTAGATATACTACATTCAGTAGACATTAAATTAGGCCAGGAATCATTATCAGGGCAAAATGCATTTATGTTCATACAGAAGTCACTCTCACATAGAACAGTCTGGGATTATCATCAGGCAGAGGGAGGAAAAAACACTGGCCATCTTGAGACTTGCATTTTAGTTAAAGCTCTGTCACGATTAGCTGTGCTATTTAGGTAAAAGTAATCATTTTGCATGTCAGGGCCTCAGTTTCCCTAACTGTAAAAGGAGGATGAGATGGACTGCTGTATATTTCAGTCTTAGAAGGTCACTTCCGGCCTTAGGATTCTAAACCGAGGAAAATGTCCACGAGCAAGAATGTTCAGGAAAGGGACACTATGGCATATTTTCTTTCTGATTTTGATTCTCTCTCCGTTACTGAAAATCTAAGATATATGAGTCTATTTTTCTGCTTTAATAGGTACAACAGTGAACACATAAGTGAGTCATTCTCTGCTGATTGAGGTGACAGAAGTTCCCCAGGGCTATTATCTGGTAGAGAATTATCTCCGCTCCATTGCTGAGGGCGTAATGGCGGGCACATCAGCTCTGACGCAGTCCTGGGCTCCTGGGCCAGGTGGATAAGCACACAGTTTCAGGTTTCTCATCTGTAAAGAGAGGTTAAACAATTTTCCCAAAGTCCTACAGCTCATTAGTATAAGACTAAGGGTCAGAGTCTTAATTTGTAGAGTCTCAGTGGAAATCACAGTAAGACAATGCCTGTTGTGTGCTTTGTAGAAAGCCGGCCACTCACTGAACCCTCGTCAATGGTGATCACCACTGGGACATGAGAAAAAAGGTCCAGGAATTTAGGATTAGTGTGTACAGGCCCAGGCATAAACCTCTTCTCTCTCTCTTTTCCCCCCCTTTCGTTTTTAAAAGTAAATTTCCAAAGTGAGTAGTATACGTTACAAATCATTTGCCTGTTTTTCGTAAAAAAGAGCAGAGACGACTATTTCAGAGTAATAGCTTTGAAATCTTATAGACCCCAGTTGAATGCTGACGTTGCTTGCTATTGTCTATGGGACCACAGCGTGCCACTAAAATCTATACCTCAGTTTCTCTCTGGACTTTGTGAGGTTAGGGTGAATAAAATGAAAGAATGACTATAAAGACCTTGGCACTATGCCTGGCTATTAGAGATGATTGATCATGACTGCTGTGTTATCATTAATAACATACTTCAATTGTGATAGATTAGTAATAGGAATATTAATGCTATAAACAACCACATAAAGAGCTACTAAATACAAAGCAGAAAATATACATGGCTAGCCCTTCAATTGAGAGAGCAGAATTTTAGTTAATTGTGGCACTATGTTTGTTTTTTTCTTCCAGTTTGCTTCTATATTGCCAAAGACATGTGTTTTTGCACTTGGCCCAGAAAAAAAATACCCTAACCCTGGGAATCTGGACAAATATGAGGCTTCAAGATTAACTGTGAAACCAATAAAATAAGCTTTCACTATTTCAGAGTGGCTCAGAGCCCCCGCTTCAGCCTCAAGATACCAGGGTTAAAATTCCAGGTTTGCCATTTTACTGATGGTATTATCTGGGCCAAGTTAAATACTCCAAAATGGCATAATAATAACACCTAATTAAGAAGGTATTTGTAAAAAGATAATAAAGTAATCAGTTTAAATTGGTTATTGTAGCACCTAACTTACAGTTAAATCTCATTGTTACTATCACAATTATTACAATTATTATTAGCCCAGCTTCTCTATTCTATATACTTTTCCCTAATTTAGATCTTGGTATGTGGCACATTCTCCAGATTTCAGTAAACTGATTCTCTTTCCAAAATACATTTGTTGAGTGAATGTATAAATAACCTGTTCCACCGAAAGCCGCTCTCTGAATTTGCGCTCATCCTAGGGAGGCAGAAGACTTGGGCCACATAGTTCCTAGGCAGCTGCTAATTAGTAGATTGACCTTCATCCAGTTACTCAATTTCTCTCCAATCTCAGTTTCCTCATCTTCAAAACCACCAGATAAAAAAAGAGAGGAGGGGATCCTGGGAACACTGCGCGCCAGGCACCCTGCTAGGTCCCTGCCTGTAAATAACACACAGTTTAAAAGAAATCTAGATTTTCCAATACTGAGGTACTCCAATGCTGTCTGTTAACCATTCAGATAAAGTTTGGGACTCTAGACAATCTTAATGACTAGAGGATAAAGATTGTTTGGGAAGACTTTGTCAGACTTTTGTCCCAAATCCCTCACTAGCCTCACAAACCAAATCCTAAGGCAAGTGAGGAAGTTGATTTTGTGTTGGGTTGATGGGGATCAGGGATCCCTGGGTGTTTTCTTTTTCCTTGTGTTACATTGTCAAGAAGCCTAAGATTGGAGCTGAGTGTTAACCACAGATAGGTTACTCCATAAATCAGGTGCCCAAACAGCAGTAGGGGTAGGATGGGGTGGTATTAGAAGCACTGGATCTCAGATCTCCCTTGGGTATATGTTTCTAATTCATGGAAACATCTAAGATTCTATTTTTTTAATACAAAAAGAAATAAATGAATAAATAAGCCTGCTCATGATTTGGAATTTTTCTGTGAAACTGGTATGGGTTTGAAATATTAAGTCTGGTTTTGGAGAAGAACAGAGTCATGTCTTAATAACATCTTGAATGGACATTCTGAGGCTGAGAGCCATAAGTCAGCCTCCAGGCAGCCTGGGAAATGAGAGAGGAAGAGAACGGGTCTTCTCTCAGGGGTTTGAATCTTCAAAAGTATCTGCAGAAGACCATTTGGAGGAGTTTGTGATGATTAGAAAGGAGAGTTGACCAGCCATTATCCCCCCCTCCCACTCTGGCTGAAAGGAAAAACCAGAGGTGGATTAACCATCCACTGGTGTTAAAGGAAAATCGAAATATGATATATCTCAGTACTTAGGCAGAAGTTTGTGTCTAATGGTTTTCAGATGCAAAAGTGATTTCTCTTCTTCTTCAAATTTAAACAACTCAACTGTGGACTTAAAATCTGGATGGTTCACCACCAGCAGGTACATGGTATTATCTGAGAAGAGATTAAAAACAAAAATCGAAACATTAACTGAGCTCTCAGCTGTCAGCCCTGTCTCCAAAAAGCAATTTCAACCCACCTCCAACTAGTACTTAGGGTGTCAGGCAGATGGAATATTTTCATCTCCTTGTAGAGAGAAGCACTTGTGATTGCTCCAAAGGAAAAAAATGGCTAAAGGAAGAACTAGTGACAGTCTCTAAACACCTCCAAACTCCACAGGGGGGAAAAAAATCCTCAACTTAAGAATGAGCAACGTTTGACACTAAAACTCCAAAGAGCTTGTTAAGCTTTCTATTGCAAATGGTCTCAGCAAGATGCAGAGTTGAGATAAAAGAGATAAAAGATGTGGAGAACACTGACATGAGAAGGGGTGCTTGGGTATAATCCACACGGTGTAAGATGATAAATTCCATAAAAAGAACACCTGAGAGATTCTATCAAAGGGAAGCAGCTTCCATGAGTCAGTCCAGCTTTAAGACATAAAAGAGACCAATTTAATTGGTCAAGAAGGTGTGATTAGAGTTGGCAAGTGAAGTTAGATTATTACAGTCTTTGCCTTAAGGAGCAGTAAGTCTTTGGGAGTTTGATGTGACCAAATTGGTGTTTAAAGAAAAGCCATGCAAAGTTTAGTGGGTTGAAATGAAGAGATTTAAACAGAGAAGCCAACCAGGAGACTCCTGGTGGTTAGGACATTGAACAAACAAGTGTTTGTTTTCATTGGTATTAAGTGCTACATAGGGAAAATAAAACCAGATAAAAGAATGAAGAGTAATGAGATGTTTTCTTCATGACAGTCAGGGAAGTTCTAATGAAGTGATGTTAAAGCAGAAACCTAAATGATATAGGAGACCAAACCATGTGAGTATCTGGAGAAAGAGCATTCCAAGGTGAGGGAAGAGAGTGTGCAAAGGGCCTGCGGCAGGAGCTTCCTTGACACTTCTCTTAATAGTGAGCTTGTGGATGGAGTAGAGTGAGTAAAAGAAAGAGTGGGAAGCCTGCAGCCATAAAGGTAGGTAGCCAATGGGGCGCCTGGGTGGCTCAGTTGGTTGGGCGACTGCCTTCGGCTCAGGTCATGATCCTGGAGTCCCGGGATCGAGTCCCGCATTGGGCTCCCTGCTCGGCGGAGAGTCTGCTTCTCCCTCTGACCCTCCCCCCTCTCATGTGCTCTCTCTCTCTCATTCTCTCTGTCTCAAATAAAAAAAAAAAAATCTTTAAAAAAAAAAGGTAGGTAGCCAAGGCCAGTCTTGTTAGGGCTCATGGTAAGGACCCAGGGCTTACTCACTGGGGCCTTGGAGCCAAGGAGTAACATGACCTTATAGTTACAGCAGTAATCCAGGTGTGGGGGGGGAAGGGACTGGGCCAGAAGGATGGCACTGACAAGAAGTGGCAAGAAAGGATATGAAGACATTTGACAGGAAGTATCAAAAGTCCCTGATGATGGCTGAGAAATGAGGAAGTCAAAAATAAAACATGAGTGAGCACTGAAACCCAGAGCCATGTTTTGTGCAGCAGATTCTACCTCTAGGCATTTATCGTAAGAAAATACTCACAGAAGATATATATACAGGAATGTTTATTTTGGCATTGTTCACAATGAACATAAAGGCAGAAACAGACTGAATATCCATCAACAGAAGAACTACATTACTGCACTCCCATGCATCTGAATCCTAAACAGTCATTGTAAAGGAGCTCTAAATGCAGTCCTAGAAAGGAGTCCATAATGTAATATTAAATGCAAAGGCACTTTATAGAAGGGTTTGGGTAATATGACTCCCTTTTATTCTTAAAAGTGTACACATACCCAACAGTATATTTCTTTGCACTTGATGTTTTAAAAATAAAATACAATGTTGATAAATGGGTGGAGAGGTCACTGAAAGGGGACTATATATGTACATATAAAAGATGTCATACGGGGTGGAAAGATAAAAGGATGGAAAATCAGTTTTCAACATGTTGAGTTTAAAGCAGCTATAGGAGAGGAATCAAATAGAATACTCTGGTAAGCTTGAAGGAATGGAACTGAAGAGCTGATTAAAAATAAAGAATACCCCATTAAGGGAATTCTCCCAGAAAGCAGGCACAGTTAACGGTTGTGACTTGGTTGAACTTTTTGAACTAGAGCAAATAAAGAGGAGGCAAAAAATCAGTCTTTTGGGGAGTGTGCAGAGAATTTCAAATGAGTGACAAAACAATGAACAGGGGGGAAAACCTGCAGTAGGATCAGAACTAAGCTAAATAAGTATATTGGAATATTGGGGAGGAGAAATTTACTTGAGGGAGAAAGTGGTCAACAGCATAAACGAGGTGGAGGAAGGAAGAAAGGAAAAAAGGCCAGAAAGAAGGGAGGGAGGGAGGGAGCTGTTGCGTTAAATGAATTCTTTATATATTTTGGATATTAGCTCCTTATCAGATACACGATGTTGCAAATATTCCTTTCCATTCAGTAGGTTGGCTTTTCATTTTGTTTATGATTTCCTTTGCTGTACAGAAGCTTTTTACTTTGATGTAGTTCTACTTGTTTGTTTTTGCTTTTGTTGCTTTTGCCTTTGGTGTCAGATTTAAAAAGAATCATCTCCAAGATCTATGTCAAAGAACTTACTGCCTATGTTTTCTTCTAGGAGTTTTATGGTTTCAGGTCTTCTATTCAAGTCTTTAATCCATTTTGAGAATTCATTTAACTCAATAGCAAAAGCAAATAATCTGATTTTAAAATGGGCAGAAGAGGTGGGCCTGGGTGGCTCACTCTGTTAAGTGTCCGACTCCTGATTTTGGCTCAGGTCATGATCTCGGGGTCCTGGAATCGAGCCCTGTGTCTAGCTCTGTGCTCAGCGAGAGTCTGCTTGAAGGATTTTCTCTCTCCCTCTGCCCCTTACCCCACTCACATTCAATCTCTCTCTCAAATAAATAAATAAATCTTTAAAAAAATAAAAATAAGCAGAAGATCTGAAAAAGATATTTTTCCAAAGAACACATAGACAACCAACAAGTACAAGAAAAGATTCTCAACATCATTAATCAGGGAAATGCAAATCAAAACCATAGTGAGATACCATCTCACACCCATTAGAATGGCTATTACCAAAAAGACCAGAAATAACAAGTGTTGGCAAGGATGTGGAGAAAAAGGAGCCCTCATGCACTGTTGTTGGGAATGCAAACTGGTGCAGCCACTGTGGAAAACACTGTGGAGTTTTCTCGAAAAATTAAAAATAGGGCGCCTGGGTGGCTCAGTTGGTTAAGCGACTGCCTTCAGCTCGGGTCATGATCCTGGAGTCCCGGGATCGAGTCCCACATCGGGCTCCCTGCTCAGCGAGGAGTCTGCTTCTCCCTCTGACCCTCTTCCCTCTCATGCTCTCTATCTCTCATTCTCTCTCTGTCAAATAAATAAATAAAATCTTTAAAAAAAGAAAAGAAAAGAAAAATTAAAAATAGAACTACCATACAACCCAGGAATCCCATTCTGGGTATTGATCTAAAGAAAATGAAAACCCTAACTTGAAAACTATATGCTTCCCTATGTTCATTGCAGCATTACTTACAGGAGTCAAGACATGGAAACAACCTAAGTGTCCATCGATGGATGAATAAACACACACACACACACACACACACACACACACACACACACACACACAGAGGAATATTATTCAGCCATAAGTAAAAGAACAAAAATCCTGCCATTTGTGACAATATGGATGGACCTTAAGGGCACTATGCTAAGTGAAATAAGTTGGGGGGGGGCGGAAACTAAAGCAAGTGATTTCTTTTATACATAGAATTAAAATCTAAAAGTGAAATACAAAGCTCATAGATGGTGGTTGCCAGAGGTAGGGAGTGCAGGGCAGGAAAAACAGGGGGTCAAAATGTAAAAGGAAAACAAAGGCAGTTGATGTCAAATCCCGCAGGGGTTTCTGTGCACGTAGAGACGCAGCAGACGGCTGCATATAGAAAGGAAGAAATGGAAGGACGGCATGAGGGATGGGGGCGATATGTTGATAGCTTTGAAATGTGGAGGAGTAGTTTGAAGACAAAACAGAGGAACCAGCGGACAGAAGGGCACGGAAAGTGACAGGGCTGAGAGAAAACCGACCACGGTAACTTTCTGTCAGTGGATCTATAGGTTGCTGATGCTTTCTGTTAGAAAAATCTATCCTTGTAAATTCCCAGATCAGAACAATTGTTTGAAATGGAAAACCCATAATGATCAGAGCTAAATATTATTGTTACCATAATTATAGGGATAATGTGAATGCTGGTATTTTTAAAAAATAAGTGCTTTACAAACCTCAAGTATTTTAGCATTCTCAAGCATCAGAGTGGTTATAATATTATATTTCATTAACATAGGGGATACGTTTAACAGAAGAGTAACATTAACCATGATTATACTGTAGTTGAATGAGAGGAAATATTCACTCTTTAACATTTTTTAAATTTTGGCTTTATTTTTAATAAGCATTAAATAGCGTTACCCTCGTCTGTGAATGTGCTAATCCCATGAGGGTTAAATGAAGACTGATCGAAGTTACTTCCAGTGACCCTCAGTTCTAACACTTTTGGATCTTCTTCATTCAGGTCCATCAGAAGAATTTTGCCAGGCTTATCAGGTGCAAAGCTCTTCATTCCAGGATATTTTAATCCCTTATGAAACATAAAGAAGAAAAAAATAGACCCATTACAAATACTTCAAAAGCTGATCGAGGCGGTAGATGGCACATGGGGTCATACTGTCTGCTTCGCATCACAGGGCCACATGGGAAGCCTCTTGGTTGGCTTGTGCGATAGGCCCATGGGGGTTCTGGAAGCCACATGTTCCACCAGTCCACCCCACACAACACACTGGCTCGGACCCTTCCATCACCAGCAGCAAAGCCATATGTGTCCCATACCACAAACTCATGAGAAAGATCAAAAATGGAAAAGTAGACCAACTGGGCAATTGCTAATGGGCTTCAATCATATAAGCAAGGAATATGGAGAGGACACTGGTTATGGTTTTTAAAATGTCTCCTGGCAGGTTCCTTGGAAGCATCTGAGGGACAGAGTTTTAGGGGAAGTCTAGCGAGCCCAGAGACAACTTCTTTCTTAGCCTTCAATGAGAACAACACAGCTGTTTTTTGTTTTAGATGCCGGGGTCCCGTATAAGATTTTGCTTGGAATATGTTATTCTGTTGCTTTAGAAAAGAGGTTTGCAAGACGCTGCTGGAGAAGATGACTAGTCTTCCATCTTCATAGGAGAAAACTGGACTAAATAAATTACAACAGGCAGCAAAGGTTGTTGACTTCTTTTGTTTTTGAGCTATGTCACCACCACAGTGGTTTGTATGCAGAAGAGGTTCAACAAACGTGGTGGCTTCACTCTTCAAAGTGTGGAAATTGTGGAATGGCCTATCAATAATTTTAGATTAAAGGGCTTATTTTGAAAAGTGTGAAAGAAAAAGGTAAAATCTAAATGACATGTGGAGGGATATATAGAAACATACACCCAATTCAGTAAATATTTGACTATACCACTTAAGTGTCTCAAGGGATAGACCATCGATGGAAAGCCATTCTTGAACTCACTGGACTCAGAAATTGCTACAATGGAAGATAAGGTCATATTTGAGTTCAGCGTACAGACAGGAGTACACATATGCCTAGAAGGCATACAGCCATAATTTTAACACCGGTGTAAAATGTATATACTATTTGTTTTTTGAACCATATGACTGCTTATTTTATTTGAAGGTGGGCATTGGAAAATAGCAAGCTTAAACAAAAGACTTAAGCTGCTGGGTCTAGAACATGGCGTAGAGCACCGTAAAGAAAGAAACCACTTACAGAGCTAATGAAAGCCAGTCCATTAGGGAGTATCTCCAAGTCTTCAGAGCCAGTTTCTGCCAGAAGAGAGAATAGTCAGGACAGAGTGTTGTGGACGGCTGCAGGGAGCTAGGGATCCTTCTCTTTACCACTCTTAGCTAGAAAATGGGGCTACATATTTAGCTCTTATTCGATAGATTCAGAATAATTAACTCTTTCATTTACTTCTTCAAATTGACTAATAGGAGTCTATAAAAATTAGAAGACACTGCTATAATTAAGTGTAATTAAAATTTACACTTAATATGTATTTTTTAAATTAATGGACTAGAACTTTTTCCTCAGGGTCTGAAATCTCTTACATAAAGTTCATGGAAATTCACAAAATTTATAAAAGGTACAATTATTTGAAAACAGCTTGCTGTTTTGTTAAAGACACAGTGTAAACTACCAACATATATTAATACTTAATTCCAAATCCAATAAATTCTTTTGAGAACCATATTGGAAATATAGGCAGATTCCAAATTCTTCAGTTAAAATGGGGATACATTTCATATGCAAAATACATATCCACTATTAATTTTAAGCATCAGTAAAACATCACCAAGCTAATTATACTTTACATGTACATTTTTAAAATCTCTATCAACCTAGAGACAAATGAGATTTTTGATTTTGTATTGATACTCTTAGTGGAGATGTTTGTTTTTCAAATATCCAGTGACATATAATATCAATATCATATTTATTTTCTAGAGAAAGATTACACTGTAAGATATCTGGCCAACCTTATTGATGCTGACTGAATAAGTCATATGGTCTAGCCTTTCCTTCCTTAGTCAACTGAAATAAATAATTCTAAACTTAGCAAAACAAAACGTAACATCCAAAGCATGGATCTCAAACAAGTTGTCCTCAAATAACAAAATAGGTTGGTTGAAACCAGACGGGGACTTGAGTCCTGTGACACTCCCTGTTGGTTGCCTATAAGCTGCTACTCCCCTGGTGTTTTACCTTTGCTGACAGGGCCTGCCTTCCCCAATGGGAGCCGCATAATTACTTTCCCAGCTTCCTTTGCAGCTAGGGCCCCAGCCTGTTGTCTATCTCTGACTAATGAGATCTGAGGGGAAATCTGCTGAGAACTTCTGGGAAAAAATATTCTTACCCCACATTTAAAAGAGAGATGCATGAGGGCAAGTCTTGCGGTAACTGCCAAGGTGTGTGAGGGCTTTTTAAAATTTGTCCCTTTACTCACTGCTTTTTCTCCTTCCCTGTCCCTCCCCTGGAATCTCCTTAGGTTGTATTACCATAAAATCAAACACTGTTCTCACTTATTGTTTTTGCTAAACTGACCAAACAAAAACAAACTATGAAAAACCATCAATACCTTGGCCATATGTTGGTGAAGTCAAAAGTCAAGTACGCTGGTATTTATAATTAACTACTGACTTAATCATTCTCTCCTGGTTCATGGTTCTATTTTTTTAACAAAACTAAACAGGTGTATTAATCAAATCAATAGCAAGATAATACTGCAAGTTCCAATGAGATACTTCCTCCTCTCTACATACTTACCTATTCCTTTCACTAAATTACAGTTAGGAAGTTCGACTGGTGTTACTTCTCGGAAGGCATTAAGTCGTGTTCTGGGGGAGAAAAAAAAAGTAATAAAACGCACCGAAAACTATTCAGAAATTGCAATTAAGTTGCAAAAGTTAGCTGCCAATACAGTTTTCCTCAACTGGACTTTGCCTGAGTTTCAACCCCGGGGTTAGCGGTCCCTGGAGTCTGAGTGATTCTACCAAACAAGGTCAGAATAAGACCTGTGGGGCCTCTGGGTACATTCAGTGTTTATTTAGCCGAGGTGGACAGATCCACAAAGGAAATACATCATGTCCTCTCCAGAGCTCTGCGCATTTTGGCAGGAATAGGAACTATTTCATCAGCTGTGTAAGGAGTCCTATGTGGAAATTTGGGTTAAATAGCAACATGGTTCCAATTTACTCCATTGATGTTTTAGGGCTGCTGACAGATGGGCCTCCTACCCATCTGCCAGTCTGGCTCCAAAGCCTGGACTGGGCATCTGCTTTGGGGTGTGTCACTTGAAAAACACAGGTGTGCTTAAAGGGTTTATAACTTCAGAAAATCATACCCACGGCCAGCATATAAAAAGACATTTCACACACACACACACACACACACACACACACACACACACACACACAAAAGCAACTTATTAAATTTGAGTGCATAAACATCCCGGGGAACATTTGAGCACAGGACAAAAGAAAAAAGGCCAGATGTGGGAAGGACGTACCAGCCGGCTGCCTGAGCAGAGCAAAACTATTGTTGAGGCATTTAAAAGAACTGGCCCACAACATCAGCACGGCCAAGAGATTTAAACAATCAACACTTTTTTTGAGAACTAATGATACAATATGGTCCTTAGCGAGTAGCAATGATTATTCGAGAATACCCAGAAATCTTATTTGGCTAAAGATAGGCTGAGAAATTCTTCACTTGCCTTACTGATAATTTAGTCTCACAGAGGAAGAGGTTGGGCTAGGGGACACTCTGGATAAAATTCTTAAGATGGTATAAAATGATAGGGATTTGGGGTGCTCCATCTTTCATCCAGAAAAAATGTAACATGTTCCTACTGCCATGGCGCTGGCCATCAATTCCACCCACCTTTGGAGAGGGTCTGACCTAACAGGCTGGGAGTGGGGTCTAGCAATTAGCTTTGTTAATCATTGTTAACAGGAAAAACCACAGTTTATCCTGAAGCACAACCAGAGTGGAGAACCACCAGCCCAGTTGCTAGAGCTCCAGAGATGAATGAATAGCTGCAGAAGTCCTGGCCTGTGAACAGAGAGAGGGTGGTTCCCTGAATGATGAACTTGAATTTACAAAGGAGACTTCAAGGGAAAGTTGGGCTCTGCCCCCATGACCTGAGAAGCTACAAGGTATTTAAAAAATGGGAATCTGACATTATAATTACAAAAGTTCACAATAAAGAAATAAAAGGCAAAAGGACGCTGCATTAGGAAAAGGATTTTGCATGGCGCGCGCGCACACGCACACGCCCGCACGCATGCACGCACACGCACACATGCGCGCGCGCACACACCCTAAAACAGGTTCACAAAAGGATACTCATCCTAATACATGTAATACATTCTTAACTTTTCTATTCAATTCTATTTCATTCATTTCACAATGCTGGCCATAATCTACTAAATTTGATTTGTGAACCTCCATTTTGGAAAACCTTGGTCTAGGGAAACCTCAGTGAATACCCGTAAAGTGCCCCAAGGGATTCAAAGGACAGCACCAACGATGTTGAAGTTGCAGGTCCCGTAGAAGAGATTCGATGACATGAAATCCCTGAGGGGGCCAAGACTTGTGAAAAATACCAAGGGTAGCCAAAGTAACTGTTCTTAGAGCCAAAGCCACACGGGAAGAACAGGCGCACTGCCTGGTCACAAGGCCCATCAGACCTGCTGGGATAACAGAGGTCAGGGAAAAGCAGAGCAGATCAGCCCCCATCCTCGTTCAGGCTTCTGTCGCATGCAAGACCATCTCTGACCTGGTAAATGTAGAATAATCACAGTCAAAGGGAGCCCAGGGTAGGTAAGGAGGCATGAAATCAGCACTCAGTTGCTTTGAGGTCAAATGTGTGGCCCCAGAACAAGTCATATCTCAACAGAATAATCACTGAGACTACAGCGCAGGTACGGTATATACCCTCATTTAATCTTCCAACCCCTTCCTGAGGTTTTACTTCCCCGATTTTATGGATGACTAAGTTTAAGGGGCTTTCCAAATCCGCAGGCCTATGAAGTGGCTGAGTTGGGACTGGAGCTCAAGTGAGAAGGCAAAGCTCACATTCGGTCGTCTGCTCAACATGCACAGTTAACGCTGCTCAAAACCGGAGGAAGCACCAGAAAACAACTCCGCCTGTGTTACTATAATCCAGCTCGTATTTTTCTATCTTAATCTTAATTATCAGGAAATAGCTGATCAAGGGCTTGCTCAGGTTCAGATGTTCCAGGTCTAAGGGATAAAATTCAATGTGTGCGGTGCGCCCCTGATTTCACAGGCCTCTGAAGTCTGGCCAGAAATCACACAATCCCTGCTGTGAATTATTCTTCGCAAATATGTGCTTGCTTCTCACAAAAGAAAGCAAGGATTTTTAGCTTATGCATTAAGAAATCCATTCTGGAACTTTCCTTGGGGCCATATTCAGCCTCCTCAGTCTACTTTCTGCTACTGTACTCTCCTCATTCCTCCATTATTCCTTATTGGGACCAACTGTGTGCCAAGCCCTATGCGAAGGGCTCTTGTGCATACTTCCCCAGTTAATTTCCTCGTCACGTTTGAGGCAACGATTAATATCTTACCTGATTGGTAGGTAAGAAAACTGAGGCAAAGAGAAGCTACGTAGTTTGCTTGTGGTTGCTTATTTCAAATGGTAGAGATGGGATTTGAAATAAGGTGTCATGATACGGGGCCCTTTTCTATCTATCGATTTCACACCCCTTTTCCTTTGTTCCCACTTCTCCCTCTGCCTACCTCCTCCTCCTTCTCCCCTACCTCCTAACCCCGGGGGGGACTACTCCTTCTCATGCCTTTTTGTAGCTCCTCCTGGTCTTCTGTGATAGGATTAATAACTCCTTTATCTGCATGAACCTCCTCATCTACGTCTATCACGTCTCTGACCCTATTGTTTCGTAAGTTACTGGTTTTGGTCTTGTGGCTCAGAGTAAACTCTGAAATCTGTGAGTGAATACTGCATCCTATTCATCTTTGTAACCCAGCAAGGACCCAGCACCCGCAGAGAGAAGGTCGTCCGTAGATGTCTGCCCAGTAGTTTTGTGGAATTACTAGGCGGGTGCATCAGATGGAGAAAGTGGTGTCAGTTGTATTGATAGGGAAGGCTGGAGAGTTATTTATTCATCCTTAGCCTAGGGTCGGTCACATGAGGCATTATCCTAATATATATTCAAATATCACTCATTAGGTGGATCATTCGTAGGTGGATTTTTGTGATAGCATATGGCCAAAAATAAAGCTATCATTTACAGAGTACCTTTCATGTGCCAGATTTTATATTTATCCTACTATGATATGTACTATCATCCCATAAGTTTCAGGTGAAGAGACAGGCTCAGCATGGTAAAGTGACTTGGAAGTTGCAGAACTGGCACCCAGCCCAGTTCTGCTGGAATCCACCACTGCCCTTTTCCCACCGTGGTGTGGAACGTGGAGCAGGCGTGGGGTGGCAGAAATGCTCACATTAGCTTTGCAGTCTCCTTCTAATGCAGGGAAACAGTGGTCTCACACGTCACAAGCAGCAACTTAGGAATGGGCAAGTTGCCATAGAGACGCAGGGCGGCAACATTCCACACTCCCAGGGCGCTGTTCATAGCCCAGTCCAAGGCATTCCTTGGGTTTGCGCGTCCACACCCCACGAGGTCACAACAGCGGACTACAGAGCTGGGCAGGGGAGACTACTGATCCAGGGGAGCTCTCTCGGTTCCTTCCTCGGTGCTGTTATCACCTCGAAAGCATTAGGGTACCCCCTCGAGACACCTTTTAAATCCTTTCACAAGTTCCCACCAGCCCCAGACTTATATAATCTCATGTGAACCTGCCCCACTCCTGTCTACTGGATCTCTGAAGAACACAGGGTGTATCCACTGTGGGGGTTTGGGTTGCTCCTGATGCAGGTCTCAGGACATAATCTCTTCCTTTCTCTTCCTTGGGCAGGTTCATGATCTTCTCTGGGACTCAAGGGCCTTGCCTCTAAATAGTAACAAATGTAATTTACTGATCCTCCAGAATCTCTTGATCTGGTTCCAACATGGGTGATAATAGGATTTGAATGTCCTTTAAAGAAGTGCATACAAATCCCCTGGGGGAACTTGTTAAATGGTGCTGATTTGGATTCTGTAGTGTGGGGTGAGGCCCGAGATTGTGCCACTGAGATTGAGCTCCCAGCCGATGCTCATGCATCCGGTCCACAGCCCCTTTGAGGATTGAGGCTTCAGGGCCTTTCAAACAGGGGGCCCTGCTGCTCCGGTCTGGGCTGCTCGCATCCTCCATCTCACTAACCACCATCCTCTCGGCCCTGCATCGTTCCTATTCTCCAGGTTCTTCTAGATCCCCCTTCCATTCTAAAACCAGAGGTTCATCTCACGCCCACTTTCCTCTTGCCTTCTCAAATGTCTGATTAAAGGTAGAAGTTTTTTTTCTTTCATTTTTAAATAAGATTCTTTAAATTTAAATTTTACTTAGTTAACAATTTTGGTTTCTGAAGTAGAATTTAATGACTCATCACTTACATACAACACCCAGTGCTCATCACAACATGTGCCCTCCTTAATACCCATCACCCGTTTAGCCCAACCCCCCACCCACCTCCCTGCAGCAACCCTCAGTTTGTTCTCTATCCTTTCTTTTTTTAAAGATTTTATTTATTTACTCATGCGAGACAGAGAGAGAGAGAGAGAGAGAGAGAGAGAGAAGCAGGCCCCCAAGGAGCAGGGAGCCCGAGGCGGGACTTGATCCCAGGACCCTGGGATCATGACCTGAGCCAAAGGCACACGCTTAACCATCTGAACCCCCCAGGCACGCTGTTCTCTATCCTTAAGAGTCTCTTTTAGTTTGTTTCCCTCTCTCCTTCCCCTCATCCCTTCCCATATGTTCATCTGTTTTTGTTTTTGTTTTTTTCTTAAATTCCACATATGAGTGAAATCGTATGGTATTTGTCTTTCTCTGGCTGACTTATTTCACTTAGCATAATACATTCTAACTCTATCCACATTGTTGCAAACAGCAAGAGTTCATTCTTTCTGATGGCTGCGTAATATTCCATTGTATATATATTCCACATCTTCTTTATCCATTCATCTGTTAATGGACATTTGGGCTCTCTCCATTGTTTTGGCTATTCTTGATAATGCTGCTATAAACATCAGGGGTGCATGTACCCCTTCGAATCTGTATTTTTGTATCCTTTGGGTAAATATGTAGTAGTGCGATTGCTGGGTCCTAGGGTAGTTCTATTTTTAACTTTTTGAGGAGAATTTTGTATCCTCTGGGTAAATATGTAATAGTGCAATTGCTGGGTCCTAGGGTAGTTCTATTTTTAACTTTTTGAGGAACCACTGTCTTCCAGAGTGGCCCCACCAGCTTGCATTCCCACCAACAGTGTAAGTGGGTTCCTCTTTCTCTGCATCCTGGACAACACCTGTTGTTTCTTGTGTTGTTAATCTTATCCATACAGGTAGAAGTTTAAGGACTAAGGTTCTGTGCCCCCTCACTGGATCCAGGTGCTGAAAATAAAGCAGTAAATTCTGAATTCCAAATGAGACTCCAGGTCTTCCCACTGAGGCAGCCCCACGGCAGAGCATCTCCTGCAGACATGCTATCCACAATGGGAAACCGCAGGCAAGGCCAACAAAGGGACTCACAGGGACTGGTGTTACGTTGGACTATCATCATAGCGTACTTTCGTCCTTTCAGAAAAATCAGAATCAGAGGAGAGGCTCAGAAAAAAAGGCCAAGGTCCCCTTGCTGCCCAAGGACAGGTCCCAATTTTATCATGTTGAAATTTGTCTTGGTGCAAGTCAATGTTATTGAACAGTCCTTTTCAAACTGGATCCCAGAGAGTCTGACAGGGTGTTTATAGATGGTACCAAGAGAGGGGAATGGAGGTGTGGGCAAGTAAGTCTGTGAAATGATGACATAAAGCAAAATTGTTTTGTTTTTGTTTCTGTTTTTTTGTAACTGAAGGATTTTTCAAAGCTTTCAATATGCCAGAGTGCACTGTCAATCTCTAGGAAAAGGCTACAATAGATAACACTTCCCAAATTTATATGTCCAAGGAATGTGCTTTTTGTTTTTTCTTTTTTGTTTTGTTTTTGTGGAGCAAGTCTTGTGGCTCATGGTCTAAGGAACAAATTTAGGGAAATATTAAAGTTGAATCACATAAGCTCAGACCACATGTTGAGAGAGAAACTTTTCAGGGTTGGGGCAGTAAAGCTATGCTTTTACACAAAAACATATACAAAATGCCTACAAGTCTCCATTCTTAGAGTAAATTAAGGAAGGTAAACCAGAAAGACAGACCCTCACTCCTTCCTGGCAGATCTGTAATCCTGCGGAAGACATCTTTGTGTGGGGCCTCTGGAAAAGTGGGGGCAGAAGAAACCCAGGTACAGATGTAGAATTGAAAGGATAAAGCCCACAAGGGGTGTTAGATATTTATATCTCATTTATTTTCATCCCAGGATAATACCATGACCCACACATATGCTGGGGGGAAATATACATATATATGTATAATATATGTAAATATATTTATATTTATATATATTTATATTATATATATAAATACATATATAATACATGTAAAATATATTTATATGTATTACATATATGTATTAAATAAAATAAATATAATAAAATAGAGAGATTCTCCTTTATCATCAAATAGTACTATGTTTAATGAAAATCCACAAACCGTAATTTTTACATGATTTGAACCCCAAATCACTGTTACTTTTCTCTAATAGTTTGTGATTACAAAAATAACAATTAGAAGAAAAAAACCCAACAGTTTGTAAAAAAATTATTCTGAAAGAAAGCTTGGGGTCATGAAAGTTTTTTAAAAGGCTAAAATGTTCAGTTTGGTTTTTAGTAATGTTTTACTTCAAAGTAAATAACAAGAGAGTGACTAAACCTTAGGAATTAGGATGGTCTCTAGACTTTGAACCCCTGTAAAGTTACCATGAAACTACTGAAACATTCTTAAAAACTAACCCACCCACCCCCCACTTTTACAGTAGCTAAGGGTTTATAAGTACTTTAAGAGAAGCAGAGCACTAACGTTTATTCAATAGTTACTATGTCCCAGGCAGGATGAGTGTGTCTTATTGGTTCAGTCTTACTAAAGCCGAGAATGTTAGAGATGTAACATGATTTGCCCAAGATCCCATAATGGAAGGGACAGAGCAAGAACCCAGGACATCAGATGCCTGCGCCAGGGTTCTATCCTCCCCCCCACAACTACCCCCCACCACTGCCCAACTGGAGCGAGTAAGAGGTGGGGGCAGGCCCTCACAGAGTGTGTTTGCTCCCACCTGCTCTGCTCCGCATGTGTTTTGTGTCTCTGTGTGGCCTCAAATTGAGAATCCCCAAGCTGGGAAAGATTTATGGCCATGACGGGGCGGCTCCTTCCCTAACTACCCCAATTATCAGGGGAGATCCCAGGTCTGGTGCTCTATCTTGAAGCGAGAATGAGAGGTGATTCTGTAGCCAAGGCACACGGATCCTCATGAAAAATCAATTTGTGTATGCCAACAACTTGGCCATCACACCAGTGTGATTTGTGCCCTTCCTCCATCTCTCAGGCCGTGAACAAGGACATGTTTTCAGCCTGTGCATCTAGAACTTACCTGGGGACTTTCGGTTTAAAACTACACCCTATTTTCAGGGGAGCTCCTGGGGTTGGCGGGGTGGCAAGGACCGGGGCTGCAGCCCTCACCACAACTCAACTTACTGATAAGAAGCCTGGTGATCCCTGAAGAGTGCCAGTCCCAGCCCCAAGAGGGTGAGCATCATCAGCTTCGCCATGGCTCGGACAGGAACGGAGAACTGGGCTGATACACAGACTGCGGGAGACTGGCCCGCCTGCAGCCTGAGCCTCGTTGGGGCTGCCCGGGCTCGGCTTGCCCCGCCCCTCCCCTCTCCGCAGCACAGAGGGCACCAGCTTGGGGTCAGCACCAGAGGCCAGGAGCTGCGTGCTCCCTGGAGACCTTGAAGAGAGGAGATACGGAACAGCTGCCCAGACCTGGCAAGAGGTGGAGAGCATGCCGGTTGGTGGAAATGGAGAGCTGTGGGAAAAGAGAGCCAGGCTTTGATGAGCACTCACTTTGTGCCAACAAGGTCCTAATCCCTGTGGCTCAGAGGGGTTCAGTAATGGGATCACTGTGACTCAGCCAGAAAAAGCACGGAAGGGAGAAAGGGCTGTGATTAGAACCCCTAGGATCTAACTTCATTCTCACCAGGCTACCACTGTGTGTCACCTTCAAACATCTGGATTTCAGGTATCTCAATCTCCGAGCAACACTCCTGAGCTTACAGCTCAGCAAGTACATCACTGCAACATTCATTCATTCCAGGCACTCACCGGCCACTTAGTCAGTACCTGCTGTGCTCTACAAATCCGTAAAATACATCACTACTGCCTATATAGTGCTGTGGGTGATGCTTGTGTGCATTATGGGTATGCAGATATTCTATGGAAAAGGATAAAACAGGGAAAAAAGATAAGGAGTGCTGAGGTGCCATTTAAAGAACGGGAATCGGGAGAAGCCTCACTGTTAAGGGGATACTGGAGCAAAGCTGGAAAGGAGGTGCCTCTGTACACCCATGTCTCCTTTCTCTCCTGTTTCCATGAAGAAAGTTCCCTACTTCACTGAAGACCAGCCATTCCCTTTCTTTCTTTCCTTCTCAAGGATTTTGGTCTCAGGTGCAACTTCCCTCTCCTGCAAGATCCATCTACTCCTCTTCTCTGGAATAATGCGATCAGATACCAACATGCTTTAGTGTGATTCAGATTTCCGGGGAAAATGCTCTTTGACCCCACATTCTAACTCTTCCCTCTTTCTCTGCTCTCTCTCGCTCGCTCGCTTTTAAAAACCTCTGAAAGATTTGCCAACAGTTGCTGCTTCCTTTTTATCACCTCTTGTAACAGATGAATGATGGCCACAAATTCTTTGATACATCTCCTGTTGTGGAGTGGGCATGGGACCTTGCCCTCAAGTGGGTGCTGACTCTGTGAATGCCTTAATTCATAAAATTCAGTGGCGCTATTCCAGTTTGCAGGCACAGCCTTAGGGACCAACAGCTTCCACCTCCTGTCACTTGGAACACTTGCTCTTAAACCTTGAGCTTCTGCATCATAAATCCCATCACATCATTGGAGTGTTCACAGGAAAGGTTCTGAACACATGGAGAGGGAAAGTGCCAGCCCTCTAGCCATCCACACCAAGGCAGCAGACCTGGAATGAAGCCTTCTTGGACACTCCAGACTAGTCCAGCCACCAACTAAATACCATCAAGTCACCCCAGTTGACACCATGTGGAGCAGAAGAATCTACCTACTGAGCCCTGCCCCAATTCCTTGCTCATCGTTTATGAGCATAAGCAAATGATTGTTTGATTCTGCAACTAACTTTAGAGAATATCTCCAATCTCCCATTCTCTGCTTAACCCATTCTAATATAGCTTGTGTTCCTTTGACTCAACTGTAGAATTTACTCTTTTTAAACTACCCAGAATATCCATGTTATCAAATCTGGTGGTTACTTCTCTGCTGCAACCATATTCAACTTGTAACCACATTGACCACAGATCACCACTGCCTTTTCAAATGCTTACCTCTTTTGGATTCTGTGCTCCCACCCTCTCCCAATTTTTTCCTTACCTTCCTCATCTTCTTGGCAGGGTCCTCCTGTCACTGATGTCTAAATGAAGAAGCCCTAGGACTCGCTTTAAAATATCTTCTCTTTTTACATTCTCCCTTGAGGTGATCCCCCTCAATTCCAGTGGATTTAAATATGATCTGTATGCTGGTGTTTCCAAAATGTACATACCTCACCCAAGCTTGTTACTGTAGCTCTAATAAATCCTCCTTGATCTTTCTAGCTAAAGTAGCACGCCCCACCTCCAGCAACCTTTTGACATTATCCCATATCTTTCATTACTCATTGTTTTTGAAATCATCTTGTTAATTTCCTTATACATTTGTGGTCTGTTGCTGCCTAATGGAATGGGAGCTCCTTGAGTTTGGGGGTTTTGTCTTATTTCCCACTATGACCTCAAAGCATAGAAAGGAGCCTGGCAAAGAGTGGTCCTTTATTAAACATTAATGACTGGTTGGCTGCCGAGCCCTCACTTTGTGCTCACTCACTGGTGCCTGGTTTATACCCTCACTGGGATGTCTAATAGTCTCCTTAAAATTTTCCATAGCAGAACTCTTGATTCCCCACCCCAACATGTTATGTCCTCCAATCTCTCCACACTTCAATAAATGGCACCTCTGCCTTCCAGTTGCTCAAACCCAAAACCTAGGCATCTTCATTCACCCATCCTTTTCTCTACTACCTCCTTGCACCAAATATATTAGTCAGTCCCATAGGCCTTTCTTCTGTATTATCTATTGCTTTACAACCAATTGTGTCAAAATCTAGCAGTTAAAAACAGCACACATTCATTATCTCATAATTTCTGGGGATCAGTGACCTAGGTGTGGCATAACTGGATATCTCTGGCTCAAGGTCTTTCATGAATTGGCAGCTGAGCTATCAGCCAGAGGTGTTGTGATGGTTAATTTTATGTGTTAACCTGACTGGACTAAGTGATGCCCAGATAGCTGGTAAATTATTTCTGGGTGTGTCTGGGAGAGTGTTTCTGGAAGAGATTAACATTTGAATCAATAAACTGAGTAAAAAGATCAATCTTATTAATCATTCATCATTCATCAATTCATCATTTCATCATTCATCATTCATCAATCTTCATTATGTGCGTGGGCACATTGAGGGCCCGAATAGAACAAAAAGGTGGAGGAAGGACAAATACTCTCTCTCTTTATTTGAGCTGGGACATCCATCTTCTTCTGCCCTTGGATATCAAAGCTTCTGGCTCTTGGACCTTCAGACTCTGGAACTTATGTCAGCGGCCCCCTCATTTCTCAGGCCTTTAGACTAGACTGAATTATACCACTGGCTTTCCCGGCTCTCCAGCTTCCAGATAGTATATCGTGGCATACCTCAGACTTCATAATCATGTAGGCCAATTCCCACAGTTAATCTCCTCCTATCTATCTATCTATCTATCTATCTATCTATCTATCTATCATCTATCATTATCTATCTATCATCTATCTATCTATCTATCTATCTATCTATCTATCTATCTATCATCTATCTATCATCTATACTATTGGTTCTGGAGAACCCTGGCTAATACAGCTGTATGCTCATCTGAAGGCTCATCTGGGGTGGGGTGGAAGAGGTAAGACAGGCTTCCAAGATGACCCACATAGTTGTTGGCAGTCTTTGGTCTCTTGCCTCATGAGCCTTTCCACAGAGCTGTAGCATAATAAAGTAGCTGACATCCCACAGGGTGAGCAAACTAACAGAGCAAGACAGCATGCCCCCAAAATGGAAGCCACAGTCTTACCACAGAAGTGACACCTCTTAACTTCTGGCATATTCTCTTTGCTAGAAGCAAACAGCTCCAGTCCACATTCAAGGCAAGGAAAATTAAGCTCTACCTCTTGAGGGAAGGAATATCAAATAATGTGTGACATATCTTTAAAACCACCACAACTTGCAAATAAATATTGAATTAGCCCACTTCTTTCCACTTCTACTGCCATCGCTCTGATCCAGGCTACCATTGTCTCTAGCCTCAAACAAAACAAAACAAAACAACCCAAAAACACTTTTCACTCTTCTCTCCCTAACCCCCAATCCATTCTCCTAACTGCAGCTAGAGTAAGCTCTTAAAAATGTAAGTCGGACCATATCATTTCCCCATTTCTCATTTTACTTTCTTATCATGATCTAAGAGGCCAGACGAGATCTGACCTGCACCTATCATCTGACCTAATTTCTTATCATTCCTTCAGCATAATGTTCCAGCAACATTAGCCTTCTTATTGTTCTGTAAACATGTCAGGCTATTGCACCTCATCATTTTTGCCTGTTACCCTTTGGCGAGAATGCTTTCCACATCATTACCTGCTCCCTGACTGCTCCTTGAGTTTTTCTTTTCTGTTACTCAGGTCTTCACCGAGAGGCCATTATCAATGTTACTATCTATCTCTAATAGCTTCCGTTCGCGTCTTCTGCCCACCATCAGTCACCAAGACCCCGCAGCTAATATGAAATTGTTGGCACCAGTACAGAGTTACTGATGGTTAGAATAGTGACATATCTCTGTTCTGGTTGGTAAATACTTCTTCAGACTCCCCAAGAAGTCTTCCACAACACTGACTGTTCCCCTTCCCCTAGAACTCTCCCCCCTCCCCACGTCCACACACACACATACTTTGTCATGATCCAGCAACTAAAGGGTTAACCCTGCCATGACAGGGTTTCCAGGCGTCTTCTCCCACACAGTGCCCCAGTCAATCATGACTGAGAATGTGTTATACAGACTGTTAAGGACTCCATCATCCCTGCCTTCACATCACTCTTCACCCTATGAAACCATCTTGTTTATTTTTTTGTTTACTTGTAGGCAGCCTGCCTTCCCTCACTAGCACGTAAACTTGAGGAGGTCACAGACCGTGACTAATTTGTCATCTACCTTCTCTTCAACTCCTAGAACAGTTTCTGGCACAGTAGCTGCTCAAAACTTTGGAGAAGGAATGGAAGAATAAACAAATGGCGTGGAATGGGGCATAAAGGAGGCAGGAGGAGCAGGGACTGGAGGGTGAGTTGGGGAGTAAACAAGAGATGCCATGCCCTCCTCCTCTGACCCAATTAATTTATTAACTTACTAATTTATTTATTGAATGAATTAGACAATATATGAATATCCTTTCTAATTTGTTCTACCCTGTGAGAACTTAGAGCACTCATTCTTAACTCTTTTTGAAGGGACCCAACTAACTTTGAGACTCTGATGAATGCAGTAAACCCTGCCCTTGGGTTCATATGTGTACAAAACACTCATGCTAGCTTTCAGTGGTTTCACAAGTGCATCCCGGAAGCCCTTGGTGACCAAGGCCAGATATTAAGAATCCTTGTCTAAAAGAAAAGTGAAAACTCTTTGAATAATTAATGATCTCCAGTCTGTTACTTTGAAAGTTTCTACTGTCTATGGAAATGTTGCTCTGGGCTTTTGTACCTACTCTTTTGTTTGAAACACTTTTCCCCCATAATATTTTTATTCCCCATTTGTTATTTAACCAAATCCTACTTGCTCCTTCAGGCATAAGTTTGGAATTTGGCCAGTCTTTCTTGATCCTAATTCTTAAATACCCTTTTCATACGTCCTTTGCACCATACTTCTTTATTTTTCTTACTGCTCTGTATTATTAATACCTTATTACTTTTCTGTTTTTCTCGTTAGACTACAAACCCATATAATACTGTCTTGTTTGTTGTTATAGCCCCAAAGCCCGGTTTAGCACCAAACACAGGTGAGGGGCCCAATATATATGGAATTAACAAATGACTGAATGTTTGAAAAGTATTACAGGAGCCTCTGGAATACTTTAATATACCATATTTTATTAACTTTAAAATGTCATCAGTGTTAAAGAATTATTTTCTTTTAATTATTTTATTACTTTGTTTTATTATTTCATGTACCACTAGGAAAGAAAAAAACTATCATTAGTCTACGGCACAATTAGTGTATAATTGACAGTTTTAAGGAATTGTAAAATGATAATAGTTCTAAGGAACCATCAATTATACACTAACTTTCCATTTTGACGATGTTGAAATGTATAAAAAAGACTGTATGTGGATCTGTGAAATATAAAAATTTATAACTTAGAGAAAGTTATGGGGGTTTTTTAAATTAGAATTTCTTTTCATAACTAGCAATTTACAACCCAACATTAAAAAAAACTAAAAAACTCAGTCAAAAATTCACCTTCACTTTCATAATTCCTTCCTTTCTTACCTTAGTTCTCATGTACTAAATATTTATTTGCATGCATTGAAGTGTTACTTCCTAAATATACTGGGTAAAAAACGCATGTACTAATTCTTTTATTTTCCCACAAAAACCCAAATTCACTGCGTAGTCAGTAAAAACTGTCAATGCATTGGCAGAGAACCAGAGCCAAATTTGCCAAGTTTAATTCTGTGCAGATGCAAGAGCGTTGATTTGGTGGATGCACTTGGTATTCTTCTAGAGGCTGCTGAACCTTGTTGGCAGTAACTACAATGCACTCAAGGGTTGAAAGTGTGAAATTCTGATGTCCTTAGAACTCCAATAACACCATTCTGCCCTGAGGCACCTTCTGTAAATATAGGTGAAAACACAAAAACAAAAGCGCTGGACTTTGACTACTAGATTCACAGTCGCTTTCTGAAATTCTTTAGTAGCAGAAATCACATCTGTAAAATGAAGAGAATTCCTGTGGGTGTGTTGGAGGAAGTATTTGAGAAAGTACCTGCAAAACCTCTACGTAGATATAAAGCAACTGCAGCGCCAACAATAAAGTTCTATTCAAGTGGGAAAATGAACACTTGAAAAAAGTGCTCTCACCCACATAATCTCACAACATCCTGGTTAATAGGATATGACCAACATTATTATCCGCATCGTACGCCGAGTTATCTAGTTAGGAACTGTAGGAGCCCCAAATATGTATGTCTAGCTTTGGTGATCCTAAATTCATGTGCACCTAAACACAGAATCTCAAAGTGTATAAGGCAAAATCAACAGAACTATACCACTTTACTGCAGTTTTCTGAGCATGCGTCTCAAACACGGAAAAACCTGAAGAAAGCAGAAAGATGGAAATAATAGAGATAAGACCAGCAATCAATGAGATTAAAAAAAAAACCGACTTTAAGAAAGGCTTATCTATTGTATAGAATATTATTCAATCATAAAAAAATAATGAAGTCCTGATACATGCTACAATATGGATGCACCTTGAAAATATTATGCCAAATGAAAGAAACCCAACACAAAAGGCTACCTACTGTGTGATTCTATTTATATGAAATAGCCAGAAGAGGGAAATGCACAGACTAAGCAGATTAGTAGTTACCAGGGGCTGGGGGAAAATGGTATTGGGGAGGAGCAGCTTAATGGGCATGGGTTTCCTTCTGGGGGGATGAAAATACTCTAGCAGTTGATAGTGGTGATAGTTGCACAATATTGTGAATGTATTAAATGCCACTGGACTGTATACTTTAAAATGGTTAAAATGGTGAATTTTATGTTATGTGAATTTTACAATAAAAAATTAAATAGAGGGGCACCTGGGTGGCTCAGATGGTTAAGCATCTGCCATCGGCTCAGGTCATGATCCGAGGGTCCTGGGATCAAGCCCGGCATTGGGCTTCTCCCTCTCCCTCTACTGCTCCCCCTGCTTGTGCACTCTCTCTCTCTGTTAAATAAATAAATAAAATTGTTTAAAAAATTAGAGAAAACCAATCATTCAAAAGTTGATTACTGAAAATACTAATAAAATTTATAAACATCTAGTAAGACCCACAGGGAGAGAGATTAAAAATTCTAAGTAGGGGAATGAACAACAGAATATTACCACAAATCCTAAAGATATTTTAAAAATTAAAAGCATATTTCAAACTGTTTTATTCCACTATATTTACAAATTTAGATGAAAAGAATGAATTCTTAAACTTACCAAAATACACAAGAAGAAACAGAAAATCTCAATATTTTTATATTTATTAAAGAAATTGAATCCATAATTTAAAGACTTCAGCCCTGAATAGCTTCATGAATGAATCTTGCAAACATTTAAGGAAGAAAAAATACTAGTTTTTACATAAACTCTTCCAGAGAATAAAAAATCTCTTTCTCAACTCTTATCAAGCCAACATAACCTTGATACTAAAACCTGATGATTTATTACAAGAAAGAAAAATTAAAATTACAGCCAATATTTATCATGAATATGAACATTAATATCATAAACAAAGGATTAACCAATTGAATCCACACTATATAAACAGATAATATATTGTGAGAAAGTGAAGTATATACCCAGTATACAAGTTTGGCATAGAGCTTTAAATGCATCATATACTTGATAGAATAAAAAAAGAAGATATGTTTATCTCAATAAATGCAGAAAAAAATATTAAAGGCTCCTAATAAATTAAAGATGGAATGAAAATGGGCGCCTGGGTGGCTCAGTTGGTTCAGCGACTGCCTTCGGCTCAGGTCATGATCCCGGAGTCCTGGGATCGAGTCCCACATCGGGCTCCCTGCTCAGCGGGGAGTCTGCTTCTCCCTCTGACCTTCCCCCCTCTCATGCTCTCTCTCTCTCTCTCTCTCTCTCATTCTCTCTCCCAAATAAATAAATAAATAAATAAATAAATAAATAAATAAAATCTTTAAAAAAAAAAAAAATGGAATGAAAATGTTCTAATCAGACAAAGAACAGGAACCAAAGGGTAAAAGCTATAGCAAACATCATATTTGTTGAGAAATTGAAAGCTTTCCCTGGTGATTAAGAAAGAGACAAGGATGCTCGCTATTATCACCTATATGCAACATTAAACTAGAGGAAATAAATAAATACATAAATAAGTAAATCAATCCAAGATTGGAAAAGAAAATCTGGAACATACAGTATTCGTTATTAGAAGACAAATTCTAATGATGTTCATGATCCCCATTCAATGCATACATTCAATGCAATCCCAATCAAAATCGTAGTGAAGTTTTGTTATAATTGACAAGCTGATTCTAAATTTAAATGGAAGTGCAACGAATAAAGAAGAGCTATAGAGATTTTGAGGAAGAACAACTTTGGAGGATTTTACCACCTAAAATTAAGACTTACTGTGAGTCTATTATGATTAAAACAGTGTGTTGTTAGCACAATGATTGACAATCTAGTGAAGCAGAATAAAGAGTCCAGATATAAACTCCCACGTGGATGGTCACCTTATTTATGACAAAGTGCCACAGCAATGCTGTGCACAAAGGATTTTCTTTTCAATAAATAATGTTGTATCAATTGGATATACATGTGGCATATACATTTGGCATATATTTTAGGGTATGCTGTGAGTAGAAATCAAGATTCATTTGTAGCTACAAATGAATTCTACTCACAGCATACCCTAAAATATATGCCAAATAGATGAGAAATTTAAATGTGGAAAATTAGACAGTAAATCTTTTATAAGATAACAATGAAGCATATTTTGTAACCTACTTAAACAGGATGCTTCTTAAATGGGATACACAAACAAAATCCATAAAAGAAAATATTGATATCTAAGTTTTCATTAAAGGTTTCATTAAAATTGCAAATTTTCTGTACATCAAAGACATGATTGAGAAAGTGAAAAGACTCACCAGAAAGTGGAAGAATATATTTTCAATATAGGTATCCACAAAAAACCCATAACTACAAATTGATAAGAAAAATAATGTCAACCAGATTTTTTAAATGGCTAAAAATTTGAACATTCCCTGTACAATAAGCCCAAGAAAATGTATTTAATTTCATTATTCACCTGAGGATTGCAAATAAACATCACAATGAGATATGCCTACACACCTATTGGAATAGTTAAATTTTTTTTTTATAAAAAGGAAAACTGTCACCAGTAAGCGTTAGCAAGGAAGTGGAGCAACTAGAGCTCTAACACTGTTAGTGGGAGGGTAAGTTGGTACAGCTACTTTGGAAAACTGCTTGTCGGACTCTACTAAAGCTGCACATATTGTGCTCCGCATTACGCGGTGATTTTAGTTCTGCACATACACCCAACAGAAATGTTTACATTAAAGTACATATGTGCCTTAAATGAACAAGAAAGTTGATTGCAGTTTGGTTCATAATATTTAAGAAACCTGTATACAACATAAATGTCTATCATTGGTGGAATGCATAAATAAATGGTGGTATATTTATACAATGAAATACCACACACAGCAAATGAAAAAGGATGAACTGTCACAGCGTGCTGTCACGGAGGCTTACCACAATGGTTTATCACTCATGTATATGCCCATTGCAGTTTGGTGGCAGCCCTGTTTCCTATCATCACCAATTCAGGATCCAGTCTGGCAGAGCAGACTGTATCTAGAATACTACCAGTTTGGGGGCAAAGAGAAAAGAGACACAGTGAAACACATACCAGCTCTTAAAATTTCTTTGAGAAAGAAAACTCAAGTTCAGAGGTGTATCATCAGCCTGCTGAGGGTAATACACCAAGACGAGAACCAGAGTAGATGGGCAACAGTTATCCAACCTACCATAGAGGTTGAGAAGGTGAGTATCTGGCTTCTCTCTTGGGCAAACGGGAATGATGTTGAGTGTCTGTGTCTGGTTCCTTAAAAGTAGAGCTTGGGAGAGGATTTCAGAGCACATGATATCCTGGAAAGGAATGAGGGCAACAAGAAAAAGATAGGGAAAGGACCAAAATATTTAAACCTGTTAAGGTAGCACACATCTGACTTTACTATTTCCATTTATTATGTGCATATTGTGTGTGTGTGAGTGATTTTTAGCATATATGATTGTTAATGCTAGTGGGCTTCCCTAGAATCCATTCGTGCACAATTTATTTTCCAAAGATCTTGAGTTTACATTCTACTCACAGACAATCTTTATATTCACTGCAGAAGCTACTATTTTTTCTGTAGTAGAAATTGCTAACATTTCTCATAATACTCCATCTGCGCTTCATTTAGGTTTTACTTCTTAATGCAATCAATGCTATTCTACAGGTTGGTGTGATTCGCCGTTAGCTGTTAGAAACCACAGGGCTCCTGTGATGGGCAAAGCCTAGAGCTCTAAGAGCACAATTTTGTGGTTAGGTGTTCATTTCACCATTTCCCAAAGTCATCCCCGATGGACTGAGCTTTTTCTACTCCTGTTCTAGAAAGTATCAAATTAATTGTGTTAAAAGTTTCCACTACATTCTGGGCTCCAACTTAAGCACATTCCTCTTGGTTTTCCTCAATTGGATTACTTGCTCCCGAATATGCTAATTATGGTCTTTTACATCTCCAATAAGTTGCTTTTTTGAACAACCTCACTGTGTGGGAAAAGTGAATTTTGACAAAAGGTACATGATTTGTTTTCTTGCTATTGACAAATTCCTCCCCTATTGTGACAAACAATATGAACACACGTACATCAATGACACCGAGTGTGCATTCAGGTCTTACTCATGGCGAAGACACTAAATCAGCACCTTCCATCTCTTTTTGAACATCCTCTGGGTGCCATGTTTTAAAACCCTGGCATATATTAGAACTGTGCAGAGAGATTTTATAAAATACCAGTACCTGAAACTCAGTTGTGGGGGCAGGGGAGGAGGTGGTCAGTCTCTTGTCTTCTAGTGTGCCTTCCTATTCTGCAGAGGAAGAAACTAGAACCTATTATTTTCCCAATAATCTTGAAGCCACAGAACAGGATACAGGTCTGTGTCTATAAATCAGAATGGCTTTAGTGAGATAAAAATTTGAAACCAATTGAGGAAAGAGTCTGTATTGCAAGCATCCAGTTTGCTGGTGTGGACCTTGACTACAGACATGGTTCTGAACCCTACAGTCCTTATGGCTCCTCGGTCTCACCTATTGTGGCTGCAACCATCAACACTCCCACCAAAGGTGAATGAAGTCCCCTATATCCCCTGTATCTTCACCACACCATCAACACTCAGCAATATGAGCCTTTTAATTTTTGGTAGTCTATTAGGTACAAAGCCATTTAGAGTGTTGTTTTATTTTTTTAATATTTTATTCATTTATTGAGAGAGAGACATTGAGAGAGAGAGAGAGATAGCACAAGTGGGGGGAGGGTCAGAGGGAGAAGCAGACTCCCGCGGAGCAGGGAGCCCGATGTGGGGCTGGATCCTGGGACCCTGGGATCATGACCTGAGCCGAAGGCAGCCACTTAGCCGACTGAGCCACCCAGGTGCCCCTACGGTGCTGTTTTAAATGACACTTCTCCAGTTACTAAGGATTCTGAGCATCTGAGCATCTTTTCATGTGCTTCATTTCTTCCCCTTCTTCTGTAAATTGCTTCTTCATACCATTTGCCTCTGATTCTTTGGGGTTACTATCTCCACTTTTTTATTTCTAGAGTTCCTAATATATTGTACTTAATAATACTTTGTCAGTTTGACATTGCAAATATTTCTTATTCTGATACTTGTCTATTATCTTTGTCAGTGGTGCCCTTCCCTGAATGGAAATTCTTCATTTTGATGACTCAAATTCAACCAACTTTTTTGTCATAGGATTTATATTTTTGAAAAAATTTTTTAGAAGTCCTTCCCTACCCTTAGGTCATAAAGATACTCTCCTACATTGTCTTCTTTTAACTCCAAAGGTTATAGACACCTGTTTGGTAGTTACCTGGTGATGTTAGGTAGGACATAGTTTTATTTCCTTCCATAGAGCAAATCCATTCTCCCAATGTCATCTCTTAAGCAAACATCCCTTACTTATTAATTGGTACTGCTAACTTTATCTAATATTAATTCCCCAAAGAGAAATATCTCTGAGATCTCTATTCTATTCCGTTGATCTACCCGTTTTTTTTTCTTTCACAAATACTAAACTGTTTTTATTGTTAAGCCAACTTCTGCCCTTCATTTTTATTTTTTGAGGTCAACTTAGCTCTTCCATATGCATGAAAAATCTATTGTGAGATATATTGTATATGCCTGAGATCTATGAAAAAAATATATATATACACAGTTATAGAATGATTATAAAAGAAATTCAATGAAACCACCATTCAAGTCAGGAAATATAATATTGTCAGTACCCCAGAAGTTTCTCCATGTATCATTCCCTGACCACAATCCCCACCTTCCCTAGAGGCAGCCACTAGCCTAACTTTTGTGATAACTATCACCTCTCTGTTCTTTTAACTTAATAACTTATGCATGCATCCTCAAACAACATTATTTGATTTTGCTTCTCTTGGAATTTTCCACAAATAAAAGCATAATACTTGTATTCATTTTGTTGTTGTTGTTAGCTCAACATTTGTGTTCATTATTTGTGGAATTCATCCATGTCATTCCATATGGCTCTAACTGTGGTATACATGGCTAGATAGTATTTCACTGTATGGATTTACTGTAATTTATTTATCCATTTCAACTTTATCAACACTTGATTGTCTCTGGTTTTTAGTTTCTTTTAATGTGATGATTTTTTTATTACTAACTAATTCCTATAATGAGTATAGATTCCTATAATGAGTATAGTATATGATTTCCAAACTCTTTTTGAGTCCATTTAAGGTCCTATGGTAGAGGACACTAGCTACCTACCCAAAGCCCTCCTTTCTGGGCACAAGGCTACCCAGCTAAACTAACTTTTCCAGCCTTGCTTTCGATTAGGTATAGCCACATGACTATGCTCTTATTAAGAGAATGTCAGTGGAAGCAGCTTGTGCCATTTCCAGGTTGACCCTGCAGACATTTCTCTCCCTTTTCCATGTGATACAATCCAATATGATGATTGACCATGAAGATGACAATGCTCTACCAAACAAAGGCCAACTGCATGGAAACTGCTAGGCCCCTGAAGTACCACAAGGATTTGAATTTTCAAACTGATCTGTCTCAGGAGCACTCATCTGCAGTTTTTTTTATGTGAAAGAGATTAAAAATGTATTTTTTAAATTAGCAAGCACTTATATAACCCTGGTATGTAACAAGCACTGCTAAGTTTTACATATACTAACCCTTCTAATCCTCTTACCAATCCTAGGTGGTAGTTACTATTATTACTTCAATTTTATTTATTTATTTATGGGAGAGAGAGAGAGCAGGGGGAGGAGCATAGGGAGAGGAAGAGAATCTCAAGCAGACTCCATGCCAAGCGCAGAGCCCAACACAGGGCTCCATCCCACGACCCCAGATCATGACCTGAGCTGAAACCAAGAGTCAGACGCCCAACCAAGCAAGCCACCTAAGCATCCCATTACCTTAGTTTTAAAGATAATAAAACTGAGACTCAGACAAGGCCAGGGTTGCACAGTTAGTAAGCAACTGAACTGGGATTCAAATCCAGAAAATTGGGTTCCCCAATCTGTGCTCTCACCCAGTATGTTGGACTACCTTTTAGCAATGTCTGTATTCTTTAAGCCAGTATATTTGGGGTCCCTTTGTTACAATAGCTTAACATGACCTTAGAAATATAGAAATCTGAACCTAGAAATGGATTTCTAAGAACAATCTTAAATATGTGGTTAGACTAGAGTTGAGGAAACAGATATCACAGGCTGCAAAATTGGAGACCCTTATAATGTCATCACAGAAATGTATAATAAAATTTTCCTGCAGGCATCTGAAAGGCTGGCCCCTTAACCAGAGAATAACAAGAATATTGATGTGTGTTGGTTGTTCTTTGATGTTTGTAATAGAGGAGAGTAAGGAAATATGTGCTCAGGTAGAAACTAGTGGACATAAAGCAGAAGACTATTGAGAAGGTCTAGAAATTTGGTTCTGTGCCCCAACAGCAGGAGGTAGGATTGCTATGACTCGTAGCTTTTCCCAATTAGGAAAGCTAAGAGATCTAGCACTGTGGAAGATTATATTAATGTATGCCCTCATTTTACCCATTATTCAGATCGCCTCAAAGGAGACAGCATTTAAATGAGAGCAATGGATAGACAGGGAAACCAACAAGTAAAGTGGGCTTAAAAACAATGTTCCAAAAAGAAATCTGAGCATGTTGTTGTTGGCACATGGCACTGAATGAAAACAAACAGAGGCAGAAGCCTATCGGGTTTCTTAGGTACTTACATTTCAAAAGCAACCAAAAGCCTGGCCTGAAAATGTCCTCAGACTCTCAAACCAATACCTGTAGGAAGGGGGCTACTAAAATTACAGTCTTTCCAAGATCCACTTCAGATGTGGCCTTAAAGCATAAAGCACTAGGAAACATTCCCAAGGGGCAAAATTTGGAATCACAGAGAACACGGGAAAGTACATCACTGCCAAGACAGGGCATCTTCTCAACTCCTTTCTGGTGGGATAATCTCCTTGTTCCAGAGCTGAGTGTATTTCCACTCCTCCTTTCTTTCACTAGGAGTGTTTTAGTTCATACTTAATCATTGTAATTGGATGTGTGTATGGGGCAATAATTTTATTTTCTGGGCTGCCACATGCAGCCATATATGGACCTAATGCAGAGGTCAAAACATCACCCAGAGGCCCTGTGCTTTGAGCTGGATACAGAAATTGGATAGAAATTTAGTTTATGTTCCTTGGCAAGGGAGAAGGGTGCAGAGGGATATTTAGTGGCTGAAGCATGGACTGTGGCCCAGATTAGTAATTGTTCCCTAAAATTTATTCTTCCTTTCTCCTGGAACATATGCCTCTCCAGTCATATAACATCACTCAATTTTCCTTGTAGTTAGTTACATGTGGCCACGTGATTAGTTCCTACTATTAGTAAGGGAGAAGAAGTAATGACTACCATTTCTAGTCCTGGGTCTTAAGACACCGGGTATTTCTCCTTGACATCCTCTTTCCTCTTTCTCCTTCCAGTTCGATGGACACAGATGTGGTGGTGACCTAGCTTTCACCATGCAGATAACTACAATCCCCTTGGGAACAATGGTGCAACAACATGATGCTCAAGATCCACTCTCTATGCTACTCCCCATTGCTCTGCATCCTGGAGGCTTTATGGGCTCCATTAATAGCTCCCTTGTCTTCTGCCTTCTAGTTGGGAGGGCGAAGGGGAGTTAAGTCAAGATAATTATTTCCTGTTTCTCTCTGCTGAGTTGTCACAGGGTGGTTGCCTCCTTCTACCAATGACCACAGCATCTTTTGTGATGGTCTCTACTTTATTCTCTTCTGATTTTAGTAGCTGCTTCCATACCTTGTTCCTTCAAACCTACAGTTAGAAAGAGTCCTTCGCCTCCCCCACCCTCACCCCCCATCTCTCCCACTCCATTGCTAGCCCTGGGCTGTTTTATTGTACCTTGTTCATCTCCCTTAACCTTCCTACTCTTGTATCAATAGTCCGCTTAAAGAGTTTCCTTCAATAGCCTTGTTTGAGTGTGTCTTCTCTTTCCTGCAAGATCCTGACCAGTGATGTCTCTGAATGGCCCCATCAAGGGAAGCTGTCCCATCAATCACTCTCCTAAGAACTGGAAAATGAAAGACAAATGAACATACATTTTTTTTAAAGGCATTGTATTTTTGCTCTATATAATAGTTTAGTCTTAGCCTAGTTAATAGAGTGTTATATTCTTTCTAGAAGTTTGTTCTTTTCATAAAAATTTCAAATTTGTTGGCATAAAGTAGTTCATCGACTCCTCTTTTTATCTCTCTAATGTCTATGAATCTGATCTGCATGTCTTATTTTTCATTTTTGACACTGGATAATTGAGTCATTCTTTTTCTTGATAAGTCTCACCAAATGTGTATTAGTTTTTATTAATCTTTTTAAAGAATGAACTTTTTGGTTTTTGTTGAATCTCTACATTATACATGGCTTCCTGTTTCATTAGTTGACTAATTATTATAACAAAGTACTTCAGAGCTTAGCATTTTAAAACAGTCAGAAAATTCTATCATGATGCACAATTTCCGTGAGCAAGGTCAAATTGGTAATGTTTTTATATAACTTAGCCTTGACAGTCACATATCATCATTTCTAGAATATCCTATCAATGACAGGGGACAGCCATATTTGGTGTGGGAAGAACTCTGCAAGGGAATGAATACCAGGAAGTAAGGATCGTTGGGGGCCATCTTGACTCTGGCTATCATATAGGTTTTTGCTCTTATCTTTATTATTTTCCTTCTTGAGCTGAACTACCCCTAATCACCACCTATATCCCCAGGCACATCTCTGACAATTTAAACAGAGAGACCAGAGAAGGGATTACAATGAGTCATCAAAATACAGCATTTATTAGGAGGGACAATCCTCTTGCTTCCCACACCAAGTGACAGAAGAGGCTCAAGACAATCACATAAAGATTGGGGGTTTTGACCAGGAACGGGACGTTTCTATTCATTCTCCTTCACCTACATGAAGGAGAACCCCAGAGTCTTGTGACTTTCCTAAGCCCTCTCTGTGAAAGGACACATTGGTCTTTCAACAGTCAGATCCCCCAAATGTCTGTGGGGGTTTTATCATCCAGCTTTTCCTAAGATGGCCTGGGGAGAAGGCAGGGCAAGGCCAATTCTCAGGAACCCACCAGAATCTAAATGCCCTTAGTCATCCCATCTCTGGCTTTCCATGTTCCCTCTAGTCTGATAAACTGTATATAATCTATTGGGTGTAAGGGTTAGGGACAGAGAAAAGACATTTTTTTTTTGAAATTTTATCTTAGTTATTGCTCATAGTTATTTTTTTCTGTGTCTCTCTGATGATTAGGCTTTTGAAACTTAAAATCTAAGAACCGACTAGAACATTCTGCTGGGTCATCCCTTCCCTGAATCAATGGAAACTACAGTCTTACTGTCTAAACCAGAAAGGGTTGCATGGGCTACATAGTAGAGTTTTACCCCAATACAAAATTTTCAGCAAAATTTAGATCTAATTGAGCAAAAATTGTTAGGAATAAAGAAACCTCCTCAAGTCCCCATCCCTAGAAGAGAGGGGGGAAAAAATTCAACTAACTACTCCCCAGCGAAGTCACAAAAGAAGAGGGTGGGGTGCTTGGGCAGACTGACTCCCATTAGTGATTTGCTAAAGGTTGTCCTGGTTTTTGACCAGGAACAGGACATTTCTATTCATTCTCATCAAACTAAGGTTGAGTTGGTCCTTAAGATAGGACTTTAAGCCAAAGCCACATTATTTCTGATTTATAGGTTGAAGTCTGTGGGAGGTCGCTTAATAGGGTGTGTATTGAATTAACCAGAGGGCAAGTTTAAAGCAGTTGAAGGTCATAGCCCTAAGGCCTCATGCCATGATTCAGATGTAAGCTGATTAGAGTACTTTAGACGAGGATAACACTACACATAAAGACCTGTTTGTTACAAAGGAACAGATCAGCCCTGTTCTACCTTAAGGTAGCCAGTGAGGCCTGTCTCCATCAGATTTTCCAGAATCTGATTTCCTGTGTTTACTGGAGAGACTGCATGTTTTAAGAGGGCTTTGGGCAGTTTCATGGTGCCAATTCTTGCTTTTATCCATGGCCTAGGCACTTGACCGGCAGTTTGTGCCTAGCACAATCAAAGGAAGAGAAGGGGAATTGTATTTGAGCTGGAGTCTCAGATCATCAGATGTAGGAGGTAGTTTTGCTTCATGGTTAGCGAGGAGCCCTGGGTGAGCTGGATACCTCGCTCACCACAGATTACACATCTTACTGGAGAAAGAATATTGGGGATATTGGACAAAAAGCACTGAGAAGTCTGACTTCTTATTGGACTGTCACTCACTTGACTTAGGACTTGGTGGATATTATGTAATCGCTAGGCTTCTTCACATAAGAAAAGCCGGGCACACTATTATTGGTGTTTGTCATTTATGTACAATTCCACTTATCATATAATTATGGATTTATTTTTTTTTAAGATTTTATTTATTTATTTGAGAGAGAGAGTGAGTGAGCCAGCAAGAGAGCAAAAGCTGGGGAAGAGGCAGAGGGAGAGGGAGAGAGAAGCAGACTCCCCCTGAGCAGGGAGCCTGAGGCCAGGCTCGATCCCAAGATCCTGGGACTATGACCTGAGCTGAAGGCAGACCCTTCACTGCTTCACTGACTGAGCCACCCAGGTGCCCCTAATTACAGGTTTGTTTTTACCAAACATGTAGATTGACAGCAGAGACAATAAAATTGAGTGACCATTACTAAGAGAGTTATTTAAAAGGGAGCCGGGAAGACGTCGAGGAGGTGGGGCTTATGCACCCATGTTCTGTATCAATTTCTCAGAATTTTTGCTAAGCTCAACTAATAGCCAAGGCATCTACTAGGTGTTAAGATGGACATAAATGGACTTTCTGTCTGCCCTGCCAACCAATCACACATAGATTAGTGTCACTATAGTTATACCAACACCAAGCACCTTTTCTTCAAACAACTCACATAAATCCCCTCTTTCCTCTTTAAAAACTCCAACCTCCTTTGTCTCTCTGGGGCACGCTTTCAATTCTAGTCGAATCTATGTCTCCCATGTTTGCAATCCCAAAGACCCCAAATAAACACTTTTATTTTGCTGCTTGCCATTTTGTCTTTCACCGGTTGACAAGACTTTTTGGAATGTCTGGAGTCTAGAGCAAACAGTACAGAGCTTTGTGGAATACCGTGCCTATGAGCAGTTTTCCGTGGTACACAGAAGCCACAGAGCTTCCCTGAATCACAGAGCCATTATTGGCATACTCGGTGCTGATTTTAGGCTTCTCAGACAAAACATTCTTGATGCGAAGTACCTGTCAAGAAAAGATTATTCATCAGTTGCTACATGAGCAAACAGCTGCCACTGACACTTTCTTTCTCAAATATTCCAGGACTAATATATTTCCCAGAAATCAATACACTGAAATTTGTGTATAATTTTTTTTTTTGGTATTCCGATGAAAGTATTAATGTTCTAATTATATCTCTGCAGTCAAGTGAACTGGTTATCTGACATTCGCCTGATTCCCCAACAAGATTGTTTATACAATTTTGATAGTTCAAGGCATCGCCTATAGAAGAAGGAGGTGAGAACCAGTGGGTGCTCTTATCTAATTCTTGAGTGAATAGTGTTCCTCTGTGGGAAGGGTCTTGCCTTTGACTAGGCCTACTGTGTGGGGAGGGAAACACAGGAGAGAGGATGAAGGGACACTCAGTTAGCAAGCCAACCTGACCTCGTAATCAGTAGGATGGTAGTTGTCCCAGCTGGAACCCCCTCTCGCATCCATAACGTGACTAAGAAGCATAAAGAATGCATACTTTGGAATTCCAATCTGACATATCCTGCCTACTATTGTTACTGATCCTCAAGATTAACACGCTTTAGTTTGCTCATCCGTAAACATAAAAGTGCTCAGTTTTCTAGATAGCCTGGACGAAGTTCACTCAAATAGGACATGACAGGAATTAAAGAAAACCAATTAGAAATTCATGAGTCATGAATATGTATCAACACTTATTAAGAATAGAGTTTAGTTCAGTTTTGTTTTTTCATCTTAAGAAAGATCCTGTAACTTCATCTCAGGTTTGTTACATGAAAATACTCAAACTTGGAACTCATGTAAAAAAGGAAAAAATATTTTTCTTTTTAACTGAGGAAGAGCAAAATTGGAAGCAGAAATAAGGGTACGTTACCAGGGCCAATTACCAGGCTAGGGTTTGATTCTCAATTTCCCAACTCCCCAAACCTAGATTCAAACACCTTATCTTTCTCCAAACCTTACCTTCTCAGTGAGGCCTAACCCTGATTTCTCTGTTGAATAATAGGACTGCCCATCCCCCTGTTCACAGCAATCCTGATCCCCTCTACTCTGTTATACTTTTTTTCCCATAGAACTTACCACCTTCAAGCTTGCTATATAATTTACTTATTTCTTACGCTAATTTTTCATTGTCAATCCCCCTCCAGAAGAGCAGAGATCTTTGTATGTTCTGTTTTCTGACACGTTCCAGGCATTAGAACAAAGTCTGGCCCATTATAAGCACTCCATAAATTTTTGTGAATTAATCTCTCAGAGTAGGTGTACCAAGAATTTATAGCTATATTGAATTTACTAGAGACCTGTTATTCTTAAACTTAATGCTATAGAAAATTCTGCTCTTGTTTTTAATGCCATATAAAATTCAATGATGTATGCTACTGTTTTAGAAGATATTTTTTCTTTTTTTATGTAGGTTCCACGCCCATCATGGAGCTCAGCACAGGGTTTGAACTCACGACCCTGAGATTGAGACCTGAGCTGAGATCGAGTCAGATGCTTAATTGACTAACCACCCAGGCACTGCTGTTTTAGAAGAGATTTTAAGTAACACAAATAGCATCTTTAAAATGAGACAGTCTTCAACACTATCATATATATTAGAACCTGCTGGAAAAACTAATTTTGCTTTCAGACTACAGTCGTTTAAAACCTTTCTTTTGAGCTTCTTTGTAGGTAGTGTGAAAAAAGATGGTCCCCACATAGGACTTTCTCTTTGCCCAACTTCAGGCCCTTCTCAGATTGGAGATATGATATGGCAATCTAGGTCAATGTGAATAATCAAGCTCCTACTTATCTATTCTTCCCAATAGCAAGTACAGCCCTTGCAAGGATGGGACATGTTGTCTAGCACTGATGTTAAACTGTCACCAGAAGACCTGAAAATGTTAATGGGCTGTATCTTCCCATCCTGCCAAAATCTCTGCTTTTTCTGTATGCAGAACTTGTTCAGTTCTGGAATATCGCATGTGACCCACTAAATTCTCCCAAGTCACCTCAACAAATTGTTCTTGCAGCTTTGCCTGTGAGCTCAGAGAAGTATAGGAACTTACTTCGGACCCTGAAGGATCCTCAGGGTTATAGATCAGCAGCTTCATGCCATTAGGATGGCATCCTGCCCAAATATCTCCCGTGTCCGGATCCACAGTTAAGTTATCCACTAACGTGCCCAGATGTATTACCTTCCAACAAAGAGGAAATATAAAGACATTGTTTCAACTTTCTTCTCTACCACTCCTCCCTCCCACCAGCTCCTTCTGGCTCCTGAAACGGGTCTTTTTAAGGGCCTAACTACTGAATTTTAGAAGTGCAAGCACAATCTCACCAATATTCTTCTAAAATAGTCATGTTTCCTGCATTCAAAGAGCACATTCCTAGGTCAGACATGGGAGCCGATCTAAGAGGCCATGTTGGGTGGGCAAGCCAGGGGACTTTTACCTTCACTTGAGTTAAATCCCAGTTCTCATGTATTTTCAGTACATGAATGTTCTGAGCAGTTATATCAGCTGCATAGATATACCTTTGAAGTAAATAGCATTTACATGTAAGCAAGTAATATTGAGAGATGACATTAACTTTTACTTTGGAGGAGAAGTCTAACAATTCATAAGAGTTCCAAGTGCCACTGCAATGTTTTTCTAAACCACAGGACAAGAAGATAACAGAGTCTTACTTTTAGTATTCTTCAAGAGTTTTAAGTAAGCTTTAAATATGAGATGTGACTGGGCCCCTGGGTGGCTCAGTTGGTTAAGGGACTGCCTTCGGCTCAGGTCATGATCCTGGAGTCCCGGGATCGAGTCCCGCATCGGGCTCCCTGCTCAGCAGGGAGTCTGCTTCTCCCTCTGACCCAACCCCCTCTCATGCTCTCTCTCTCTCTCTCTCTCTCTTTCTCTCTCATTCTCTCTCTCAAATAAATAAATAAAATCTTAAAAAAATAAATAAATATGAGATGTGACTATAAAGCAATGACCTTGATGTTTCTAGGTGACATATAAGCTCAGTCTCATGACTTAGGAGTCACAATTTATTCCTTAAATTGGGTGGAGGTAAGCAGATCTCTTTATTATAAGGTCAAAAGAGTCTATACTTCCACAAAAAATGAGTGCTTACAAAGAAGTATCAGATAACCATGAGGCTCAATCACAATTATTTTTTAAAAAGAGGAAGAACACAGAGTTGTTTTCTTTCTTTTTTTTTAAGATTTTATTTATTTACTTGACAGAGAGAGCGAGAGCAGAAACACAAGCAGGGAGAGTGGGAGAGGGAGAAGCAGGCTTCCTGTGGAGCAGGGAGCCCGATGCGGGGCTCGATCCCAGGACCCTGGGATCATGATCTGAGCCGAAGGCAGACGCTTAACGCTTAACGACTGAGCCACCCAGGTGCCCCTAGAGTTGTTTTCTATAGGGATCATCTCTATTATCTCAAATGCACATATTAATATTCATGGGTATGTTTCTTTTTAAAAAAAACTTCCATTTTAAAACACTTTAAGAGTTTCTCATAGAATTTCATGCTGCATGAAATCGGATTTTCTTACAGAAAAGCCTGCTGTAGTATGTCAGTAAATCTGAAATTCGTACAATCACAATGCCCAGTCTAAGTCAGGTCTCCTTCTCTAAAAAGAACTTTTGGGTAACTCAACTTAGTGTAAGTGGTTAAACACCTTTCAGCCTCATAAAGGGCAGAGATATTGTGCATTTATTGTCCTTTTCAGTGTGTTGGGTAACTGTGTTTCTAGAGTCACATAATAAATTGAAACAAGGACCTCACAACCTTGAGTCCACATTCTTCATTTCATTGGGGGGAGCCTGACATGTAAGAGGGCAAATGGTGTGCTTATGATCACCCATAGAGTGTGAATCCTGGCCACACCTGGTCCGTCCACTTATATAGTGACTACTTAAGCCTAAGGAAGTAAACACCTCTTAAAGGAAGGAATCCACTAAAATGTCAAGAGCGAAGTATTGGAAAATTATAAAAGCTTACTTTTTGTCTAGTGAGACTGTGATCCCATTGGCAAAACTAAGTCCTTTGGCTACCACTTTGACCTCTCCTGGACTGTAGAAAACAACATAAGTCCAACGAAGATCCATGATCATCTCTAATAGTACCAAGAAGAAGTTGGTAAAGTAGTGGTCTCTTGTGGCATAAAACTGTTCTGGTCCAAGAACCACAATGTCATTCAGGCTAAAGTGAAAAAAAGAAAGAGAGAAAGAGCAAAACCCATGGAGTATTTAAATATCGAGATTGTTGTCAAAAACCCTGAATTTCAAAGACCCTTATGTTCATCAGTTTGAAAAAGTATACATGAAGCAGTATGAATTCCACCCAAAGGACACGATTTTTCATTGCACCTGACGGGTTTTCTTTTAGCCATTTATTATTTTCTCAATCTTTCCTTCCACAGAAGTCAGCAAAAACACATAAATATACAAACAAACCTCAATTCCAAATTGTTGACTTGCAAATGTCAATAATGGTTATGTGTGGTGGTCATAGTGCAATAATGGTTATTATCGGTGGTCACCAATAGTTCTGGTTCTCTTTCTTCTAGAATGAGGCTTCTCCATGCCCTGGATGTTTGGCCCAGCCACGTGACTTGCTTTTAGCCAGTGAGATGAAGTGATGTCGTGTGTGGCTTCTGGATGGAAGACAAGCCAGCATGTGACCCACCATGCTTCCCTTACTCTTCGATAGTAACCAGCAACTTTTCTGATAACTGAAAGTGTGGCCTCTTAGGGCCCTATGTGAGGACAATATAAAACTGAGTCCTTGAATCACTTACCTTGGACATGTAGGCTGAGTAAGAAAACAAAGCAAAATTTGTGGTTTTGAGCCACTAAAAATATTACAGTTTTTCTTTTCTGTTATTGTAACAAAATTTTTTTCCTATTCTTCTATCGCAGAAAAGATTAACCTCCACTGTCTTTCAGCATTGAGTCCATTTCATAAAAAAGACAAATTCTTCTTTGTTTGTTACAGCCTTGGAGCAGGCAAACTATCCACTAAAAAACTAAACTATTTTTCTCAACATAGTAAGAAGGATGTTCATCACGGTGACTGAGAGAGTCCGGCTTTGAATTCAGACCGATCTAGGCTAACACCCTGGTTCTGCCACTTACAAATAACCCAGTCCATCTTGATCTTTACATCAGAATTGTGAGTGCTCTTCATTCTTGCTCATGTTCTTCAGTATTATTAAAATTTTTAAATGAAACAAGTCATACTTTCATAAGAGTAAAGAGCAATAAAGTCATTTATATTTTGGAAAAGAAAAAAAGATGGCGACTTGAAAAAAAAAGGTAAAAAAATTAAACACTTTTAGATTGAATTTATAAAAAAATTTGGATGAATCAGGAAATACTTTGAGGTTTTGCTTTATAATGACTTTCCCAAGGTCATTAGGCCACTCATCTTTTGGGCTCAGCTTAAGCATTCCTTCTTCCAAAAAGTATTGGCAGACACCATAGTCGATCCCATAGCATCTTGTTCTACCCCTTGAAATGCTTGGTTAAGGTTGAGTATTAGGGCACCTCTCAAAAATCCTCTTTAGGTCCTCAGCTTCACCTGCCCTGTTCCAGATGACACTTCTTCAACCAGTTCTGCCTGGTTCTGCCAGACCTTCCATAGCGTAGCCTTATACAGCCTTACCTCATTTCTGTTACAGGCCTCAGGCTCCTGCTTCCAGGCTTCTGTGTTGATGTCAAAGCACAGGATATCACCAGACTTGACTTGCACATGCACAACCAGGAATGTGCAAGAGTTAACACCCTTTGGGGCAAACCTTGACTCATAGGAGAAGGGACTGGTGAATAAACTCTTCTCGCTTTCTTCTTATGGCCAGGTTGTCCTAAAATGAGGCTCATGTTGCTTACAGGAGGACAATCCCATGATTTCAAGCAGTTGCACTTAACAGTGGCTGGCTTAATAACCACTCACGATAGCCTCCCCCTGTGTGAACTTCCTAGTATTGCCGTGACAGAGTGACACAACCTGGGGAGGGTAAGACAATAGAAATTTACTGTCTCACAGGAGGCGAGACATCGGAAGTCAAGGTGCTGACAGAGCCATGCTCCTTCTGAGGCAATTCGTTGCTAGTCGTTCCAGACATTCCTTGGCTTGTGGATGCTTCACTCCAATGTCACTCTCCATCCCCACATGCATTCTCCCTGTTTGTCTTCTTATTAGGACGCAAGTCATATTGGATTAAGGATCCACCCCCACTTTTAATATAACTTCATCTTAACTAAGTATATCTGCAGTAATCCAATTTCTAAATAAGGTTATGTTCTGAAATGTTGCAAGGGGGGGATGGCTGGTTAAAATTTCAACATATCTTTTTGAGAGGACACAATTCAACCCATAATACCCCCTCTCCCTGCCTCAGGCTGATCCTTCACTTCTCGGTCCTAGGATGGTAACTCTCCAATAAAGTAGTTGCCTATTGAGTTTTCCCTCATGCTGTGCTTTCATGGAAAAAAACTCGTTCAGTGAGGTCATATGTCATAATCGCCAGTTAGGTAAGTCAGGCCAATGAGAGAACCCCCATTTCACTGAGGACACTGAAGCATAGGTTGAGAGATTCGTTCAGTTTCTCAGTCACCCTGTGGCAGTGACAGTGAACCCAGTGCAATGCATCATGGGAAGAGTTCAGTGACCCCCCCAACTTCTCTTCTTCTGCCCTCTGCTTTTGTCACCCCCAAATTCTATGAGGAGAAATTCATACATGATTTTGAGAAAGAGAGCAAAGGAGAAAAGGTGACCTTCCTATTCTTTGAATTCAAACCGATCTAGGCTAACACCCTGGTTCTGCCACTTATAGAGTATGTAATTTGGACAAGTTACTTAACCCGAAACTTCTTAGGTCCCAGTTTACTCATGCCTATTACTAAAGGCTGTTGGGAGAATTAAATGAAGTATTTTGACACAGGGCCTGGCACATAGCACTTAGTAAATGTGAATTTTTATATGTGCCTACAGTCTTTTTTCAAATCCTGCTCTAAAGCTTTTATCAAACAAAGGAATGGCCCATCTGGAGGCTGGTTATAACACCCAGTCAGTAGGCTCTCAGAACACAACCTACTGGGACAACTAGAAACAGATGTAGGTGTTTGAAGAGAGCCCAATAGTGGGTATTGCATTGTTGCGGTATGGAGGATGGAATTAGAGCTGGGAATCTAATTGAGCACCTTTATAGGATTAAAATGCTTTCAGAAATTTGGAGAATATAAAGATATTCAATACTGAATACAGTAATTTCTAGTGAGGTGCCGGGCAGTGTCACCATGGGAACCTCTTGAAAGCTTTAGGAAAAAAAATGCTACAAAACAAAAGTTTAAGCCTGCTGAACCAAAGAAAACAAAGCACACAGCAGAGGTGCAAAATAAATAGTACAAAATACTTTAATTCCATACCTTTTGAGAAGTTCATGTTTTATAGTTTTCAGGTGTACAAGAGAACGTTGTTTTTCCTCAAATTTAAATTTCTCTACCGTGGACTTCATGTGGGGATGATTCACAACATAAAGATACACAGTATGGTCTAAGGTGGAAAAAAAGGCATAATTTCCAAGAAGTTTACTTCTATTGCAACTATTATTATATTACTAGCCTTGGTGTACAACTTGGTCATGTTCAAGCACTTTTCTTATACACCTTGCATTTGATTCCCACAGCATACCTTCTAGATCAAATGCCAGAATACCCATTTTACTAAAAAAATTGAGGTGCAGAAGGTGAATAACTCATCAGCAATTTCACCACCACCAAGTGGCAGAGCCAAGCCCAGACGTTTCTCAATGGTCTCTTGAGCCTCACTACATACCCTCTCCAACAGGAAGATACAGAACGGATGTGGTTTCCCAAGGTGGCCCTTCAACAAAAGAAGTGGTTGCAAGCAAGAGGGTGCTGAGAATTCCTTCTGTGAGAAATGCTTACATTGCAACACACGCTCAAGAAATGTCATGGCTATGTAAATACCTTAATATAAGGACACGTCCCACTAGAGAATAAAGTTCTGACAGAAGTCAACTACCTAACGTTCCAACCACAATATTTAATGAGCCCAACGGACACGGAAGTAAATACGAATGCAAGAGAAAGAAGACTAATCAGTTCTGGGTACTGCCAACCTCAAGAATGTTCACCTATCTGTTTTCATGTTGAAATGTGAACTGCCGGGGACAGGATGGAGGGCAGTAATCTGTTTTCTCAAAATACTGTTTTCTGACTTGACAGAAGCTCTAGGTCAGATGAGCTCCAGAATTTGAAAGAGCCTGGCCCCATCCTCCCACTGCAGGGCCTGATCTGTATTCATGTCCCCTATTCCTTTCTTGATGGGTTCCCAATCATGCAATAGAGCAAGTGCCAGCCCTGAGATGCAGGGGTTATACTCAGGGCCTCTGAAACACACAGGTACTTTAGCCCTAATTAAGGAAAGGTGCTTCCTCACAGGTGAATTTTTCTTTTAGTCCAACCCAGCTCTGTTCCAGGGCCTGAGGTTTGGCAAGCAAAGCCTGAGTTGGATTTCACCCCCCATGAGGCCCTTCAGCCAGACACAGCATGAACATTATATGCGCTGCCCTGGTTTTACCCCTTCTTTAGGCTTCTACTGGACCCCTCCTTCCATATAAGAGATGGTTGGTAAGAATATTTTTGGTTTTTGTCTTTTCATTCCATTCCAATTTATGTGTGTTTTGCCTTTATTAAAGGCATAATTAAAGGAAGTAACTAATAAGTAAAATAAGATTGCAATCATAATATATTCAGCTTCTGAAAGTCTAAATGCTTGAGGGTTAATCTGTAAACTGGTTCCATCTCAAAAAACAAAAACAAAACAAAATAAAAAAACGAACCTCTACTCCCCATGCTTCAAAAAAAAAAAAAAAATCCACCTCTAACACTATCCCATGCAATAAAGCAGCTCCAGGTTAATCTGGTCACTCATTACACTTTCTCCAATGAAAGTGTCCAGGGGTGGTCAGGCCAGAAAACGGTGGCTCAAATAATTTAATCAGAGCTTGGAGCCCTAATTTCACCCAAATAAAGGATATAGGATTAGGAAGAAGACCACCTGGGTTCTACTTCTGGAACTGCCATTTATTAATGACAGATGCGAAGTCACATGTCACTGCATTTCTTCAAACTCCATTTCTTCATCTATAAAACTGAGTATTAATATCTGCCCTGTCTCATGGGGCTCACTCATTTATTCATTTAACACATGTTCATAGAGTACCTACTATGCAACAGACATTGTTCTAGACTATGGGAATCCAGCAATAAACAAGTCACACATGATTTTATGGTGACTGTATTCTGAAGAAGAAAACAGGGAGGAAATAATTAGTAAATACAAGAATACTGGAGAGGGGAGATGCCTTCTTCATAGAGTGGCACCCACTTAAAGAGTGACAAGCTTGGATCTAAAGATGTGAAGGAGCTCACTATAGGGCAATAGTGGGAGAGGGAAAGAAGGTTGGTAACATTTAACATTAATAAAAAACTTTAATTGCCATTTTGATGAGTGCTAAAAGAAGGACTATACTGAGAAGAAATATAATAAGATTCACACCCGGAAACAAGACGGTGGAAAGGCTCCCTGAGAAAGTGACATTTAAACTGAGGCCTGAATGATGAGGAAGAGTAAATCAGAAGTGGTGGAAAGACATTCCACTCAGAGGGAACTGCAAATGCAAAGGCCCTGAGGCATGGAGCATTTTATAGGTCTAAAGGAAATCCAGTATGGCTGGTCCAGGGAGTCAAGGGGAAGGTGGTATCTGGTGAGGCTGGAGAAAACACGCACATGCCAGAATACACATGGGTAGCGCCTCAGAGCCCAGGCCACTCTGGAGAATTGCGACTTTTCTCAGATTTGCATAAAAAATAGCTCTTTCTTATGAAAATGGATGGAGGTGGTATAAGAGAGAAGGTATAGTCAGGGGGCCCATTATAGAATCCAGGGAAGACATGTTGGGTGCTTGGGATGGGATGGTGACACCGAGGATGGGAGAGGTGGACAGCTTGGAGAGATATTTGAAGGGTAAATGGGACAGAACGTTGGAACTAGGTGACTGAATGGGGCAGGAAGGGGAGAAGTACCAAGGCTGGGCCCAGTGTTTTATTTTGAGGAATAAATTATATATGAAAATTTTAAAAGGAACCCACTTATTTAAAAATGAACAAGTCTTTCGTGCAGACCAAAGGAATTAAACAAAGATCTGTTGGATGAGTGAATTAATAATTATTAATTATTCTTTTTTTATTCAATAAAATCACTCCAACAAATGTATTCTTAACAATACATTGTAACTCCAGTATGTATTTGAAAGAATTAACACACAATTTCTTTAAAAATTCCAAATTGCAACACTTCCATTTAGCTTTTCCTTCACATGGTTACTATTAATGAGGTCTCACTGTTTTTCTTTTCCACATACCCTATGGACCCACAAATATCTAAAAATTAAATTAGTTGGGAATTATGAACAATGAACAAGTACGAAAGAACATCAGAAACTGTTGTTTTAAAGTATATACAATGTACTAATAACTTCGATTTTTTTGCAACAGTTTTTGTGTGATATAATGCATTGTTGTTAAACTCAAGATTTTAAACTGCACAATTTAGTGGTGTTTAGTATGTTCACAGAGTTGTTGCAACCAAAGCCACTCTCTAGCTCCAGACCTTTTTCATCAGCCCAAAAAGAGAGCCCAAACCCATTAGCTGTCATTCCCCATTTCTCCCAGCCTCTGCCAACCACTAAGCTACTTCTTGTCTCTATGAATTTGCCAGTTCTGCACAGCTGATATAAATGCAATCATACACTATGTGGCCTTTAGTGATTGAATTCTTTCACTTAGGATAATGTTTGCAAAATTTATCCATGTTGTAACATGTGTCAGAACTTTATTCCTTTTTTTTTTTTTTTTTAAATTTTATCCATTTATTTGAGAGAGAGAGAATGAGAGATAGAGAGCACGAGAGGGAAGAGGGTCAGAGGGAGAAGCAGACTCCCCACTGAGCGGGGAGCCCGATGCGGGACTCGATCCCGGGACTCCAGGATCATGACCTGAGCCGAAGGCAGTCGCTTAACCAACTGAGCCACCCAGGCGCCCAGAACTTTATTCCTTTTTATTGCCAAATAATATCCCATTGTATATACCTTCATCACTTGGTGAGAACTTGGGTTACTTTCACTTTTTGGGTATTAGGAATAATGCTGCCATGAACATTTGTGTATAAGTTTTTGTGTGGACCTATGTTTTCAATTCTCTTGGGGACATACCAAGGGGTGGAGTTTAGGGATCATATGGTAACTCTGTGTTCATTTTGAAGAACTGCTAAACTGCTTTCAAAAATGGCCACACTGAGGCACCTGGATGGCTCAGTAGGTTGGGTGTCTGCCTTCGGCTCAGGTCATGATCCCAGGGTCCTGGAATCGAGCCCCACATCGGGCTCCTTGCTCAGCAGGGACTCTGCTTCTCCCTCTGCCCTCCACCGCTGCCCCCCCCGTTTGTGCTCTCTCTCTTGCTTACTCTCTCTCTCTGTCTCTCTCTCTCAAATAAATAAATAAAATCTTAAAAAAAAAATGGCTGCACCAACAAAGTGTGAGGGTTCTAATTTCTCCGCATCCTTGCCAAGATTTGTCATTGTCTGCCTTTTTATTATTATTATTATAACCATCCCAGTGGGAATGGAGTGCTTTCTCATTATGGTTTTGATTTGCATTTCCCTAATGACTAAAGATATTAAATATTTTTTCATGTGTTTATTGGCCATTTGCATATCTGTTGGAGATGTCTACTAAGATTCTTTGTCCATTTTTTAATTGGATTGTCTTTTTGTTGTTGAGTTGTAAGAATGATTTATATATTCTTGATATAAGCCTCTTATCAGATATATGATTTGCAAATATTTTCTTTCATTCTTTGGGCTATTTCTTCACTTTCTTCAAGGTGTCTTTTGAACCAGAAAGTTTTTAATTTTGATGAAGTCTAGTTTATCTTGTTTTCTTTCATGTTATGTTTTCTAATGTCACACAAATTATTTTCAAAGGCCTTTGAGTTTATATGTTAGATTTCTGAGAACAATCTCCAAACTGGTTTTGAAGGTCCAATGGAAAGAGAAGGAGATGAGCGGGAGAAGGAATGACCACCCTGTAGTCTCCCTTCTTTAATGTGGTGTTTACAAATGTTTGGTACACATTTATTATCTTACAAATATCCATCTTTCCAGTAAAATAAAATTTTCCCTCCTTTCACATACACACTGAGTTGTGGAGGTTGAGTGGCTTGTATTTCCCTCATTTACCCCTTATTTTAAAGCATTCGGGCTTTACCTTCATCAGTGAAAGTACTGATTCCGTGTGGATTAAATGATGCTTTGTTGAAACCATCACTGATGTTTAGTGCCTGGACCCTTGGGTTTTGCTCATTCAGATCTATCAGGAAAATGTGTCCTGGCTCATCTGGTGCAAAGTTTGGCATGCCTGGATATTTCAATCCCTGTAAAAAATATAAAATAAGTAAATGCATATATACACTTCACAATATTTTCATATGGAAGCTAAAATCTCAAAGCCTAACAAAAATATTCAAAGACCTGCATTTCTCTTAGATTTCTGGGATTTTTTGCTCTGTCAGCTGGTGCCATTATCTGATCTGAGGGATTACCAATGACACCTGGGTCATTGGGAATGGGAATGGGAATGTGGGAAGAACCCATATTCAATTACTAATAGAGAGAGAAAGGGTGAAGCCAAAAAGTGTAATGCAAGACACTAGGCTGGGTTCCTTTGTGTGAGTCCCTTGGCCTGCTTCTGCCTCTAGTTCCTCTTTTATAAAATGAGAAAGTTAAAGTGTAGGATTGCTAAGTCCTGAGAGTCTGTCCTTTCCAGTCCTGAGAATCAGCAACTAACCTTCCTTAAAGCAGAGAGAAGGGGTATATGCTTTCCTTATATTGCTCCCCTCCCTACAGCCATTATATTACATAGTGACAAATATTAGAAGCAGCCAAGAATTCACATAGGGGAACCAGTCACGTAAAGTTGACTATTTCTGATCTATGTTGTTCCTATAGTTAGGTCTGAAAATTTGGACATGAATCCTTTTCTTCAAATATTGCAAAAAGTTTATGTCAGTAACCTGGACGGTGGCTTTTTCCCCTGGAAGGACCAATGACGCGTGTCTATCAACCAATAATAGGCAATGGGCCTTTGCTGCATCCCAGGTCATTGTGTCAAACTTGGAGTTGGTTTGCGCTACACCAATGGCAAAATTCAGCCCACTTCCTCCCTAGCACCCTCCCCCATCACTCTGATATATATTAACATCAACAATTTTATATCTTTTCTTGTACCCTCATTTCCATTTATAGTCAATTTAAATGATCTCCTTACTCTATCTTCTGTCTTCTTGTCCCCTCCCTTTCTTATAATCACGCATACACACCTCCACACACTTACAATAATACTATTCTCGGCGCTTCCACTGCCCTTCACCCCACCCCTGGGGCAGTCAATCCTCAGTTGCAAACAACCCCACATACATCTTCGAGATTTTTAAAGATTTTTATTTATTTATTCATGAGAGACAGAGAGAGAGAGAGAGAGAGAGAGAGAGGCAGAGGGAGAAGCAGGTTCCCGAGGAGCAGGGAGCCCGATGCAGGACTCGATCCCAGGACTCCAGGATCATGACCTGAGCCGAAGGCAGACGCTTAACCATCTGAACCACCCAGGCGCCCTCATCTTCGAGCTTTTTAAAGAACAGTTCTTCTATGCCTAAATCTTACCAGAAACCTGGCTTTTCCCCAGACAACAATGACATTGCAGAAGCCCATCCGAGGAGGTATAATTCCAGCTTCATTTTTCTTAGGTCACCTCACCTGGAGGAGAGATCCCCATGCCTCTGGCCACAGACTTCTCCTTCTAGACCTTGAACCTGTCATCATCAATCAACAGTCAGTCTTCTAAGGAAGCCACACACTTTGCTTCCTGCTTCCTTATCAAATTCCTGCCAACTCCCTTTGCCCTGGACTAGCTTTTATATAGGGCCAGTCTGAAATCAGCTCAAAAACTTCTACAGCAAAGTTATCATCCCAACTTCAATCAGATCTTCAACACTGCTTATCAATCTCTTTGTTCATTCTAATAGGTAATCTATTGCATTTCCTCAAGTATCCATTCTCAACTTATTTTATTGTCTTCCAGGGCACATACCTTCCTCCTCTTTATTCTCAATGGATGACTTTACCTCCTATTTCTCTGAAAAAAACAAACAAGCAAACAAAAAAACTCATGCCACTCAACATGGATTTCCTCTGATTCCCTCCTTTCTGTCTTGGTAATTCTTCAATTTTATCAATTTTCTTCCTTTCTCCCTCTTTTCTTAAGGAAAGAGTGTCGCTATTCTGTTCTTAAGTTAATTACTTCCCCCACCTGTTTATTTGGTTGCCTGTTCTCGGGGACCTGTCTTTAGAACTTACAGTCTCTCTCTTGCTTTACCCCTCATTTCTCACCAGTGCCCCCTTCATTTGCCTGAAAAATTGCTCATTTCTCCTTCCTTGAGACAAATCTTCTCCTAATTTAACTACTCCTTCAAACACACGTTTATCTTGCCTTCCCCTCACTGTCAGCTCTCTTAGAAACCTCACTTGGTCTTGTCGCCTGCCTTGAACGGCGCCAACTCTCATGTTTTGTAGAAGCGCCTCTACCGAGGTCATATCAGTGCTCTCCAAAATATCTCACTTGATAATCCCTGCCCCCTTCCTTATCTGTATCTCTATGGCATCTGACACTCTGATGTACCCCTTTAGTTCTTGTCAAAAAAAAAAAGTCAAAAGTAGACTTTCCAGATGGAAGTCTGCCCCTTCCTCCTCCTATCCTCAACCACCCCTCCTTTCTTTTTGCTCTATACTCTTTCCTTGCAGACCTTATTCATAAGGTTTCGGATATTTCTCTATACCAATTATTTTCAGGTCTACCCATTTACGTGGAACCTCTCTGCGGAGCTCTAGCTTGTAAGCATTTCCAACTTCTTCCTAACAGCAGTTCAAAATCAAATTGTCCGAACCAAAATCAACATTCTCTCCCCGAATCCTTGCTCTCATTTGTATCTATTATTCACAGTTACGGGCATCACTGTTCTCCCCAATATCAGGCCATGAAATTCAGTCTTCAAGTCTACCCTTTCCTCAGAGTCAGGCTGTCACCAAGCCCAACAGCTTAGGTCATGGTAATAATGGACAAAAAATGTCAGAGACATCTAATTCTTCCGTTTCACCTGAGGAAAATGAAGCCCAGAGAAGTGAATTGCCTAGGTCACTCACATCTTTAATTGTACACTCTTTCTGCCACACCATAAAGAAAGGTTTGACAGTGGAGACCGCTACTCAGGAAGACAGCTCAAGGAAGACCACCTTAGTAAGTATCTTGGTAGCCTGGGTGCACACAAAGGCACTGCCACCTAGTTCAAAGACTGGATGTTCTTGAAATTGAAATGATTTAATAGGTAAATAAGGGTAGGACATTGCAAACAAACTTGACCTACAATAAGTGTCATGATGAATGAAACACTTCCAATAAGTGGCTTCATATGCAGCCGGTTTTCTGTTGAAGGCAGTTGGGTAGGAATTTGTAGCAAGTCAGTGCAAGCAATTCTTTGGATATCATTTGTCACTGAAAATGGTGAAAATCCCCTGGAGGGGCAGCATTTTACTTTCCCCAATAGGCTACCTATGAGTGTGAGTAGGCATTGAACTTCTCTACTGCCCTCATTCACCAGCACACGCATTCAGTAAATATTTCAAGCACCCTGTATATGTCAGGTAACACGTCAGGTGCTCAGCATGGCAACGGACGCTCCACAAAGCTCTGGCTGCAAGGAGCTTGAAATCTGGGGAGGCGGCACCAAGCAAGCACGTCTGTTATGATGTGGTAAGGAAGAGCCTAGGTACAGAGAATGTGAGGGGCCACAGAAGAGACACGTCGCCCAGAAAGAGCATTGGGGAAGACTTTCCTGTGGAATTAAAGTGTGATTACAGAAAGGCTGACAGAGAATGAGGAGCTGGCTCCATAATGTGTGAAGAAGGCAGGCAAGGAGAGGCATGCCAAGTCCCAAGGTAAAGAAGCAAATAACCTGCTTGGCACCTGTCTATAGACTGACTACAAATATCGCGCAGAATTTCTCACCTACGTCAGCAGCTTCCAAACATGCTCCGTGATGGCAAGAAAGGGAGATAAGAAAAACCAAGAACAAGGACTTGAATTTACTGCAGTGCAAAGAGATTGAAAATAAGCAAAAAAAAAAAAAAAAAAAAATCCTTAGCCTAGGAGTCGTTAGTTTACAAAGAAGAACTCTATTACTTAAAGCCCCCTGTTAACATTTCTCCGCTGAAAACCTCCAGTTTCTATACAGCAATAGTTCAGTACTTTTAGCTCCAGTGAAAATAGAAAAGAAGCTACTGCTGGAACTACAGATATTATCTCCTAAAAGCGGAGAAATCTCCCAGTTACAGAATAATCATTTTTAAAAGTCTATTTGGCATAACATTGTTATTTGGCATAACATCTAAATTGACAATAGATAATTTAAGACAACAGAGGAAAAGCTTTTCTAGACAGTTTTGTTTTAGTTTTGGTTTTGGAGGAAAACTAAGGGAATAAAATCCCTCCCACCCCCCCACCCCAACACATATCACTACCAACAGCAATTTAAATCCAAACAAAAGCCTACTATACTGTGCATACTTAAGAATTTAGAAATTCAGGTCTTTAAGTGTTATATGTGTCCCCTTTTAGCCAAAAAGATATAGATTTTAAAATTCATGTTATTTGGTAGTATTCTATTGGTCAAAATAGAATATTTAGGACATGCAGTCCCAGCAATCAGAATTCACATTGAAAATGGAGTCAATTTGCTTGTTCAGAATCTTAGGTCGCATTCCAAATTGCAACTGTTCAATAAATACATGGCAATTTTCAGTATCTTTACACCATATATATTTCAATTTATTGTATTTAATTTATTTATATTTATTTGTCAGTCCTTCACATAGCTTCCTGATCATCCCAAACCTGTGAAGATGGTATTGGAAATAAAATGCAGACCCTTCTCTACTTGTCTTTGAAAGAGTTGGAAGGAATGGCAGGGAACCCAAGATGGAAAATGCTCAGGCTTTTGAATTGCCTAACATGGTCAACATATGATTCACAGACATTTCCCGAGCCTCAAACACAGGCAGGCATAGAGAGAAGAATACCAGTTAGTGAGAACATGACGACCAGAAACTGAGTTCCGGCAAACTAGGGCAATGATGACACTAGCCGGACAAACCTGGAGACTCGTCTAGGAATCCAGTGGAAATCAACAGACATTTATTGAGACCCTACTGAATTTGTAACTGCCCATAGGGAGCTGCCCACATGGGGCCAAGCAAACCTGGGCATTCCTGTGGCAACCCAATTAGCCCTCTGGAATCCCTGTTTTGGCTTTTTTAGTTGACTGCTTTAACCACAGTTGGGATGAGTGTGTAGGGGTCCATCTGGCAGCTCTAGTCGGCAACATTAATGTACTATTTATTCGGCTATTGACATGAGCGTCTGAGGGGTGTGGAAAATACTCACGCTGGAGATAAAAGCCAGCCCACTAGGAAGTACATCAATATCTTCAGAGCCATTTTCTGCAAAAGAAGTGAAGGATAAGAAAGATGCATGAAGGAAGGCTTAAAAAGTAAATCTCACAGATGAAGCTTTAGACTTCTTTTGGAAACTACATTAACTTTTTCAACTAGTTACTTGGGAAACTACATTAACTTCCAGGGATCCCATAGGCATTCTACTCTCCAGTAAAACTGGGGTCTGTTTCCCTAAATACTATAGTCTTTCTTTAGAACTCAATTTTCAGAAGAAAAAAGTAAATAACTATAAAATAAAGTCATAGCCTAGATTTATTCTTTAAATAACAACTTGTAGGGTATGCCCTGAGAGATTCAGCTTTATTCCCCATAGAAGACTGATGTGCAGATGGACGACTGATGACATTTGGAAAGTCTTCATTGTGAGGGTGTCTTAAAGGCCTCTCAGCCAAACATTTCTCTCTTCCAACTTGTTGAGGCCTAAAAATATATCATTATCCGATCATATTGGGAAATTATTGGGTAATTGTTATCCATTATAAAAGCAATAGGTCTTGGGAAAGACTACCACATACAGACAAATTTGAACAATTTAGTCAGCTCTCTTTCTCATTAAGAGCTGGTCCTGAGCAGTTTGCTATGGAAAGAGGCATATGAGAAGTGAGTTATTACCACGAACAGGATGAATAGGGGGCTCACATGGCTCCTAATAGAGAGACAGACCCACAGAAGACGTGGTCCCAAGCAGGCAGGACTGAGGGTAAAGGCAGTGGCTATCTAGTGTGGCGAACTGTATTTTACAAATATGGTAGAACCAACATGGATCATAGCCACATGCCCTTCTTAAAATGTGATGTTCATATCCTTGCATCAGGAGGTAAGGTGTCTTAAATGTAGGAAGTCTGGGTACTTTGAAGCTACAGAGGAGAGACTATACAGAGACTACAGAAAGTAGAGAAGACACTGGAGGAGTCACAGGCCACTTCACTTCTCAACATTTGAGTCACCCTAGCTGATGCAAATGGAACGGGGATGAGCTGTGTCCACTGAGCCCTGTTAAAATTGCAAATTCATGAGCAAAGTAATTGTCATTTAAGTCAGTCACTCGGTTTTAAGGTGGTTTGTGACACAGCTATGGTGACTAGCCCATGTGAGGAGACGGTGGCGTGGGGTAACGTGTGGCTAGTGGGTCAAAAGGCAACTGAGCAAAGAGGGGGAGGGGAGAAAGAAAAGTGGGACAGAGCCAAATAAAATGCAAATTTGAATCAACACAATAATGAGCAATGGGCACTGAAAATTAGAGAACAGAGGAAGATTTAATTAAATATTCGCTTACTGAAACTGATCCCCAACTAGTAACCTGAAAATTAAATTAATTAGAGCGTTCCATTTTCTAAACATTCCAGTTAATCAAGATTTGGTTTCTATGGTATCTATGGTATCTAAATGGCTTGAAAGACTATTCTTTCTGGAAATGCTATTTCCACCTGGAGTAAAATAGACATGGGGAGAACCCAGCAAATTGAATAAAGCAATTAAAAAAATCACATTGAATACAAGTTGGTTAATTTTTGAACCAACTTTTTATTTTCTCTTACTTTTTCTCTCTTGAACACCACTTTTTGGTTTCCTTTTGCCCTATCTTCCTGCCCAATTCTGTTCTGGACATGAATATGGTCCAGGCCCTAAGTGCCTTTGGCTGTTTCTCATGGCAAGCATCCTTTCTACATGTGCAATCTATGCTAGTCCCCTGGCTTCAGGTTCCACCCACGTGCCGTTGACTCTCCAATCTCTAAATCAAGCCTGAATCGTTCTGCCAATTTCCAGGCCTTTGTATTCACCTGTACATTGGGCATTCTTACCTGGCCATTTCATTTTTCATATTTAACACGTCCCAAACTGATCTGGACATTTCCCCCATGAATCTGCTCCATTTCTTATATTTTGATTTCAGTGGATGGCACTTCCATTCCCCCAAGGACCCATCCCCTGAAGCACCTGGAGTGACCTTTGATGCTTTCTTTTTCCTTACTCCCAGAATCCAACAGATCACTCTCATTGGAGCTCTAAAACTGCCCCCCTGGATTTGCACGGTAGCTTCCTAACAGGTCACTTCTGCTCTCCTGCTACCACTGTCTGCACTTGCTGACAGTCATCATTGTAAATTGCAGAGTCGATCTTGTCACTCCCCTGCTTAAAACCCAGAGTTGGCAATAGAAATCTTAAGCTTCTTGGTCTGGATTCCACATACTCCACATGTTGGCTCCAGTCTCGGTTTGTTGGCCCCCACTCTCCACTCTCTAAGCCAGCTGTGCTGCAGTTCCTCCCTTGGTAGTTGCTGAAATGTGTCAGCCTCGTTCACCTGCCTGCCTGAGCACATGGGGCTCCCTCTTCTTAGCATCCCACATCTCTCCCACACCACCTTCACCTCCCCTTGCCTGAATATCACGGGCTCTAGAGAAGAGCTTGGGGGCCACCTCCTCAGCCTTTGCAGCCTCTCCCAGTTCCCCTTAGTTCTAGCACCCATTTTTTGTACTAATATGGTCACCTGTGACTACCGCCGCCATGATACTTCCTTCATACCTGGGCTGCAACCTTCTGCTGACTTGTTGATTTCTTCCAGACAGTAAGCCTCCTGGGAACAGGGACCAGTTTTCATTCAGTACACCAGCTTTGCACCCAACGTAATATCTGCCTTTTCACTATAAGAGCTCTCAATAAAGCTGGTTGACCGACTAAGTAAGATAAACCGTGTTAATTTCTTGAACTCTGTCTTGTCTTTGAGTGTTAATTTCTGAGCATAAGATGTCCTGAGTTGTGTGCTCTTTAGTTTGGACCTTTTATCTTCCAAATACCATTTCACACACCCTCCGACAGCATTAACCTACCTCACTAATTCAGCTAAAACAGGAGTGGGCGTGTTCTGGCGGTGCTGTATTTGTCTTTATTTACTGACTTAATCCAGAGCACAAGGATGCCAGGACTTTCTGTTCAGATGTGAAAATGAGTCACCAGCTGATTGCACAGTATTCCCGCCCCTCTTTCCCCACGTCCCCCACCTACGCTGCACCCGCGTGACAACACAGTGCATCTCGGCAACGGTGGCACCTGTGGGAGTAAGAGCACCCAGGACACCCTCCCCTGAGTGCTCCCCACATACTTGTTAGCCTGTGCACAACTACCATTAAAACCCCGCCGGTAAGTCTAAAATCAGTCTCATGAACAGGTATCTACTGCTTTTTAACCTGTCAACCCTCTACACAGCATAACTTTGTCTCCTTGGCTGTTAATCATTTTCTATAGGCACCCTGAGAAAGTGTCACCCTGAAACATTACGATCAATTAGTATTATCACGATTTCACATCTTGGAAAGAAGATTCTGATAGCCAACTAAGAAAATAAATGGGACCTACAATGGAGTAAAAACAGATCTGGGAGATAGGGGAAGCTGCTGGAGGGGAAAAGGGATGGAGGGGAAGATAGGAATTCACCAAAGACAATGGCTGTTTACTTGATAATCCTGCCAAGGGTGGAAACCCAGTAAAGCTATTCCAATTTCATGTGCAGCTTTGATTAGATGCCAAGGGCAGCCAACTAACTTCCTGGTTAAAACAATCCTTGACCCTCAAAGCCTTGGAAAAAGGTAAACTCAATACAAAAAGATCTTTGAGATATCATTTCTGAAGCTTAGAATTATTTCGCTTTTCAACTTTGCTTCCCAGAAAGAATACTGGGAAGGAAAACAAAAAGAGGAAAGTTTCTTCCATCAATAAAATTAACCACAAAAGCCTAGATCTTGAAGAAAACACAAATCAGAATTCTTCTCCAGCTCTGTTAACTGCCTACCAAGCCCTGCCTAAAATCGTTATTGGTTTTCCACTGCTTCATAAAGCTTTTCACTCATCAGATAGTTGGGTCTCGTGAGGGTGGTCTCACTAGTGATTTTTATTTAAATATCCAGCCTGCCTTGTCTTGGTCAGCTCCATTTATTAATAATTCACCATTTTGCCTCTCAGATTTTCGGTTTTCTGCTGCCATCATACTTTCCCGACACTTCCATAATAAAACGTGTTGTCAGTAGATAAGAGAGGCAGGGTCACATGACAAAGAGTACAAGACATAGACTAAAATCACCCTGGCTCATGATCTGGGCCCATCACCCTCTGGTTCTGGGCCACTAGACAAGTCACTTCATTCTGCTGTGTGTCAGTTTCCTAATCGGCAAGGACAGATGGCAAACAGCACCTGCCTTACAGGTAGGTTGTGCGGGTGATGTCAATGTTTGTAAAGAACTCAGCAGAGGGTTTATAGATGAAGGCAGTGGCATTATTTTTTAGAGATATATCAATATCACCCTATTGACAAACTTGTTTAGTTCTCCAAATATAAGATGGAGATATGCCAATAGACACAAGAGGTAATGTTTTTTCTTTTGCTCTCAGCCAGTTTCAACCATTTCAGCCATTCTTTTCAAGATATTTAGATAATCAGAACATTGATCTATCTTACAACATTAGCCCTAGTTTGAGCTTCTCAACTCTATTTGAATTCTACAATCTGCTTGAGTCAGACTAGGCCTTAGCAATAATCTAGTCTAATTACCCCACTACATTATTTGGCAAGCTCCTATCTTTTGAGAGAGAGATGTGTAGTGAGTCTGAATATTACCCCACAAAACAGTAAACAAACGAGCAAATGTTACATTTCCCTTTTTTTAAAATCAAATTAAATCTGACCCTGCCCCCACATTTGACTAAACCGAAGGGAAATTCAATCTCAATCATTACTGGGTCTTCTGCCAGGCTTGTGCAAATATCGTAGGTGGCAAGTTTTTAAAAAGCAGAATATTTGGGGAAGTCCATCTGGCCTTTATTCTATTCTAGTCACCACCAAATTACTCACTGCCAAGCCCGTGTGTTCCCTTTAATTTACGAAGCTCTGCCACTTCCAGGTCCTGGATGGGCACATGATCTGTGCTTGGGCTGTGACACAGTGCAAAGGATCCAGCCTCCCTGAAGACACCTTGCAGCCATTCTTTCGGGGGTCCAGCTCCACCCCCAGAATGCCATTAGGCAGCGGGGAAAGGATCCCTGTTATTCAAAAAATCCACATGTTCTTATCCTTTGTCCATCAGAACCTTCTGAAGGATCTTGGGTTTTTGAGAACAAAAGTCAGGAAGCAGCTTGTCCCCAGTTCCTTCTGTTTCTAGCCAGCAGCACACACCTCCTCCATGTGCTAGGAAGCATATTGGCCAAGGCTACTTTTTCTTTTCT
>NW_027397074.1:22648876-22713184 GCF_003265705.2 Callorhinus ursinus
TCTTTCTTTCTTTCTTTCTCTCTCTTTCTTTTTCTTTTTTTTTCTTTCTTTTCTTTTTTTAGAAATCAAGAGAGAAAAACAAAGATAGAAAACCAAAATCAAAAAGACTTATTCTGTCCCTCTCTCTCTCTCTATATATATATATATGTATATATAGTCAAAATATATCATATATAAAGAAATATATGTACCAAGAAAAAGAAAATACAAACTCATATCACAATAAACTATGCTGTCATCCCGACACATACTGATAAATAAGTCACAGTCCTTGACCCTAGGGAGTTTCCTATCTGCTAGTGAGAGAGAGAACACTGCTAGCCATAAAATAAAGTGTGTGGTAGATGTCCTAAGTGAATCAGAGTTTCAGAGCACTGGGGAGTTCAGAGGCAGGAGAGGACTTTGCAGCTGATTTCAGGAAGCAAAGAGGAAGGAATCAGTGCAGGGGATTTCATGAGCAACCATGAAAAAGTGAAAAAGCACATTCTATGAACAGTGAACAGAATCTGCCTGGAACTGCTTTTCTAGTAGCAGTATGGGGGGAAAGGGGGGGCTTGGAGTCCAGATAAGCAGATACGGCAGTAACAGTAATGGGGTGAGCTCGGCCCTGTGCAGGGCCACAGAAGAGGTTGATACCAACACGTCTCATGTTCTAATGAGGGACGAGGGGAAAACATATGGCTCCTAAATATGGAACTGAGTCCCTTTGAGAATGGGGTTGCCACACATAGGAGAAGTCTAGAAGAAGAGCTGGTTGTGGGTGAGGGTATGAGGGAGAAAAGGACAGAAATGGAAAGTGGTTTCAGTCTGGAAAAGAAGGCCTGCAGTTTGAGACGTTAGGGAGTCAGCTATGGAGTTTTGAGTAATTTTATTTAAGACATCTGAGTAGGCTGTGAGGCTCCTCAGGGTAAAGGCTAGGTCATATTTTTTTTGGTACTTGCAGATAAATTTAGAAGGAAATGATATTTGAAGCCAGGAACACCATGAAGGAGAAGGAAGAAGAGAGGAAAGAAGATAGGCACTGGAAGAAGGCAGACAGTGGAGGGAAATGGCGCAGCAGGGCCAGGAGGGGCATTCGGTAAGGGAGATGACGTCCTTCCGAAGATGGGGAGACATCAGTAAGGAAAAAAAGACTGGGGGAAAAGCCACAGATTTTGACATTCAGGAGGGCCCCTGGAGACCTGGGATGAGGTAACGTCAAAAAATGGGGCAGAGACCCCCGGCAAGAGGCTCTAAGGAGTAGCAGGGAATTAATGTAGTTGGCAGCCTCAGTTGGGTGGATGGTGAGCAAGAAATTGCACTGTCACAGACATACCAAGTCCCTCAATGAGGCGGCAGTACCGGGGTTCTACTGGCTCCACTTTCCGAGATGCATTAGTTCTTTGTCTGTAGAAGAAAAGAACACTGGAGGACGATGCACAACACCCAAAATCAATGTCTAGACATCGTCTTGAATCACCTTCTTGTTCATTAACTTTGTCACTCATCATTTACGGATGATATAACAAGTAAGTACATACCTCCTTTTCTTTATACTTATTTACATAATGTGGACATTATGTATGTCATGCACCTATATCAGCTCATCTCACCCAATTATTGTTGAAAGCCTAACATGCCATTATACATGGACAGCACGTTGCTGCCCGATAAATGATACCATAGAATAAGTAACTGAACAGTATTATTACTTGAAATGTACAGACTAGTATTATGTAATTTGCTAAAGTATTATTTATTATAAATCTGCACTTTGGCTCCCTTTGGTCCCCTATAGTCTTGTCTTTTGACCCCCCACCAAAATGCTTTCCCCAAATTCAAGTGTCTCCTAATAGCTAAACCCTGTAGCTTTTGCTTTAATTTCATTATTTAAAAAAATTTTATGCTGACTTCTTTGGCAAAGTGTATAAAAGTCATCAAACTGACCACAATATAAACAATTGGCCAAATTATTTTTCAATATAGTGTTTCTGTTTTCACAGTGAACCATTCTTCTAAATACCAGGGATAATTTTAAATTTTTATTAGATTGTATGCAGGAAGAGTCTACACTTAGACTTATCTTACTGTCACTTCTGTAAAAATACACCTTGGATTTACCTTGCAATTATGATTTTTTATGATTCTCTCACTTGGATGCGCTGGGAACAAATGTAACAATAAACATTCTCAAGCTGAACTACAAAGTGTTCACAAAAGGCATCAGGCTTCCCAACAGATTCTAATGTGAACTTCTGAGATCAGCTTCTGCTTGGAGAAATAAATAAAAGCAACTTAAAGACAAGTGAGGGCAAGCAGAAGCTTTAGATCCATTCGGAAATGCATATCACACCTAATGTTTCTTTCTAGCCCAGTATATTGACTTCTCCTGAGATATTTCTGCCTATCAACGCTAGATCTGCCACTTCAAAAGGTCCTAATACTTGAAAAACGCCACTGGTCACCACCTGCAACTTTCAGCTCATTTCCCTGCTGTCTGGCTAGCTCTTTTAATCTAGGATGAGCTCTGTACCCCAGTACTCATCAATGTTGCACTGGCCTTGGGCAATGTCTGAGTGGTCTGTAAAAATCCAGCTGGTAGCCTGGTCCCTCCAGGTCCTGCACTTCCAACGGAGTTCAATTTTTTTTTTTTTTTTTTCAGGAGCAGAATGCCGAGGGCAACCTGGAAAAGGGGGTGGGGTGGGGAACACGACTTTCAGAAAATAAATGGGGGGCATTTCTACCACCTTAGGAAAGGCAAACAGCTCACTTTTCCACATCAGTGATTCTCAAGGGATAGCTTGCCGGGTGGAACTGAGGAGTGAGGTTGCAAAAATGCTCTTTCCTACCTGCTAGGAAGGTGGCACGGGGCAGACATTGAAACTTGGAAGAGGAGAGAAAGAACCAAGGATGCCCGCATCAAGATGCCAACTCACCTAAGTGCCACTAACCTCTGCCCGATTAGGGCCAGGGCGGCCCCAAGCAGGGTCAGAACCATCAGCTTCCCCATGGTTTCCGGTGCCCGGGCGCTCTGTGGCGACGAGACGGCGCCTAGGACTCCCGAGGGCGTGGCGGCCAGGCTCCCGGCCGCGCCCCCTGGCTGGCGCCCGCCCCGCCCGCCCCCTGGGTTCAAGGCCATTTACACGCACCAGGTCCAAGGAACCCTTTACTCGCGGACTCCTTCTGTTCAAGGCTCCACGTACGGAGAGAGCGCCCGGGGTACGGCAGCTTTGGCAAGAACACACCCTTCCGTCGGTGGGACGATAGAGGAAGTTTGCTGCTAAAAGCTGCGAAATTTTACCTCAGCTCCTCCAATGAACAGAAGGGGAAACCGAAGGGTCAGGGGGCCGCGGGGAGCTGAGTTCGGAGCCGAAACGTCGCCTTTCTGGAAGGCAAGACGAAAGACGAGACAGAGCTTTGATCCTGAGATACTGGGCGGAGCGATACTGGAGGATAAACGCAGCAGAGAGCTTTAACTCACCCTCCTCCAAGATTTGGGGCGCAGGGCCTTATTTCCTGGCCCTTCTGCCCTGTCTCAGAATGCTGAATATGGTGGGTGCCCGGTTCCGTTTGTTGGCTGGGTGGGTTTGTAAATGTCCATGGGAACATCAGGGGAAGTGAAGGAAAAGAAGTAGCTAGGTAACAAGAGGATGAGCAAAGTGGAGGGAAGGAAAAATGGTTTCTTAGGGAAGTTAGCCTTTCAAAAGACTCCTTGATTCTTCTTTCTTCTGGATCTTCAGTTCCTGCCACGCAAAGAATGAATTTTCCCCTCTCATAGTGAAGATTAGGTTGAGGGAAAAGGGGAAGACTTTAGGAGTTAACACCCAGCAACATAGCATCTTCTAGCATGATCTGTTTTTATTTACCAAGAGAAAGAAATAATGGTTCTTTTGAGTTCAACTGAGTAAATACTGTTGAAAGAACAGGATTTACCAGACCTGGAGATATTAAGACAAGAAAAATTGGTCCCTGACTTATGGGACCATAATTACAGTATGAATACATAATTATGGCATGAATAGCAATGCCTACCACTTACACAGCACCTACCATGTGCCTTGCATTGTGCTTAGTACTTTGCCTATGTTAACTCTTAATTCTCAGGACCACCTCTGAGGAAGTTAACATTATCCCCGTTTTATAGGTGAGAGGAACGAGGCACAGAGTGGCTGTGTCACTTGCCCTAGGTCACACAGCTGGTGAGTGGCAGGTCCTGTGCCCTTCACCATGCTGCTTCTGTGAAGGCTGGGCAAGAAGGAAATCTGTACTAAAGGAGAACTGTAGGGGCGCCTGTGTGGCTCAGTCATTAAGCATCTGCCTGCCTTAGGCTCAGGTCATGATCCTGGGAACCTGGGATCGAGCCCTGCATCGGGCTCCCTGCTCTGCTGGAAGCCTGCTTCTCCCTCTCCCCTCCCCCTACTTGTGTTCAAATAAATAAATAAATAATCTTAAAAAAAAAAAAGGAGGACTGTAACATCTATAGTTGTATTGATAATTATTTTTAAGATGACTAATTTTAAGAGTTCAAGCAGAAGAAGAATTGAATGCTGTTTTCAGAAGGCTTCCGGAGGAGAGAGATGAAGAAAGGAATGTACCCAAAGCTGAAGGGTCCATAGGTGTGGTACAGGCATGCATGCAGGGTTTGGGGCTCAAGCTGCCTGGGTTTGGATCCAGCTAGCCTTAGGTGCCCGACTAACTCGTTTATGCTTCAGATTCCTCTTTGGTAAAAGAATAACTGCCTCATAGGTGGCTTAAAATCAAATGTCATGATGAGTGCAAAGTGCTCAACGCTACACTTTGGTATATTGTGAGGAGTCAATAAGCATTGACCATCAATTAAATCTGAACCTCCATGTGAGTACGTCGGCTCAGACCCCCATCCCACTGATTATGGAGTCTTCCAGTGCCAGGCATAGAACTGTGTACTTAATAGATGCTCTATAAAATTGATTAGATGGATGGGTGCAAAATGTGGACTTGGCAGAAAGAAAAATTGGGAACGTAGAAAGACACAGGGTACATGATGAAATAGTAATAATTGTCTTATGTGCTAGGCATTTTTGCATATTTTCTCATATTCTGTCTTCCCATCCTCACTTTACAAATAAGTGAGGCCTAGAGAGGTTGAGTAATAACTTGCTTACATAACCAAGAAGTGTCAGGGACTCCATTTGGACTCAGATCAAGTGACTCTCAAGTACATGTTCCTCATCAGTGCGTTCGCTGCCTCCCAGCATAGCATGAAGACAGGGATAAGGGGAGAGGCAGATTCTTGGGCAATTTATTGCAGGTGATGTGTCATCTATAATCTGGTTTAAAATTCTTCACTTTAGGCGGAGGTAGGGGTGTGTGTGTATGTGTGCGCATGCGTGTGCATGTGTGTACATAGTTTAAACCTTAGAGGTGATTAGTTGTCGTTTGAAAACAATAATTAGTAATTCAAATCCCCAGCCCTGTTAGTAGCATTAAAAGATTCCCAACTTTGGAGACCACTGTATCAAGTGTCACCATTTAAATCTGCACCTGGAGAGTTCACTCATTAGATCGAGATATTAGAGATAATTATTCATGGAGAAGCCAGTTGGCAAGACATATTGTATAAGCAGCTCCTGCTCAGTGTCGAGTAAGAATGAGAACAGGATTCTCCCACCAGTGGAGTGGGTTTTTGGCTTAGTCCATTCGGGGAGCTATAATACAAAAAGCATGAGCTAAGTGGCTTATAAACAACAGACATTTATTTCTCATAGTTCTGGAGCCTGGGAAGTCCAAGATCAAGTTGCTGGCAGATTCCCTGTCAGGTAAGAGCTCACTTCCCAGACTGCGGTCTTTTTGCTGTTTCCTAACATGGCTGAGGGGGCAAGGGAGTTCTGTGGGGCTTCTTCTGTAAGGGCACCAGGTCCATTCATGAGGGCTGCACCCTCATAACCTAATCACCTCTCAAAGGCCCCACTTTCTAATACCATCTCCTTTGGGGTTAGGCTTTCAACATAGGAAGTTTGGGGAGATGCAAATGTTCAGACCACAGCACTGACTCTAGAACACTATTGTGTGCTGTATCCACCCTATTGACAAGGAAGATTCTGCTTTTCGATCTGAGGTGAACTGAATCCTCCTTTCAAAACTTTGTCTCAGATGGTACCTTTTCGTCACATGTTTGTTGAAATACAGAGCTTGCTGAAATACAGACAGAGCTGGATCTTCATTCAGTTTCCAGAACAGCAGATCCTAGGATGATTTTCATGCCTCCTTGCTAATAGGCATTTGTGTGTGACAGATTTGGGTTTAAGCCTCATGTTCACTGGATCATATACATGGCAGTAAGTGGGATTGACTGCATGACCAGGAGAAGTAGGAATTCATCAGGCAGAAGAAGGGTTGGTGAGGCCCATAGAAAGGTGGCATGGTATCTACAGAGTCCTTGGGAATTAGAACCAGAATGAAGTAAATCCAGTAAGGACAGTGCAGGTGTTCCCAAACCGGGTGATAAGAATCACTTGGAAGACTTGCTAAAACACAGACTGTCAAACTTTAGCCCCAGAGTATGTGATTTGTTAGATTTGGGGTAGGTCTTGCGAGTTTGCCTTTCTAACAAGTTTGCATGGGATGTTGTTGCTACTGGTCCAGGAAGCACACTTTGAGGACCCCTAGGCTAGAGCATAAAAGACTGTGAGGAGGATGGTGAGAATTGAATCCAGAGCGGTTGGCAGGGCCTTGTAGGCCAAGTGAGGGAAGTCGAATTATATCCTAGGGGTTCGTGGGAAACCACTGGAGTGACATGACCCAGTAGATGTTTTAGAAACATCACTCTGCAGTAAGAATGGATTAAGGAGGGGTAGGAGCTCGCCTCTCCTGGAGGTGGGCAGAATAGTTGGTGGCATTGGGGGACTAATTGGAGAAGCAATGGGGATTAATGAGTCCCTAATGTCCTTAGAACTGTATGGCTTGAGAAATATTTGGGAAGGGGGGCTGATAGTATTGGCAACTGGTTGAATGGGAACAGAGGGATGGTGAGGAAGAGGGACAAATTATGGAAGGTGTCTAGGTGTGAAGAATCCAGTGGAGTTACCCATTCATGGATCCAGGGACCAGAGGGCAAGAGCAATAGATAGAAAAGCAGGGAGTCCATTGAAAGCTCTGATTTCAATTAGGATGTTAGAGGAAAAATCTTTGTCTTTTCTTCCAAGTGGAGCGACAAAAAGTCACGTTTATCCTAATCATCACTTTCAGGCTCTGAACTGAGTCCGTACAATAAATTTGTTGTTTGTTTATTGTTAAAATAAGTTTGTTTATTGTTACATTAGCTCTCTCTGAAGAGACATCTGAGTAATGTCCCCTGCAGCTCAATACCCCAAGTGATGGGATAGCTGGGTTCCATGATTTTGGAGCTTGAAAATTGTGTCCTGCTTTCTGCTCTAATGAGAAACATTTTCTTGTGCTTCCGAACCCTATCAAGAATTGCATAACTGATGATTTACAGTTAGGAACTGGAAAAATAATTCCATCCTTTACACATGAAGAACTCCTAGGAAGTTGTGTTTGCACACAATTACTTATTGCGGCACTGTTTGTAATAGCAAGTACCTGGACTGGTTAAATAAACTAGGATATCCTAGGCAGCTATAAAATAGAATAGTGAAGATCTCTTTGTAATGATATGAAAACATGTCCAAAAATTATCCTTAGGTAAAGGGAACATGTGGAACTCTGTGTAGTCTGCTACCTTCTATGACATAAAGGGGGAAAAGAAGATATATTTGTATCAGCTTGCATTTATATAAAAATACTGGAAAGAGGGGTGCCTGGCTGGCTCAGTTGGAGAAGTGTGTGACTCTTGATCTCGGGGTTGTGAGTTCGAGGCCCATGTTGGGTGTAGAGATTATTTAAAAATAAAATCTTTAAAAAAGTTGAAAAGATACACACAAGAAACTAACAAACTGGTTTCCTGTAAATAGGGCAAATGGGACAGGAAGAGACTTATCAACGTGTACCTTACTAACAGTTTGATCTTTGAGACATGTAAGAAGAAATGCCTATGAAAACAGTGACTCATATGCATAAATTCACACACACGATGTGGAGATGCTGCTGCGATTGCTTCACATATCAGTGTGAACATTTGTTTCAAAGACAAACAGACCACATGTTAACACTATGCTGTGACAAAATTCCAGATGTGTTCGCATCCACTCACTTGACCCTGTGCTCTGGATCGGTGTGTGATGGGGCCGTGGGAGATGGAGGTGAGCGAAGGAACAGTTCTTGTCATTCACACTGAGTCATACTGGGTGAGCACTTACAACTACTTATTTGGCACTGAAGACCCATTGTGAACAAGATACCCTTGCCTATAAGGAGCTTACGTGTGGGGTGAGAGGGAGATATATTTTTAGGAGGGAAGGGAAGGAAGACAGAAAAGAAGGAGATGAGGAAGGGAAAAAAAGATAAAGTAAACAAATTGTTTCAGATTCTTTTATGGAGTGGTCAGTCAATTGTAGCCACAAGAGAAGACAGAGAGGCTCCGGAAGAAACAATGTATTGTATTTACAGGTCTTAGAGTCAGGAGGCAGGGCACACCATGCAGAGCCCCCTGGGAAAGACACCAGGGTGCTCAGGAGGCAGAGGACAGGAGGGGAAAGTTTAGGTTCCTGCCATATTGGGGTTTCCACAGGAAAGGCAAATCAGGGCAGGATGAACAGTTGAGGTTTGGCCACTATGAATAATTTCGGTGGGCTCTGGGCTATAGGGGTGGTCTCTAGTTGCCCGGCACCTGGCCCTGGGAGGATTACAGCAGAGGAATATGGTCTCCTGGAGTGTACAGACTAGACAGAGGGGTATGGCTCTGGACTGGTTAGTTTGCCTGTCAGAGACATGCTCCAGGCTCAGCCCTTTGCTATCTCTAAGAATTGGAAAGGCTACTCTCAAGAGGTGACATTAAAACTGAGCAGGAGGAGGGGCGCCTGGGTGGCTCAGTGGGTTAAGCATCTGACTCTTGATCTCAGCTCAGGTCTCGATCTCAGGGTTGTGGGTTCAGGCCCCACATTGCGCTCCACGCTGGGTGTGGAGCCTACTTAACAAAACAAAACAAAACTGAGCAGGAGGAGGAGGAGCAGTCCCGGTGAAGGAAAGAGTTTGCTCAGTGTATGCCAGGACACATGCAACATCCGTGTGGCTTTGGCAGTACCAGGGAGAAGAGTGGTGCCAGATGAAGTTGGAAAGGGAAGCAGAGCCCAGATCACATAACACTTTGCAGGCCTTCTCAAAGAGACTGTATGAGCACAAAGGTTGTAAGTGGGACATGACCTGATCTGAGTACTTCGCTACCGAGTAGGAAATGGCTTACAGCGAGCAAATCCTGGAAGAGAGGAGCCCATGGGGAAATCCCTTGGCAAAGACAAAATCAAGATGACTGCAAAGTTCAAGCGGGCAATGTTAATTTTGGAGCAATCAGCACTCAGGTGGTATGTCAACCACTGGAATGAATGAGAGAGAGAGGAAAGAGTTAAGAGCACCCAGTTCTGGACCTGACAGACCATTACACTTCTATTTCGAACAAAGTGCAGGAACCAGCAGAGGCTGTTAAAAAAGAAACAGACCCCAAATTGAGTCATTTGTGGTAAGCTCACATGACCAAACCGAGACTTCATACCTAACCTAACTGCCTCTCCCAGGAATGTAATCTTAACCCAAAATCCGTCTGGAATTAACCAGTCAGCACTCATGAGGTCTTCTGCCTGCTAGATAACTGCCATCCCCCAAAGAAAGGTGACCTTGCCTGAAAAGTCATCTATTTGCTAGGATAACTTCCTTGTTCCACTGCGTTCTTCCTATAAAAGTCTTTCAGTTTGTATAGCTCATCAGATCTCCTTTCTGTTTGCCAGATGGGATGCTGCCCACTTCACGATTCATTGAATAAAGCCAGTAAGATCTTTAAAATTTACTCAGTTGGATTTTGTTTTTTAACAAGGCAAAAAAAATATTATTAGATCATTTAACTAAATTCCTACAGAACGAGTATTATCCTGACTTTAGAGATAGAAGTTAAGACAGACATCTGTGACAAGGAATGAAGAGTATCTCCGTGATCTGATAGCAAATGATTTCCAAAAACAAAGAGAGACAATGCAGAAGAGTGCATATGGGAGACCAGAGCAGAGAATATTTTTAATAGAGTGCTGACTACCAATATCAGTGCTAGAAATGATAGAAAAATCACCACTAGGCAACTCTGATATAATAATCATCCAGGAAGGAATCATTAATGGATGCTGCAACTGAACAGAGGAAACTTTTTAGGGAACAGAATATTCACATGGACTTACAAATGGAGGGAAAAAATAACCTCGTGGACCTGGTGGTCACCACCTGCATCAGTTATTCATATTCAGCCTCACAAACAGTGGAACAACCTGCCCACACATTCTGATGCAATGCGATTACTTGCTAATTATTAACAAGTAACAATATTAACATTATTTGTTAAATATTCTTGTCAAAATTGCTTAACCTGAATCTAATTGAGCCTTGAGTAATTTCACAGGAAACTTCATAGGAAATATAAATGATACTGACTGAATTAAGCTAAAGACTCTAGGGAGAGGGGCGGAGCAAGATGGCGGAGGAGCAGGAGACCTAGATTTCGTCTGGTCTCAGGAATTCAGCTGAATAGGGATCAAACCATTCTGAACACCTACGAACTCAACAGGAGATCGAACAGGAGAGTAGCAACAACTCTCTGAACAGAGAAGCGACCACTTACTGGAAGGTAGGACGTGCGGAGAAGTGAATCCGAGGCGATATTCGGGAGGATAGACGGCGGGGGAGGGGGGCCTCCACCGGCCGCTTCTGGCAAGTGCTAGAGCCGCGGAGCACAAAATCGGACCTTTTAGAAGTTGGCTCCACTGAGGGACGTCGCTGCAGTGGCTAAGCGGGGGGTGGAATCCTCCCGGGACAGTGTGGTCTCAGGACCCTTGGGGTCACAGAGAGACCGGGGGTGCCTGAGTGCGGCAGAGCTCCCAGGTATCGGAGCGGGGAAGCCGGCTGCAGAGACGGAGCAGAGTCGCGGGCTCTCAGCTCGGGGTTGCCATAAACTGTGATCTGCGGCCCAGTCGGGGCACGGCTCCCCCAGCAGGGACCCAACAAGCAGCAGATCCGGGGAGACTCCCCTTCCTTCCCGGGGAGGAGCAGTGCGGGAACGCACTGCAGGGATCTGCTGGGTTTGGAGACTCCGTGCGGGGTCGGGTGCCAGAGATAGCAACGCTCGGTCACAGGCCGGGTGAGCACGGAGAGCGGCCGGAGACCGGGGACACGGGAGTGACTGCTTTTCTCTGGGGACACACTGAGGAGCGGGGCACCGAGTTCTCAGCTCCTCTGGGTGGAGATTGGGAGGCCACCATTTCTGCCCTGGTCCTCCAAAGCTGTACCAAGAGCTTGCAGGGAACAAAAGCTCCTGAGAACTAACCGGAGCAGCTTCCTTAGCCCGGACCAACAAGGGCGGGGCAATTCCGCCTCCGGCAAAGACATTTGGAAACCACAGCAACAGGCCCCTCCCCCAGAAGATCAGCACAAACAGCCAGCAAGCCAAGACCAAGTTGATCGATCAAGGAGAATGGGAGAACTCCAGCGCTAGGGGAATACTGCACATAGAATTCATGGCTTTTTTTTTTTTTACCATAATCCATTATTTCATCAAAGTTAATTTTTGTTGACTGTTTTTTTTTATTTTTCTTTTTCCCTTTTTCAACCAACATCTTATCAATCCCTTTTAAAAAAAAAAAAACATTTTTTATTTTTCATTTTTAGAGTCATATTTTATCCCTTCATAGTAGTTACCCTTATTTTTGGCATATATATAAGTTGTTCTCTCTTTAAAATTTTGGGGTACAGTTTCTTCTAACAGATCAAAATATACCCTAAATCACTAGTGTATGGCTTTGTTCTAGTCTCCTGCCTGATCACATTCTCTCCCTTTTTCCTTTTTTTTTCTTTTTCTTAAATCTTCTTTCTTTTTTCAAACAACTTATCTTACCAAGTCCTTTTATAAAATCTTTTATAATTTTCATCTTTACAGTCATCTTCCATCCCTTCATTGTATCAACCCTTATTTTGTACATATATGTCTTTCTTCCTTTAAAATTTTAGGAGGCACTTTTTTCTAACAGACCAAAATACGCCCAAAATCTAGTGTGTGGCACTGATCTATGCACTAGCCTGATCATATTTGATCACATTCTGCTTTTTTTGTATTGTTCTGTTTTTGTTTTTATTGTTTTTTTTTTTCCTTTTTTTTTTCCTCTTTCTTTTTTCTTTCTTTCCCTTTCTTTTCCCCTGGTTTCAGGTCTTTTCTGATTTGTATACAGTACATTTGCTGGGGACGTTGTAAACCTGTTAGCATTTTGTTCTCTCATTCATCTATTCTCCTCTGGACAAAATGACAAGATGAAAGAAATCACCTCAGCAAAAAGAACAAGAGGTAGTACCGTCAGCCAGGGACCTACTCAATACGGACATTAGTACGATGTCGGACCTAGAGTTCAGAATCATGACTTTAAAGATACTAGCTGGGCTTGAAAAAAGCATGGAAGTTATTAGAGAAACCCTTTCTGGAGAAATAAAAGAACTAAAATCTAACCAAATCGAAATCAAAAAGGCTATTGATGAGGTGCAATCCAAAATGGGGGCACTAACTGCTAGGATAAATGAGGCAGAAGAGAGAATCAGCGATATAGAAGACCAAATGATGGAAAATAAAGAGGCTGAGAAAAAGAGAGAGAAACAATTACAGTATCACGAGGGCAGAATTCGAGAGATAAGTGATACGATAAGACGAAACAACATTAGAATAATTGGGATCCCAGAAGAAGAAGAGAGAGAGAGAGGGGCAGAAGGTATATTGGAGCAAATTATAGCAGAGAACTTCCCTAATGTGAGGAAGGAAACAGGCATTAAAATCCAGGAGGCACAGAGAACCCCTCTCAAAATCAATAATAATAGGTCAACACCCCGACATCTAATAGTCAAACTTACGAGTCTCAGAGACAAAGAGAAAATCCTGAAAGCAGCTCGGGAGAAGAGATATGTAACCTACAACGGTAGAAACATTAGATTGGCAACAGACCTATCCACAGAGACCTGGCAGGCCAGAAAGGACTGGCAAGATATCTTCAGAGCACTAAACGAGAAAAATATGCAGCCAAGAATACTATATCCAGCTAGGCTATCATTGAAAATAGGAGAGATAAAAAGCTTCCAGAACAAACAAAAACTAAAGGAATTTGCAAACACGAAACCAGCCCTCCAAGAAATATTGAGAGGGGTCCTCTAAGCAAAGAGAGAACCTAAAAGCAGCAAAGAGCAGAAACGAACACAGACAACAGACAGTTAACAGTCACCGTACAGGTAATACAATGGCACTAAATTCATACCTTTCAATAGTTACCCTGAATGTAAATGGGCTCAATGCCCCAATCAAAAGACACAGGTTATCAGATTGGATTAAAAAACAAGACCCATCAATATGCTGTCTGCAAGAGACTCATTTTAGACCCAAAGACCCCCAGATTGAAAGTGAGGGGATGGAAAACCATTTACCATGCTAATGGACACCAAAAGAAAGCTGGGGTGGCAATCCTTATATCAGACAAACTAGATTTTAAAACAAAGACTGTAATAAGAGATGAGGAAGGACACTATATCCTACTTAAAGGGTCTATCCAACAAGAAGATCTAACAATTGTAAATATCTATGCCCCGAACATGGGAGCAGCCAATTATATAAGGCAATTAATAACAAAAGCAAAGAAACACATTGACAACAATACAATAACAGTGGGGGACTTTAACACCCCCCTGACTGAAATGGACAGATCATCTAAGCAAAAGATCAACAAGGAAATAAAGACTTTAAATGACACACTGGACCAAATGGACTTCACAGACATATTCAAAACATTCCGTCCCAAAGCAACGGAATACACATTCTTCTCTAGTGCCCATGGAACATTCTCCAGAATTGATCACATTCTAGGTCACAAATCAGGTCTCAACCGGTACCAAAAGATTGGGATCATTCCCTGCATATTTTCAGACCACAATGCTTTGAAACTAGAACTCAACCACAAGAGGAAAGTCAGAAAGAACTCAAATACATGGAGGCTAAAGAGCATCCTACTAAAGAATGAATGGGTCAACCAAGAAATTAAAGAAGAATTAAAAAAATTCATGGAAACCAATGAAAATGAAAACACAACTGTTCAAAATCTTTGGGATACAGCAAAGGCGGTCCTGAGAGGAAAGTATATAGCAATACAAGCCTTTCTCAAGAAACAAGAAAGGTCTCAAATACACAACCTAACCCTACACCTAAAGGAGCTGGAGAAAGAACAGCAAATAAAGCCTAAACCCAGCAGGAGAAGAGAAATCATAAAGATCAGAGCAGAAATCAATGAACTAGAAACCAAAAGAACAGTAGAACAGATCAACGAAACTAGGAGCTGGTTCTTTGAAAGAATTAACAAGATTGATAAACCCCTGGCCAGACTGATCAAAAAGAAAAGAGAAATGACCCAAATCAACAAAATCATGAATGAAAGAGGAGAGATCACAACCAACACCAAAGAAATACAAACAATTATAAGAACATATTATGAGCAACTCTATGCCAGCAAATTAGATAACCTGGAAGAAATGGGTGCATTCCTAGAGATGTATCAACTACCAAAATTGAACCAGGAAGAAATAGAAAACCTGAACAGACCTATAACCACTAAGGAAATTGAAACAGTCATCAAAAATCTCCCAAGAAACAAAAGCCCAGGGCCAGACGGCTTCCCAGGGGAATTCTATCAGACATTTCAAGAAGAATTAACACCTATTCTCCTGAAACTGTTCCAAAAAATAGAAATGGAAGGGAAACTTCCAAACTCATTTTATGAGGCCAGCATTACCTTGATCCCAAAACCAGACAAAGACCCCATCAAAAAGGAGAATTACAGACCAATATCCTTGATGAACATGGATGCAAAAATTCTCACCAAAATACTAGCCAATAGGATCCAACAGTACATTAAAAGAATTATTCACCATGACCAAGTGGGATTTATTCCTGGGCTGCAAGGCTGGTTCAACATCCGCAAATCAATCAACGTGATACAATACATTAACAAAAGAAAGAGCAAGAATCATATGATCCTCTCAATAGATGCAGAAAAAGCATTTGACAAAGTACAACATCCTTTCTTGATCAAAACTCTTCAGAGTATAGGGATAGAGGGTACATACCTCAATATCATAAAAGCCATCTATGAAAAACCTACAGCGAATATCATTCTCAATGGGGAAAGACTGAGAGCTTTTCCCCTAAGGTCAGGAACGCGGCAGGGATGTCCACTCTCACCACTGCTATTCAACATAGTATTAGAAGTCCTAGCCACAGCAATCAGACAACAAAAAGAAATCAAAGGCATCCAAATCGGCAAAGAGGAAGTCAAACTCTCACTCTTTGCAGATGATATGATACTGTATGTGGAAAACCCAAAAGACTCCACCCCAAAACTGCTAGAACTCATACAGGAATTCAGTAAAGTAGCAGGATATAAAATCAATGCACAGAAATCAGTGGCATTCCTATACACCAACAACAAGACAGAAGAGAGACAAATCAAGGAGTCTATCCCATTTACAACTGCACCCAAAACCATTAGATACCTAGGAATAAATCTAACCAAAGAGGCAAAGGATCTGTACTCAGAAAACTATAAAATACTCATGAAAGAAAGTGAAGAAGACACAAAGAAATGGAAAAACGTTCCATGCTCATGGATTGGGAGAATCAACATTGTGAAGATGTCAATGCTACCTAGAGCAATCTACACATTCAATGCAATCCCCATCAAAATACCATCCACTTTTTTCAAAGAAATGGAACAAATAATCCTAAAATTTGTATGGAACCAGAAGAGACCCCGAATAGCCAGAGGAATACTGAAAAAGAAAAGCAAAGCTGGCGGCATCACAATTACAGACTTCCAGCTCTATTACAAAGCTGTCATCATCAAGACAGTTTGGTACTGGCACAAAAACAGACACATAGATCAATGGAACAGAATCGAGAGCCCAGAAATGGACCCTCAACTCTATGGTCAACTTATTTTTGACAAAGCAGGAAAGAATGTCCAATGGCAAAAAGACAGTTTCTTCAACAAATGGTGTTGGGAAAATTGGACAGCCACATGCAGAAGAATGAAACTGGACCATTTCCTTACACCACACACAAAAATAGACTCCAAATGGTTGAAAGACCTAAACGTGAGACAGGAGTCCATCAAAATCCTAAAGGAGAACACAGGTAGCAACCTTTTCAACCTTAGCCGCAGCAACTTCTTCCTAGAAACATCGCCAAAGGCACGGGAAGCCCGGGCAAAAATGAACTATTGGGATTTCATCAAGATAAAAAGCTTTTGCACAGCAAAAGAAACAGTCCACAAAACCAAAAGACAACCGACAGAATGGGAGAAAATATTTGCAAATGACATATCAGATAAAGGGCTAGTATCCAAAATCTATAAAGAACTTATGAAACTCAACACCCAAAGAACAAATAATCCAATCAAGAAATGGGCAGAAGACATGAACAGACATTTCTCCAAAGAAGACATCCAAATGGCCAACAGGCACATGAAAAAGTGCTCACCATCGCTCGGCATCAGGGAAATCCAAATCAAAACCTCAATGAGATACCACCTCACACCCGTCAGAATGGCTAAAATTAACAAGTCAGGGAACGACAGATGTTGGCGGGGATGTGGAGAAAGGGGAACCCTCCTACACTGTTGGTGGGAATGCAAGCTGGTGCAACCCCTCTGGAAAACAGTATGGAGGTTCCTCAAACAGTTGAAATTAGAGCTACCGTTCGATCCAGCAATTGCACTACTGGGTATTTACCCCAAAGATACAAATGTAGGGATCCGAAGGGGTACGTGCACCCCAATGTTTATAGCAGCAATGTCCACAATAGCCAAACTGTGGAAAGAGCCAAGATGTCCATCGACAGATGAATGGATAAAGAAGTTGTGGTATATATACACAATGGAATATTACGCAGCCATCAAAAGGAATGAGATCTTGCCATTTGCAACGACGTGGATGGAACTGGAGGGTGTTATGCTGAGTGAAATAAGTCAATCAGAGAAAGACATGTATCATATGACCTCACTGATATGAGGAATTCTTAATCTCAGGAAACAAACTGAGTGTTACTGGAGTGGTTGGGGGTGGGAGGGATGGGGTGGCTGGGTGATAGACATTGGGGAGGGTATGTGCTACGGTGAGCGCTGTGAATTGTGCAAGACTGTTGAATCACAGATCTGTACTTCTGAAACAAATAACGCAACATATTTTAAGAAAAAAGAAAAAGAAGATAACAGGAGAGGAAGAAAGGGGGAGTATGTCAGAGGGGGAGACGAACCATGAGAGATGATGGACTCTGAAAAACAAACTGAGGGTTCTAGAGGGGAGGGGGGGAGGGGGATGGGTTAGCCTGGTGATGGGTATTGAGGAGGGCACGTTCTGCATGGAGCACTGGGTGTTATGAACAAACAATGAATCATGGAACACTGCACCAAAAACTAATGATGTAATATATGGTGATTAACATAACAATAAAAAATTTTAAAAAAAAAGACTCTAGGGAGAAACAATCAAATAAATCCAGAATGCAGGGCCTTCCATAAGATCTTGCCTGCCCTGAAAAAAAGTGTCATGAAGAAACAAAGAAATGACAGAGCAACTGTCCCAGATTAAAAGGCAGTGAAGAGACACAACAGGCAACTGAGAACCTTGACTGGATCCCAGATCGGGGCTGGGGTTGGGGGGGAAAGCAACTATGAAAGGCATCTGGATCATGTACAGATAAGCAACTATTAAAGGAAATTTGAATTCGGATCAGATATCAGGTGGCATGACAAATGCATCACGAATGCTCTTAGGTGTTATGATTACATGGTGGTTATGTAGGAGAATGGCCTCGTATTGAGAGGCTGCAAGCTAAAGCATGCAGAGGTGAGGGTTATGATATCCCCAACTGGCTTCCAAATAGATTCTCCGAAAAACGCAAGCCTCTATACTTGGAAAGATAAAGCAAATGTTGCAAAAAGGTGATTTGTGACTATAGGTCACTGAACTACTCTTTCGACTTTTCTCCACTTTAAACTTTTCAAAAGTTGTGTGTGGCAGGGGGAAAGTAGGTTTCTCCAAATTATTTCTTGATCACATTTCTTTGAGTTCCTTCTAATCACTCCATCTATCTATCTATCTATCTATCTATCTATCACCTAGCTAGCTAGCTATTTTCTCATTTGCTGAATCTCCCACTAGAATACAGGCATTGTGTCTGGTTCACTGTTGTATCATAATGCCTAGCTCAGGCCTGGCCACAGCAAAGCCAGTGTCCTCAAAAATTTTTTAAGTGAATTGAAAGTTATTCCCTTTCCAATAATAAGAATTAGATGAGGCTTTTTTTTTCCTCTTCTTCTCAGTCTTCTGCTTTATGGAATAAAAATCCCGAAAACCAGGAGCAGAAAACTAAGAGAGCTGTTGGGGTTCTCTCGACCCTGTTCCTTACACACTCAGAAATCCTTGTGTGGAAGGCCAAGTGAGTAATGAAAATTATGAGTAGCCCAAGAGAGGTGGGAGTGGGTGGTATGGTAGTGGGTGCCATTTCAGTCTTCGTTGTTTTGCCAGGGAGACACTCACCAGCCTGGTTACGTTGTGAATCCAGGATAGGATTCCAACTGAGCAAATCAAAATGAGTTTAGAAAAAGGATTAGCCTTAGAGTAGTTATCATTAATAATTAATCTGTATACAAAATGAGAAAAAACACTGTATTACAGCTTATATTTAATTTTCCTTGTTCCGTGTATTAGGAATTCATGTTCACATTTAACTGTTGTAAAAAAGCTGTTGTAAAATAGTTTTTAATAATTGGAAAAACCAAAAGGATATTCAGATAAACCTATTGTCACGGAACAGGACGTCAGGTTAAAAAGCAAGAAAACACTCACACCCCTGTGAAACCTGTATCCACCTAGTGGTGACATATCCCAATTGCAGTCCTTTGGAGTGACTTGACTTCTTAATAACCAACCAAATTGTTAAACCCAATATTTAATCACAATAGGATCATCATATATAAATGCAATCTTTATGCTTAGATAAAACAAAATCCCTGACCCATAGAGGCCAAAATTATTTCAAAAATTCTTTTTGTATTTCTAAGATAAATAATACATGAGCTCATTAAAATTATATTTACTTTTGTTCAAATAAAATTTCTAACAAATACAATAGAAAACAAGTTTACTTTATACCTGTTGTATTCTGCTACTTTTCATGAATGTAGGTCTTTAGATGGTCACTATTATCATCCAAAATCTAATATGCTTCTTGGGTTTGGATCTCTAGCGACTAATATTTAATCTTGCTTTATTTGTCTGTGACATATTTTTTCCTATGGATAATGAAAACAGCAAAAAACTGTAATTATTTTAGCATGAAAGAGTTCCAATATACATTAGTCACAGACTATTTTAAAATGTAAATAAAAACACAGGTCAAGTAGACAGTGGCCAATCTTAAGAACAGTTCTACAGTTTACATTTAAAAGTCATTAAAGGATTCATCGAAAAGCAGAACTCGATACCTAAGAAAATAGAAGAAACTCTACAACAGGTACAAGAGTAAATAAGGAGATCCTCATTAACGTAGTGCCTTCATGTGGGTGACCTTTCAGCCTGTGGCATCAGAACTAGATGGGGAGCCACCCCTCACTAGGTGAGGTGTGTGACCTCGAACATCTGTGAAATGTTAACCGTTAGGTAATATCAATACCTACTCCCTCAGGACTGCAATTAGGACTCCATGAGATAATGAATGTGCCATTTTTAGTGCATTATCTGGCAAATTTAAGGAACTGGCAAATACTGTCATGTTGATGCTGAAAATGGAAAAAAAAGTATGAGGAGCGAAATGCCTTGGTAGGTTACAACAGATAGAAGCACACGCAAGTCTCTCTGCAGGGCTTAAGATAATTTTACAGGATGTTTAATGAGTGGAAAGAACTCTCCTATGGGAGGCAGACACCCTTGGCCCTGACCCCAGCATTGCTAGGACTAACCATGCGGCCCAAGATGCCTGACTTCATCTCTCCCGATGAAGTTCACGGTTGTGTTCAATGGGGAGGTGGCATGACCCGCTGGCTCCAACCTTTTGTCTCCTCTCTGTAGGCAAGGTGGGCTGCCATTAAGGAAGAGAGCTGAGGGAACACTCCATACTCACTGAGAATTGGAGTCGCTATATTTGGTCAATGCTTTGTTCCGTTTTATTCAAAGAACTCATTTACATTCAGCTTTCAATGAAAGAAATTAAGGCTGCCCCGCCTGCCTATCCCAAGGAAAACCCCACAAAGAAGGGGCCACTTTCCCATTCCCCTCCTGAGGGCATGCCTTGGGAGTGAAGCGACAGGCCAAATGTGAATTTTAGTTAGCCTTTAATAGAACTCCAACGCATTAACAGTAAACAAAGATGTAAGTACAAAACATCCAAATGTTACCTATCAGTAGTTCTGAACACTCACAGTGGTCACACTGTTGGAGCTGAGGTCACTCACATTTTCAGGAAATGCAGTCTACCCTGTTTCGGTGGAATGCACGCTCTGGCAATTGGAAGGCAGAGACGAGGTTCGTTTTGTTCCGTGAATCCACTTTACTGGAAGCAGCTGTCTTCTCTCTCCTTCACTCCACATTTTTAAAAACTGTCCCTTTGCCTTTTATGTTAAAAGTGCTATCAGAACTGAAGGGGCCTTTCCTTACTGAAATAAAATTAACTATACAGGTCATACATTTCTGGGCCCATTTTGCCAGTTAAATCTCCACACAATTAGCAATTCATAGAAAATTAAGTGTTAAAAGAAGTTAGCACACTTGCATGCCAAAAGTACAATTCAGAGTTCACAAAACAGGGCTCGGTGATATAAAGTGCCTATGAGCAGCTTCCTATCATATACTGAGGCTACAGAACTTCCCTGGAGAACAGACCCGTTGTTGGCATAAACTGTAGTCACAGTAGGCTTCTCAGATAGAATATTCTGGATGCGTAGAACCTATTCAGGGGATACAGAAAATTAATACCAAACCACCATACACCCATGTCACTCAATCGCCAGTAATCCCTGTCTTCCACAACGACACAATAATTAAGAGGACATGCTGTTGAAAACAGCGGTTACCAATCTTTTTAATGTTTAAATTAAAGTACTTTTTTAAGCCTTCAAAGAAAGTACTTTCTTAAACCATCTAGCTACTGCATGCCAACACAGGATTTCGGGTTATTATAGTAATTGAGCATTAATGGAAATACTTCCACACTACGCTAGCATGAACAGAAGTCATGTCATGTGGGGAGCTGACAATAAGCCAGGTATTTAAAAACATTGCCAGTCTACCACACAAGGAGGGCACATGTCTTTATAGAAAAGGCCTTTTGACTAGTTTCTACCATAATTTAATACATCAAAAGATTATCTTTCTAAAAGTATTTGAATAAGTGAAATTCTGCCAATTATTGGCTTAAAGCACTTACAAAGTCACTGCATAAGTTTACTGTATTCTTGGTTTAAAATTACTGAACAAACTGTCCCCGTGACAGTTTTCTGTATTATTAGTTCAAAAGGACTTGGACAATTAAAGTTGAAAAATTAAGGTTTAAAAAAACAGAAAAACCTCTGATGACGGAGGATTGTTCGGGTCATAAATGAAGAGCTTCTGGCCATTAGGATGACAGCCTACCAAGATGTCCCCCGAGGAAGGATCGATAGATAAATTGTCCACCAGTGTATCCAACTTGAGTACCTTCCAAATGAAAAAATGTCAATATCTAAATGACTTGAGAAACTTGATTAAATAATTTAGGGCTAACCTTTCTTGCCTCTCTACATGTGGGAAAATTATACACAGCTCCCTGCTTCCACCCTTTTAACAGAAATATGGCTTAAACTAAATTTAATAAACTGGTTTAGAGCCACTTTTCATCTTCCCTGAAATTAAGAAAGTTAGGGTGATGATCAATCTCTCTAAAAAATGAACTCCTTTTCCTTTAAAAGATGCACAATGATCAGTTAGCTCAAGGAACTCATTCAAAGCAAAATAGGAAATTCTTAATCAATCTAAAATATGTGTTGTCAAGCAGGAAGAAAATAATAATGGTGTGGAACCCAATTTCTACCTTCATTTATTATTGAAAGAGCTGACAATGTGCATAAATCTTCATTTCAGAATTCATCTATTAGTCTTTTCAATTGTGAAAATTCTTATTGGAATTCATTGGGTACCATCAGTACTTCATGGAATGGGCTCTAAATCTGATACAAATATCACTCCCAACCCTCCGCTGCATGTAATCAGTCGGTCCTTGTGATTGCTGGGGACAGGAGGCTTGGCCTGTTGTAGGGAGGTAATATTTAAAAACCCAGAATAGCAACCCTGGCATCATATTCTGTTCTAAGCGAAGTACTGTTATAATACAGTGTAACTACAAAATTACAAAGTATAATAGGCTAAGGTCCACTTGATATATGAAAATAAATATTTTACCTTCAATTGAGTTAAATTCATATTAGGGTGTCTTTCCAAAACATGAATTTCGTGAGCCAGTATATCAGCAACGTAGATGTACCTTCACAGAAAGGACACACTGGTTAGAGTTCCATGCCAATATAAAGCTTCATTAATACAGTATGGAAGAGTAAGTCTTAATAACCTGCCAAGAAGTTAATCAATGAGGGGCCCTCAAGGAATGCTTGATAAAGGTCAATTTTTATTTAAAAAGTAAGCTTCCAAAATCAATTCATTATTGCTACAAACAATCATGGAATTGTTAAATTATTTCTCAAAAGGTTTGGAAGGGGAAAAGTAACATAGAATATTATTTTGAATATAAAGTCTGATATTTGCCACCGAAAGGACAACAAACCAAATGTCTGGCTTCCGAGAAAAAAGCTTTTCTATTCCACGATATAATTTGATATTTCTAGGAATCATCTTCATGTAGAAATATATGGTGCAGAACAGAATACACTTTATTATTTATTAACAGTCCTTCATACTTAATAAAATATTTATTAACACACTGAGAATTTTCAGAGTAAGAGATAAGTATCTATTCAGAACAATCTGTCTACATCTAGGGAGGATGAATTAATGGACTACTTTACGGTAATTTTACTCATTGAATTGACCGTTCCATGGCAACTGTTCTCTTGCGCAATTATCACGTGTAAAGCCATGAGCTCAGTATGGTGACGGACATAAAGAAGAGGCAGGCTTTTCCTAAAAAGTTTATAGTGTGTTGGGATGATCAGACTGGTTTGTACACATGAAACAAATAATACAGCATGACTGGTAGCACGAGAAAGATTTCAGGCCTCAGGGACCGAAGAAATGTCTCACTCCTGAGAACACAGAAGGCTTCGCAAAGGAAAGGCATCTGCAGTGGCTATGGAAGGAGAGACTGGATTTGAGGAAATGAGGACAAAGCACCTTCTAGGCAGAAAAAAAAAAAAAAAACAACATGTGAGCAAAGGCACAGGAGCAAGAATGAGAGAGGCATATTTGCAAAATAATGAGTTCTTTGTCTAAAGAAGGGAAAGTATGAAACCGGTCAAAAAGGGAGGTTGAAACTCGCCTATTAAAGCAAGTCCAACCCTTTAGCTTGCCTCGATTGGATAAGCAATTGGGTTCCACTGAATTTTTAGAATAACAAAGTGGCATAATAACAAATGGTCAGTTCCATTCAACAAGTACTGAGCATTTGCTTTGCACCTGGCAGGGCTCAGCAGGAGGAGTCAAAGATGAAGCCAGCCGAGCCCCCTCTTTTGGAGGGCCTTAAAGGCTTGTGGAAAACAGAAAGACAAAACTGGCAACAAGGCAGAAAATGTCAGTGGACTGAAAGCAAGTTGGAAGATAGTCTACTACTCTAGCCAAAGAGGATGAGAACCGAAAGCGGGCAGGCATCAGTGGGAAAGGAAGGGGGATGAGGACTGCCGGCTCGCGGGTTGGCCGGGGAGGGTGCAAGAGAAGCAGTTAGAGCTGAATCCTCTCTCATTATTATCATTTGCAGCTCGCGTGCTGGAAAGTTTGAGTCTCATAATTGAAAGATGAGAGTTGGGGGAGAAAAACAGATTTGGCAGGAGAGTTAGAGATAATTTAAATGATTCTCCATTCATCTTCTATAATCAACAAGAAAGAAGAAATTGTGTCATGAAAAAAGACATTTAGTTGTCAAGGAATGCCAAATTTATTTCACGTTATATTTGTAGGAGTTTAAATTGTTCAGTGTGCTAAGGTAGTACAAGGGGAAGTTAATAAAATTTAATATCCTTTCTATATGTTATGGTTGGACGCATAGAAACAGAGAGATAATTTGGGGGGGGCAATTTGGCAATGTCTATTAAAGTTACCACTGAAAGGGGTCACTCTTTGAGTAAGTGGTTCTATTTTGAGGGATTCGTTCTATGGAAAGAATTGTACAAATGTGCAGAGAGGAAGGGCTTAGAGCATCACTTTTAGCCCATGCCCAGTTGGCATTCAAACCCAGGTCTGTCTGTTATCATCCCCAAACCTGAAGATGGATCATGTTGCAATGCTCCCTTGAGGAGTCGTTCCTTAAAAATATCTGGAGAAGCTTCAGTGGTAAGTGAGAAACAAATTTTTTATAAAAAAAAATATGAAAAACAATGTATCCATTAACAGAGAATTGGTTAAATTACTTTAGGATCATCCCTATAATGGAATAATATGCAGCCAATAAAACAAAGGTATAATTATTTAAAAAGAAACACCTACCTCACACTTTAATAGGTATATATAAATATTATCCCACTTCATAAAAATTTACATTTACAAAATTAAATTCTACAATGATATATACCAAAATTTAGATATTGTATGTAAATATATATGTGCTTAGTATATATTTTATATTACATATAAACATTATATCTATTTAATAACATTTTATACAGATACATCAATGTATATAATATATTATATGCATGTATTATAAATATTATGCATGTCATAGGCCAAAAAAATAACAAGGAAGCTTCTTATGTGGGGAAAAAAAAAAAGCAAAGTGAAGAATTTGACCCAGCACCACTACTAAGGAGAGAGGAAGATACTCTTATAAGGAATCATACTTTCTGTCAGGTGAAATACTGATCCCATTTGCTGCATCAAATCCTTCTGCTACCACTTTAACTTCATTTGGACTGTAGTAAACAACATTTGCCCAGTGTAAGTTCAAGTATGTTTCCAAATACTTTAAGAAAGGATCAGAGAAATAGTGGTCATTGGTGGCATAGAAATGTGCTGGTCCAACAGCTATGATATCATTCACACTGAAAGAGAAAAATTAACATGTGAGAGAAAAGAAGAAGCCAGCTGGTCTCTTTATTAGAAGGCATACACAATCTGTGCTTTAAATTTTTGGTAAGAGGTTTCCCAGGAAAAGCTCAGCTAAAAATCACATGGCTATAGTCATATGTAATCTACTATAATACGATTTTTCAGAGAACAATTTTGCATGATAACAGGTAATCTGAAGACAGGTCATTTGGCAATTATGGCAGGACTCTTATAAAAGAAAAAAGAACTTGGTGCCAACAGCGTATATGTTTTTTGACCGCAAGAAATGTGGGGTTTAACAAGGGTCCAAAAGGATATAGCTATCTAGAGCCGGACAGAGCCTCATTGGCTGCAGAGCTGGTCAGGCTGTCAATAACATTTACCTAGCTCTCATTTACTCAGTTGCCGGATTTTCCTGAGTTCCTTTGCTTAGTTATTAGTCAAACTAAGGTTGACTGTTCAATTTCTACCTGACTCACAAAGCCGACCTGCCGAGAATGAACGGGCACTCAATAAACACTTGCAGAGAGACGGATGATGAAATTGCCAGAGTACACTGCTTCAGGTGAGAGATTTATATGCTAAAAACAAGTACATTTTTAAAACCAGTTAGGCAAGGGCATTATTAAATTTAAATTCCGATTACCCTATGCAAAAATTTCTGAAAAGAGCTGCTTTCTTCTTTGTTAAATGAAAAACATAGCTACAGGGAAGGTGAGTTCCCCTCATCCCTTCACCACGATGCAGAGACTGCCTGGACAGTATTTATGCTCCTACTGATTACGAAGTGCATTTTTTGGAAGAACGACTGGATATTACATGCAGAAGCCCTAGACAGGGATGGAGAAATTTAAAAATATTCACCAAGTTCAAACTGAAAGAAGCAGTAGGCTAACGCAAGCTGAGCCGGGGAGATACACATGACTCTCTTTTAGCCACAGGATCAACCAGCTGAATGTTCTGGAAGTAGGAGTGACCTGCTCCCAGTCTGAATCCCTCCAACTCTGTGTGGCCATTAGCCCCTAGCTACCACAACCCCGCTGGAAGCACTTTGTAGCAGTCCCATACAAAGCACACTGACTTCATTTAAAGCAGGCTACTCTTCCTTGGCAGGACAAAGTATTATGGTTCGGGTGATGAGTCATCTGAGATGGAAGGTGACAGCAGGGAAAGCAGGGAGGCTTGTCTTCTGCTCCCAAGATGGCCCTGAAGAGCAGCTCGCCTGTAATCCAGTGTTTTATCATTTCTCAAGGGAGTCCTCATAGAACACTGATTATTATGAGTGACATTGACTTTCCCTGCTCTACAAGGAAATCACACACACACACACACACACACACACACATTTATGTATGTGTATACATACACCTATTTTAGTTCTTATCAAGGCTGAGAGGACCATCATGAGGTATTACATGAGTGCCAGAGATAAACTGGAGAATGAACAAAAGGGCGAAGTACCTTGGAAAAAGTTCATGTCTGATTGTTTTTAGATGCAAAAGAGAATTTTCTTCTTCTTCAAATTTAAAAATTTCCACTGTATTCTTGAATTCTGGGTGGTTTACAACAAAGAGATAAACTGTGTCGTCTAAAGAATTGAAAGAACAGAGTTAATTTACAAGATAGAACCATAGGACCTCTGGGCAGACACTGACATTTAAATACCACAGGCGGGGAAAGGTTGAATGTATAAGCTGTTAGACGACCTAACAGATCATTCTTCTTCCCCATCCTTCCCATCACTCTCTGGCTGGTGTTATTTCTGATCATTGGTCCCCTGACCTTTAAGAAAGAGTGTTTTCCACTCTATATACAGAATTCATGAATAATCTGTTTATAGTTTAATTCAGAAATATAGCTCTTTTTTAATGCAATAATCACAGATATATGAAAAAGGTTATGAAATCTAAACATTCTCCCAGGTGTTAACTGTTAGAAATTCCAAATGTAGTCTACGTTGCTGCTAGCTGGAGAGGCAAATGATCAACTTATTTGTATGAAGAATACAGAAATAATTCATGAGTTAATTGTTCTGTTTAACCACAGATTCGATCCAAATCTATTTTCCACCGTCATTTGCAAACCATGATAAGTTTCTCAATGTGGGGAGCTCATCAGCTCTTACCATTGTCTATGAAGGTGCTGATACCATGTGGATTGAACGAAGCTAAATTGAACCCACGGCTGAGTCTTAATTCCAGCGCCCTCGGGTTTTCTTTTTTTAGATCCATCATTAGTATCCCTCCGGGCTTATCTGGGGAAAAGCTGTGGAGTCCTGGACATTTTAAACCCTTTTCAAAACAGAGGAAAAAGTTAAATATAGAGGAAATATTGAGGCTTCAGTGTGTTTATGAGCTAAAAAGGGTTGTATAAATAAATGATAAATAGAGACTTTGGTTAAAGGTGGCAGCATTACAACTACAAAGAGCAAGAAAGAAGAGAGGAGATGTTGGAAAAAAATAGGAATTGGGGGCTGGTGAGCTGCAAGATGAATAGGAACTGATTTTTCTGAGTTGAGGCACAAGACTAGGGGTGTAGTCTCTTAAGTGGTCACCGGAAGGTTGGAGGACTGGGAGATACCAAGCAGAGTTGAGGGGGGGAGGGGAGAAGTGAAAGTTTACACACGGGCTGCTGACCCTCAAGTCCTTGGCCTGCCCTTTGCTCCTAGAGAGCCCAAAGTCTTGGTGAATGGTGTCAGTCAAGACTCCCCTCCTTATCTCACACCCCGATCCAATCCCTCAGCAAATCCTGTTGACTTCACCCTGAAAATACATCCCTTCATAAGGATGCAAACCTTTCTCACCACTTCACTTCCGCTATGACTGCCCCGGTCCAAACCACCCCCACAATTATGGCAACAGCTCACAATTAAATGCCCTTACTGATTTTTTCTGGCCTTACCCTAAGGAAGACCAGTCTCCCATCAGCATCCGGGTTTTGTCAGATGATGTCACACCTCTGATCAAAACTCCATCTCACTCAGATTACGAAGTGGAAATTCTTCTGATTGACTAAAGGCCCGGTATGGTCTGTCCTGCACCCTCCTCCACCTTCCCCATCCCCAACACCCCAGGTCTCCTCCTTCATCTCCTATTGGCCACATGACTTCCTTAATGCTCTTCAAGCAAACCTGGCACACTCTCACTTCAGGGCCTTTATACACACTGTTCCCTCCGCCTAGGAATGCTCCCTGCCCCGCCCTGCCCTGCCCTGCCCTGCCCGGCAAGATCTAGGGCTGCTAGATGCTTTATATCTGTGTCAAATGGCACGTATTGCTGTTTGGCATAGATGCATATTAAGACATACATAAACAGCAGCCTGACCACACCTTCAGCACAGCTGTCCCTCTCCTTAAAGTGCTGCTACCACCTGACACAGATTCGTCCTCTCCCCATTGCAACGTGAGTCAAGACTTTGTCTCGTTTGTTCACCCTACATCCCAGGGCCTGGAGCCATGCCTGGCATACAGTTTGTCCTTTCCCCACTGATTGCAAATATCACCTTTATCATGTACAAGATCCCTTTGTATACCGATCTGTTTGGGGACTCATGCCTATTCCTGTACCAATACACCCCTCTTTAATTACTATAGCTTTATTTATATATACAGCCAATATATTTATGGCGAGTCCCCATATCCCACGCCTCACTGTTTTATTTTCACCAAGTAGTCCTTAGATAGTTCTGCTCATTGATTTTTCTATATAAACTTTGAAAATTAAGTTACTGTTCTGAATGGAACATTATTATTATTATTTTTTTATCACTATTACAGTTTCTACTTGGTTCTTCCTTGTGCACGGGAAAGCTGTGAAGTTTTACATGTTCATTTTGATTCCAACCATTTCACTGAACTCTCCCCATGGGGGAGAGTCGAACAGTCTGTTAGTTGAATGTCTTGGATTATCTAAAAAGCAGGTAATGATGATGTCTAAAAATTATGGCAGTTTTGCCTTTTTTTCTACCTATTTCTTTTTCTTGTTTTATTGGGTTATGCAGAACTCTAGTAGATTACTGATGGTTATAATATTTGGGGACATTTTCTTCCTTTTCTAAACATTTATGGGAAGGCCGCTAATGTTTTACCACTAAGAATGATGTCGGCTGTAGGTTTCAGAGAAATTACCTTCCATTTCTAGATTTCTTGGAGCTTCCAACCAGGAATGAAAGGTTGAATTTTACTTAATGTTTTCTCGGGACTCACTGAAATAATCTCGGCCTTTTCTCTTGTGGATCTTTTAAGGCATATTTTATGCAGATTAAAAAAGTATACAAAAATTAAGTCTCACTTTACACACAAAATTCGACATAATAGAAATTATCTCCAATTTAAAAAAATTCATCCAAATGATAAAACTTCGAGGCCGGCAGGCTCAGTAAACGCAATAAACCGGAATTAGGCTATCCCTACATGACAGCCCCACTCCATTGGCCGATAATCTCTATTTTGTATCACTGTCCCATAATCAAGAGCATGACTTCAAGGCACAGAAAGCTCTAGCAGGGATGGTGATGATTATTTTAATGCTCCCTATCATTTAAATCTGTTTTTTCTTTTTTTTTAAAGTTTTATTTATTTTTACTTGCAGTAAAATACACATACCAAAACTTAACAATCTTCACCATTTTAAGCGTACCATTTCAGCGGTGTTAAGTACACTCACATTGCCATTTAAATCTTTCTTATATTCTATTTTGTGTCATCCAATTCTTCACGAAGTGTGATGTTGGTTTTGGGCTGACCCTCATACCCATAACCGTGGAACAGGATGGGTCAGACGGGCTAACATGCTTGGAAGTGGGAAAGACAGCTGCAGTGAGACACGTGACTCGTTTAGAAAGGAGTGAATTCTGGGAAACAGGAGAGACAATGCTGAGTAATTTAAAAATCAGCAGTAATACAGTGGGATTGTTTCTAAATCTGAAAAAAAGAAAAGACAGTCAGATAACCAAGGAAGGACAAAAAAGCTGAAGAAATTCTATGACATGACTACAAGACCATTGTGACAGTCATCAGCCCCTTAGTGGAAATGACTATAGATTTATGTGCTTGGAGGAGACCTCATTTCTCCTAATCCAGACTTACTCCTATGGGGCTTGAGATCTTGAAACATGTGAGTTCTGGCTTACAAAAATCTCTGAGAATACCTCTTCTGGAGAAAAAAAAAAAAAGCAAGTGATTTTTACTTTCCTCAGGATTTTTGCATCTCTAGTTATGAGCAACTCTGACAAGGAGTCCCAGTGTTTTCTCCGAAGCCTATAGACATGTGTAAGCATGTGCTTCCAAACAAACCGACAGTCCTACCAGAAATAACATTTTACTCATTCTGTGTAGGTAATTACATAACCTTGTCTTTTGAGACTGTATTTTTAAAATTTAATATAAATATTAGTGTTCTTGCCCAAGTCTGCAATGTTTCTTTTTTTCCCCTCAGTGGTAACAACGAGCTGCTCAGTGTCCACCTAAAAACCGTCAGGAGCCTGACCGGTATCCTAACCCTCAGTCTCCTCCAAGCCAAGTTCTCTCACCTTTCCCATAGGTCTGACGACTCTTTTATTAATGCTGTGACTCTTCGAAAGCATCTCCATGCTTTTCACACCTGAGTCTCAGAGCCTGAAAATAATGGATGCTGCAAGGGAACAGAATCATCACAGGCTGGCTTCCTCAAGAAAAGCCAAACCCATGACGATACAAGGACACTCCTGGGGGCCCAAGCCAGGGAAGAAAGGTGGTCAGAACTTCTAATCGCCCACTTACACGGTTTTCCAATTAGATGGTGACTGGTGTAGGCTAGCAAGCAGGCCAATCAATTTTACAGTCTGTCTAATGTAGGCCCAGGGAAGTGGTTATTTTTCAGCTTCTAAGAATTAAGGCAAAAGTGAAGGGCATAAATAAATTCAGTTGGTGACTTCCACAAGAGGCTATTCAGGGTTTTTGGAAAAAGAAGGAAAGAAAAAGCCTTGGTCTGGGAAAGTTGGTATACTGTTTAAAAGTAAACAATAACAGCAAGAATATGAGCTTAAAATTGAGTAATGGAAAGAGAGACAGATGCTGTATTTAAAAGAGTATAATGGAGTATGGAATATCCACAACAATGCCCAAAGTATGCTTTTTAATAAGAAACTTTCAAAACACAGATTGCATTGAAATATTTTAGTGCAATGCAGTGGGGACATAAAGAGCAATTAATCAAGTGGCAAAGACTTTTTCATCTCTACATTTAGATAAGCTTGAGGACATTTTCCAAAATCCTGTTTAAACTGTCTTTTTTTTTTCCAGAACATATTTTTGAAAGTGAGGAATTTAGGGCGCCTGGGTGGCTCAGTTGGTTAAGCGACTGCCTTCGGCTCAGGTCATGATCCTGGAGTCCCTGGATCGAGTCCCACATCGGGCTCCCTGCTCGGCGGGGAGTCTGCTTCTCCCTCTGACCCTCTTCCCTCTCGTGCTCTCTATCTCTCATTCTTTCTCTCTCAAATAAATAAATAAAATCTTTAAAAAAAAAAAGAAAAAAAGAAAGTGAGGAATTTAAAAAACAAGTTACTGCTCTGCAGGGCTCATCAAACTCCCCTGTACCTCCTCCACTGAGACTGGCGAATGAAGGAGATACTCACCACGCTAAGAAAAGCCAGACCATTGGGAAGTATGTCAATATCATTCGCGCCAGCTTCTGTAAGTTCAAGAAATAGATAAATGTCACATTCAAATTCCGTTATTTGTTAGATATAACTGGGACTTAGTTTACTTTATCAGTGCCTGCATTTTTAGGAATGGTTCTAATTTTTTCCAAGGAACCAACCACTCTCTTTAATACACGTCAGTCTAAATCCCTTCCTGCAGTGAACCTCTGACTTTAAATGTTAGATATTTTATGTTTACTCAAATCAAAGTCAAGTAATCACTACATTTCCAGCTATAATACAGAAAAAGTTGACATCTGTACACTCTTATGATAAACATCCAGATGTCTGTACAAAAGTAATTGACATCAGGGGAATATTACTTTCAGAGAGAAGGGCTCCTAGTCATTTAACCATGCAAATATTCTTGTCCCTTTCTCTGCTCATTCAATCTGAAGCAAACACAGACATTTCTCTCATTAACAGAGATAAAACACCTGGGATTATATATTCCCTCTTTAAAAAACAATGTCTGCTTGTTCTCATAGGCAAAGAAAGCTTTCCATTTAATCTTTAAATTTAGGCTTTAAACTATAGAAAACAACCAGCAAAAGAAAATTAATGAAAAATACCATGCACCTAAGCCAGCTGAATCTTCTAACGCTTGTCTCTGAGCAGGCTACAATTACTATTGATTGTTTATTGATTGCCTGCAGTCCACTCCACACAGCACAGCAAATAATTAGACATAAGACCTTCCCAGTGGTCTCACTGTGTAAATTCCACAGACAGATAATAGACCCAAACACAAGAAAAGAGGAATAAAAATGGCTTAGATTAAGCCAAATCATGACACATTCTTTGAATCCACAAAATCCAATCTTCCCCTTTAAGGCCTCTCCAAAGGCTTTCTCCAAGATTATTTCTAGGTTGTCAAAAACAAACAGCATCTAAGCAGCCATTTTGGTTTTGATTCATGAGTTTGCATTTGGCTCATTGCCTCCAGTGTCACTGGCTCTATCATAGTGGAGAAAAGGAAAAGAAAATACAAATGCCAAGAACATCACTTTGTAAAGATGACTGCAATCATGAACACCTGCAATTCCTGTTCCTTGGCAAGAAGATATATATATATACTTATGCCTGGCATAATGGAGGAGTTCTTAATCTAGGTCTGTGGATTCCTAAGGAGCCACAAATGGGTTTTAGAGTCTGTGAACTTGTTAAAATTCTATGCAGTGCAAAATGTCATCTGTAGGCTCAGCTGAGAAATTTTCTATGAAAAGGATCCTTGGCTTTCAGCAGGTTTAAAAAAGGGTCAGCAATACGGCAAAAAAAGTTAAGAATCCCTAGTCTCTAGTCCCATGGTGGTTCTCAACTGGTAATGAGCAGGGATCAGGGGAACTCAACACCATGTTTGTGTACCTGCAACCACAAACATACAAACACACTCACATGCACATGTCAGTCCAAGGTTTACTTTCTGGATCCATTTAGTAGGAAGTCAATTAAATAAAATTGGTTGCTCCTGAAAAATTACTTAAAACAATTTAATTTCAACGTGTACATACTCATACACGTAGCGCAAGAAAAGATATATAGAAATAAATTAATGAGGTTTCTTTGGGTGGTAGGATTATGAGTGATTTTCATTTTCTTCTTTATACTTTTCTTTGTTTAAAATTTTCTACAAACAATAGTACTGTTTTCGTAATCAAGAAAAGAACGTTTTTAAAATATATTTTCATTTCAACCACACTGTAACTTCTTTCTGTTTAACCCCTTTGCCTAATTCCAAGAAGAAAAAAAAAGTCTTATCTGCAGTTTTCTTTAGAATATTTTCCGGATCTATCCCCCACCCCATCTTCATTTCTATATCCATTACTACAAGAGAATTTTATCATTTCGTATCACCTCTTTGGTGTGATTACTGCGAGAGTAGTCAATGCTGGAGAAATTTTTTCTCCTCTAATTTAATAATAGGAGTAGTAATAGTAATAGCTACTAAAATACAGTGTTTACCAAGGGCCAGGCTCCTTGTAAGCACTTTACATATATTATTTCACATAATTTCCTACACCCTAAGAAGCAATATTATTATCTCTTACTTTAAAGTTAAGAATATAGATATAGAGCCTTTGGGTGGTTTGGCAAATTGCTCAAGGTCACAAACTGGGAAGCTGGGACTCAAGTCCTTTTGTTCTGACTTAAAAGCACAGAGAAAAAAGACAACCTAGCACTGAATGGGTTCTCTCTGTCAGAACCATCGCTGGTTCCTCTCTGAAGACACTTTGTAAATTTGACTGTGGTCAATTCCAGAGGTTGGCTTTCCCCCCAAAAGTTCTGCTTCCATGCCTCCTCCCAAGATCTTCACCAATCCATAGTCTGCACTTTTCTTTTCTTTCTTTTTTTTTTTTTTAAAGATTTTATTTATTTATTTGAGAGAGAGAGAATGAGATAGAGAGAGAGCGCATGAGAGGGAGGAGTGTCAGAGGGAGAAGCAGACTCCCCGCCGAGCAGGGAGCCCGATTCGGGACTCGATCCTGGGACTCCAGGATCATGACCTGAGCTGAAGGCAGTCGCTTAACCAACTGAGCCAGCCAGGTGCCCTGCACTTTTCTTTAAAAACTTTTTCAAAACCCTCTTGTGCTAGAAAGTCTTCTAGCTTGGCACATCTGATTTTTTATTTTTTCTTATTCCTTTGGTAATGACCTGTGTCAGAGATGGCTAACTGCTCCCTACTATCCATACTCCCCTTCCTCCTTTTCAGCTCCAGGGGCCTGGCAACATAGCCACAGATATTTTCTACCCTTTCTTGCAACAGTGAGGCCATTTGCCTCAGTTCAGGTTAATGGGATGTGAGAGCACACTATGCATGCAATTTCTGGGTAAAATAACTAAAAATAATAGCCATGTCAATGTTCTTTCTACCCTTTCTTGCTGGGAAGTGGCCATAACTGGAGTTTTATAGTCTTGGACCAAGAAAGAAGCAATATGTTGAAGACAACCATGTTGCTTCATCAGCCTTTGTACCAGATTGGCCACACAGAGCCCGTAGTCATCTTATCACCCTAGGCCATTTGCTTATCTCTGGATGGCCAAGTAAGAGATGATAAATTTCTCTCTCCTCTAGGTGTAACTTTATAACAGCAAATCAGCCCTTGCCATTCCCAATAGAGTACCTGAGATATAATGTACCTTTTTATTGTTCACTCTTTTGGCTCACTGGTGAGGTATGTGTGTTAATCACTCTGGGAGGAGGTAACTATATTGGAAAGAGAATTTGCAAAAGGTACTAAACCTCTCTGAGCTTTGGGTCCTTCTCTGTCATAAAAAGAAAAGAAAAAAGAAATCTAAATCTCACAGCAGTGTATATTTTGTTTTCCCTTCATAGGTAGACTGTAAAGTAACTGATCACAAGGGCTGCAAACTTCAATGCTTTTTTTCTTTTTTTAAATCTCCCCAGCAGCAATTTTGTAAAGGTCTTGATTGCCAAGTGTATAAAACCACTAATTAACTCAAAGAGACAATCCATTCAAAATTTTATTTTCGTCCAGAACTCTGAATGCCCGCATTTTCAAAGACATTTAGAAAATGTTTTAAGCTTTTAAGCCTCAAATAGACTTAACTAGCTCCTGTCATTATAATTTTTATTATTTAGATGTTGATATTAGGCCAAATCTTGGGTGAGAGCTTGGTTTCTTGTAAGATACAATGGGAAGGAATACAAAAAATGGGACAGTGAGCCTACTTTGTGCTCCTACAGAAGGCACACACATCCTGTATGATATGTGGTAGATGACTACTGTTGATTAAAACAGAAAGACCTGAGATGATATGTATAAAGCACCGAAGAATTGCGAAGAGTTCATTTCTAGTCATGGTGAATGTAGCATTGGAATGGGTGTGTGGGTGTGTGGTGTGTGTGTGTGTGTGTGTGTGTGTGTGTGTGTGTGTGTGTGTGTGTGTGGTGTGTGAGTATGGATGTGGATGGGGACGGAAAGGTAGGGGAAAGTGGTTTTAACTCTTAGAGGGATTGTTGGCCTCAAGTGCATGGCTACCACTGTTTCCAAAGTGCATACTAAAAAAAGAGAACCTTCTACCCTTGTTGCCTACCATAAGAAGTTGCTTTTGCCTGTATGGGAATGTACATGCCCAGCACACTGTTACTCCTTGTAATCAAAAGACCACTGAAGAGGCGACTGTTATTGAAAACATATAACCACATGCTATTACTAGCCATTAGTCATCACTAACATAGCATTCAACAAATGTTCATACAGTGCATGCTAACCACAGAGCAAAAACAAAAAAAAGAAAGGAAGAAAAGCACAATTCTAATTAGATCTAAAAATGTATCCCAAATGTGCTTCTAATCACTCATCGTTTCGCTCTGTTGCCTTTTGAAGTGCCTCAGAGGCATTAAACACTTCACAAGAAGGGCCATAGGTGACATATTTCCTCATTCTTTCCAATTCCAGACAGCAGCTCACACACATCACAACATAAAGGTCACAAACACAGACAGATGCCTGTTCGGAATACAAATGTCTTCGGGCTTGTTTTTCTCCGAGGAGCCCTCCATCCCAGTGAGTTGTAACAGCAATACACTTGGCGGTTCATCCTGTAATGTGTCTGGTTGTGCCCTACTGTCTACTCTGAGACTTGAATTCACAGGAGGTGGGCACCACAGGGCCAAGGGCTGTTTAATAATGTGACAATTATTAACTCAGTAGCAACAGTAACCTTTGAGATCATGGACTCAACCTCCCAACCTTGTACAACATCCCTCACAGATGCCATGTGGCTCTTGCTTAGCGGCCAGTTCTGAGGGGGCTCTTCATGACTGCAGTCAGAAGGCAGGGCGCAGTGGCTGAGTTTCTTGGGACTCCAGACAACCTTATTTCTAGAACTGTCTGCCTTATCTGGCACAGATCTAGCCAGTCTGCTATTTGATCCTGAGTTTGTATCTTCCTGCTAAGTGTATGGGCAACAGTAACAAAGAGGAGAAGCCCCAGGAGAAAGAAGTCAAGGAGTCTAGGCCCAGGGAGATAGGACTGGGAAAAAGTACCAAAGTGGCAATGGAAACTAGGAGACAGGGCACATAAAAAACAGATGTGTGAAGGAGAGGCAAATAACAGAACCGGAAAGAAACTCTGAAGTAGAGAAGGCTGCTCTGAAAACTGATAGGTTTCATGAAAATGAAGCCTTTTTGTGTGTGATCCAGCAAAGGATCACTACTTTGTTTTTGCTCAAAGAGCATTTTGAGCCCTGTCTATAGTGAATGTGTTTATAAATAGGAGGTACTGAGTTTATTAGCATTGCCGACTCCAGGGCAGTTTAGCAATGACTATCAAAACTTTAAACATTTTTTTAATATTTAGTTATTTTTTTAGAGAGGGAGAGGGAGAAAGAGTGTGAGTGTGCACAGTGTGTGTGGGGGGGGAGGGGAGGGGCAGAGGGAGAGGGAGAGAAGTCCAAGAAGTGTCCACACCCAGCGTGGAGCCCGAGGCAGGGCTCAGTCTCACGAGCCTGAGGTCATGACCTGAGCTGAAACCAAGAGTCCGACACTTAACCGACTGAGCCACCCAGGCACCCTGACTATCCAAAACTTTAAACACACATGCTACCCGAACAACAATCTCACCGTTAAGAATTTATCCTACCGATATACAAGAGCTCTATGTACAATGATGTTCACTGATTTGTTTGTAGTTGTAAAAAAAAAAAAAAAAAAAAAGCTACAACCATCCAAATGTGCAGTAAGAGGGAAATGATTAAATCCACCATGGTTCCTGCAAACATGACAACGAATGAGGTAGATCTACATGTGTTGATGTGGGGAGCTGTTCACATTGCACTTGGAATAAAGCAGGTTGTAGAGTATAATCTCATACTAAGGTGCCATTTGTGAAAAATATATATGTATGCATATATTTGTTTGCATTTGAGCTGGAAATATCAGGAAAGAGAAGAAAAACTTTCTCCCTGGAGTTATTTCTGTGAGGGATGGAGATTTTCTTGAGAGATTCTTATTTTCCATTTTGTGACTTCTCTTCCTTCTGACACCTTCACTAGCCGACAACTAGGCTGACAGAGCACAGGTCTCAGGGGCCACACTCAGCGAAGAATACAGACTTTACAAAACTAGTTCAGAAAAGTCACTAAGCAGGCAAGAAATCAAACAATAAACACAGGATTACACAAATAATTAACAAATTGCAGGGAGAGTGAGAGAGAGAAGAAATACAGGTGCATGAGATCAAAAAAAAGATTGACTGAAGAGTTTTTGTTGATTTAATGTGATTTTTCCTCTGATCAACACTAGTAGCATGCCAAAATACTGTTAATGAGTTTTTTCGTGTTGGTGGCCAAACAATGTAAGGTGTATAACAAGCATTTTCTCATACTTACCGATTCCTTTAATGAGGTGGCAGTTTGGAAGGTCTACAGATTCTACTTCTCTGGAGGCTTTAAGTCGATTTCTGTTTAAAAAAAAAAAAATCTATCTGTTTATGTATTCCCCGCTTTGTTGCAGACAGGGTTCAAAGAGGCTTACAGCAATACATAAAACACAGCATAAATCTAAAGCACATAAAAGAAAAGATAGAAAAACAAGGGTAGGAACATAAAATAGCACCAGAAATGAAGTTAAAATAAAAATGCATATCACCATGCATCTTTTCTATAATGCGAATATGAGTTCTATATGTGAATGTGGGTCATAAAAGAAAGCCAATAACTCAACAAATAAAACTTGTAATGCAAGTTCCCAAACAAAGACGAACACAGCACCAGGTCACATTTCTCACAGCTCTGGTGTGGTCGGAAGAGCTCCAGATGTAGAAGCAGAAGCTGAGGGCCCAGAAGAGCTGAGAAACGCTCAGACCCTCTGCAAGATGACACGGGGCCTGATGTGAGGCCAAGAGAACAGGCGTTTTTTGGAGCCAGGCGCACAGAAGCTGTTAAGAAACATGTGGAGGAGGTCCCATCCCCATCGCAATATTTACTGGGTGAGAACTTTGGAGAACGCCAACTACTGTTAACAAAAGAACTTGTTGCTGTTGTTTCACAAAAAGTAAAGGCGCAGAAATAATGAGGAAGTGGTGAACTGTAATGAAATACCTTCCCCACCGCCCTGTCCTGAGAGAGGGCCACAAAGCAGTTTGGCCAAACACATCTGGGAGCTCTTCTTTGGAAGCCACATGCTGTAGGCTTTCCCTTCTCTTCTCTTGCTGTCTCTCGCCTTCTCTTTCTGTTCTCTACAGTCATAAGTCATAACAGTGCTTGCAGAGTAGTTCACATTTTTTCAAATGTACCCCACATTTAAGACAGAAAAATGACCATTTGCCACTTGTCCCTCTCCTATTCATATCCTTGACAGCGTCTGACTTCTAGACACCAAATTTGGGGAAGGTTACTGGTCTCACCAACATGGAAGAAGGCCGAGGCCTACCTAACCCAGAACTACCAAGAGGTGGTAGCAACTATATAATCTGGCAACTCATATCATATATAAAGTTTCTAATTAAAATGTTAATCAGTATGTTATTTCGAGGGGCGCCTGGGTGGCTCAGTTGGTTAAGCATCTGCCCTTGGCTCAGGTTATGATCCTGGGGTCCTGGGATCGAGTCCCACATCGGGCTCCCTGCTCAGTGGGGAGTCTGCTTCTCCCTCTCCCTCTGCTCCTCAGCCCTGCTTGTGTTCTCTCTCTCTCTCAATTTCAAATAAATAAATAAATAAAATCTTTTTTAAAAAATCAGTATGTTATTTTGAATCATATAATTCAAATAGTGTCAAAATTTTTTGAAACAACATAGCAATAGTGCAATAAAACAAAATTAAAGTGAATCAAATAAATATATTAAATATATAGATGTAATAAAAATTAAAAATTAAATTTTAAAGTAAAGCATTTTATAAAAAGACAATAAACCTCCCATTTACAAGTCCCAGGAGTGATTTAAAGGGGGGAAAACATGTATATTTAGACTAATGGGTAGCAGTGATACTTAGTGAGGATGGGGATGCTGCTGCTGATGACCATGGGTGGCAAAAGAAAATCAGTAATAAAAACAGCTAAAACTTATTGAGTCCACCATTTTCTATATGATTTACCTGAATGACGTCATTTAATTGTTAAAACAACCCTAAGAAGTAAGTACCACTGTCCCTACTTTAGGGATGGGGGAAGTGACTCAGAGGTGAAGGAACTTTGCTGAAGTTTGGCACCTGCTTGGAAGAACCTTCCAGAGGCAGTGCTCTAACCCACTCCAGTATTTTTCTCCAAAAGGGTGAAGAGATCTGTGTTCCTTAGCAGCAAGCCCTGCCTGGCCATGAGCAGGTGAATCTCTATGGACCCCAGTCTTCTTTATGCATAAAATAAGGATGAGGCTAGATGGCTTCCCAAGTTCAGTGAACACTGCATGATTCCAGAAACAGATGGAGTCAGTAGGTCCCAGCTGCAGTTTCATTAAGTTTCTCTACCATGGACTGCTTTGGGTGTCAATTTTATACAACCTCCTATTATACTCATTTAACTGTCCAAAAATAGGGGTAATGAGGACTGTCATCTACCTTTTTCAAAGATAAATTATATGGATAAAATAAAATTCAGTTGTGTTTGAACAGTTTAATATGGGGTATTTTTTAAAGTCAACTTAGGTCTGCATAAATGACTGATAACTACACATTGCCAATAGGGCAATCTTTATTAACTAGTTTAGTTATACAGTATCATCTCTAAATATGCAGACTGCCTACTATTAAAACTGAAGTTACACAAGGGCTGTGCATTAACTTCTGCCTAATCAAATCACTTTTTCTTAATTCTCTTTTATAATAAAAGAAAGACAGAATTTTATTTCCAACCTTTGTGGCCCATGAAGACTTTCAAATTCTTTTGGTGGAAAATTGGTAGGCTTTTTACCTGGTAGAAGCACCACCAGTTCCCTACCCATTAGTGAACGTCTGTATTCCAGAGTGGCAGGCCCTCTTAGCTGACAAACCTAAAGCCGTCCTCACCCCCTTTCTTCCTCACTCCTTTCCACTGCAGAGACAGACAAGCCAAACATTTGCTTTCCCAGACTCCTTTGTATTTAGGGGTAATCATATGACTCAGGCTTTGGGGAAAGATATTTTTGTTCCTGATAGAAAAGGCAGACACAAGAAGAGAGCTAACTGGCATCACCCCCCCTTCTCCCTTCTTCATGATTTGACCACACATGCGGTGCTTAGGACTATAACAACCATTCAGTACTATTATTATTTTTTTAGATGTATCTGTTTTTATCTTATATATTTATTTTAACAAGGATAGACTACTTTTTGTGTATCATACATTTTATTTTTTCTTATTTTTTTATTTTTATTTTTATTTTTTTTTATTTTATTATGTTATGTTAATCACCATACAATACATCATTAGTTTTTGATGTAGTGTTCCATGATTCATTGTTTGCATATAACACCCAGTGCTCCATTCGGTATTCTTAACATGAGAAGAATGACAACATAATGCCAATAGTGAAGGGTTGAGGGACAAAAATATAAGAACCTAAGTTTTTGATATGATCATGGACTCAAGGGACAAGCTGTAGAATGACTCACCTACAAAGTTTTTACCATGTGAGAAAAATAAGCCTTCATTTGTATATGTTACAATTAATTTGATGCATGTTACTTGCAGCTGAAAGCACTCCTAACTGTTAAGAGATTTAAGAAGTTTGGGGGACTATACAAGAGAAAGCTCTACAAACCTCTTTGGACTAGCAGATCAAGAGGCCTAAATACATTCATGCCAAATTAAAAATAAATAAACAAATGGTACAGACACAAATAATTTTGGTATAGCCTATTTGTTGCCTAGCACTTTCTGTCCTAGCATGCTTATGAATGTACTAGGTCAGAGATAGCAGTCTGCTCTCATGCAGACATTGCGAATCAATCTCAGCACTCCTTCCCTTTAACCCACAGCCAGCCTCACATACAGTGTTCCAGGCAACCGCCACTGCTCTAGGTTCCTTATGCTTTTCTCACTTTCCTCTTCTTTTTCATTAAAATTGGGTTATTTTCCTTCTAGTTACAACTATATCATAGGTATAATACAGCAAAGAAAATACAGTTTTCCTTCAATTGAGCCAGCAATCATTTCCCCAAATGACACCACTGGAAACATGTACATCCAGGTTCTTAATCTGGGGTCTAGTGACCTTTAAGGAGTCCACGGGTAAAATTCAGGGATCCATGAACAGGGATGGGAAAAAAATACATCTTTATTTAAACCTAGCTGAAACTAAGTATCTCCTTTGATGATGAGTGCAGGCAAGAAACCACAGAACTTTCTACTAGCAGTACCTGTGTCTGTCAATAACAGAAATCAGACATTGTTACATCACATTTCAGTTGCAGATATCTCAAAGTACCGTTTGTACTCACTGCTACTTCAAAATATCTATTGCTACATATTCAACTACCTTTATATCTATTTAAGGCTTTAATTAAGAAGCCCATGTTATTACATCATACATTAGATTTTAAAAATAGGCTGGTAATAGTACTTAAGTATTTAAATTCGTATTAACTTACATAGTATTTAATTTTGTTTTGGAACCCTATGTGTTTTATTTTATGCATTGAAAAACATGATACTGACCAAGGGTCTATCAATTGATGAATGGATAAAGAAGATGTGGTATGTATTTATACAATGGAACAGTATTCAGCCATAAAAAAGAATGAAATCTTGCCATTTACAATGACATGGATGGAGCAGAGAGTATTATACTAAGTGAAATAAGTCAGAGAAAGACAAATATGATTTCACTTATATGTGGAATTTAAGAAAAAAAAACAAATGAGCGAAGGGTTAAAAAAAAGAGAGAGAGAGAAATGAAGAAACAGACTGTTAACTATAGAGAACAAACTGATGGTTACCAGGGGGGAGGTGGGTGGGGAGATGCGTGAATTAGGTGATGGGGATTAAGGAGGGCACTTGTGATGAGCACAGGGTGATGTACGGAATTGTTGAATTACTATATTGTACACCTGAAACTAATATAACACTGTATGTTAAATAAATGGAATTAAAATAAAAACTAAAAAAAAAAGGAGGGGCACCACAAAAAAAAAAAATTACATAAAAGCATAATGCTGAGGAACCAAGGCTTTACCAGACTGCCAGATGGATCTATGGTACAAAAGTCTAAGAACCCCTGCCTGAACACTGTCATTACAAGTAACTTTCATTGAGCACTTACCATGTATTTGGTGTTGCTTTAGCACTTTATAAGAATGAACTCCGGTATTTTTCATAGCCTCACTATGTAGTGGGTAGTATTAATATTCCCATCCTACAGATTAGGACATTGAGGCATAGAAAGGCGAAATAAAAAGCCAAGAACCCACGTAAATAGTGGAGCTAAGAAATGAATTCAGGCTATCTGGCCACTGAGCATGATTATTACATCATACATTAGATTTTAAAAATAGGCTGGTAATAGTATTTAAGTTTTTAAATTAGTATTAATTTACATAGTATTTAATTTTGTTTTGGAATCCTATGTGTTTTATTTTAACCAACAATCATTACCATGAAATCTATTTTTCTTTTTTTTAAGTTTTTTTTTTTTAGATTTTTATTTATTTATTTGAGAGAGTGAGAGCAGTAGCAGGGGGCCACAGGAAGAGGGAGAAGCAGACTCCCTGCCGAGTGGAGCTCAATCCCAGAACCCCAGGATCATGACCTGAGCGGAGGGCAGACACTTAACCGACTGAGCCACCCAGGTGCCTCTCAATTTCTGTTTCTTTCACTCAGGAGACAGCATTACCCATCCAGAGTGGGATGAGATGGGGCAATTAGTTATTATGTTGCCTTATCTTCAGCAAACTAGGAACACAGTGTTACTACCTGGCAGTACTTTGTTCCATGTTTCACGCCTTTGAATTTACCAACTACTGAAGGGGCTTTATCATTTAAGTACAGGCTTGTAACACCCCTTGGAATTTACCTCTCGGGCCCCGTAATGCTTGTAGTACTTAGTAACTAAGAATTTGTGATTAGGCATCTTAGGCTGGGAGTAATTTTTATTTTTTATTTTATTTTTTAAGATTTTTTTTTTTTTAATTTAACAGAGAAAGGCACAGCGAGAGAGGGAACACAAGCAGGGGGAGTGGGAGAGGGAGAAGCAGGCTTCCCGCTGAGCAGGGAGCCCAACGTGGGGCTCGATCCCAGGACCCTGGGATCATGACCTGAACCTAAGGCAGAGGCTTAACGATTGAGCCACTCAGGCGCCCCAGGCTGGGAGTAATTTGCTCCAAAGGCAGAAAAGCTCGGAGGCAGTGGGGGAGCTGGGGCAAACTGTATTTGGAATCAGAAGCCCTGGCATGGAGTACAGGTTCAGCACTAATTACCTGTTGAACTAATTAGCTGACTCCCTCCAGCCTCAGTTTTAACATGTCTAATATAGAAAGGAAGACATATATGAAGACTGAATGAAGGCATACATGTAAAAGGGCTTTCTTTCCAAATGTCAGTAAATGTATATTTTGGTGTAGGGGCCCCTGGGTGGCTCAGTGGGTTAAGCGTCCGACTCTTGATTTTGGCTCAGATCATGGTCTCAGGGTCGTGGGATCGAGCCCCACATCTGGCTCCACACTCAGCAGGGAGACTGCTTGAGATTCTCTCTCTCCCTCTGCCTCTGGCCCTCCTCCCCCACCTCTTGAAATAAATAAAATCTTTTTTAAAATGTACATTTTGGCTTATTATAAAGAACTTTTGACACTTTTGACACAGTGACCAGAACACAGTAGTCACAGAATAAATGATAAGGAGGGTGGTAGTTTAAAAATAAAGCCTGACCTTGCAGAAGTGTTCAAAAGCAGACCGGATAGCTTTTTGGTACAGCTGTCATAAAATCGGTCAGGCAACAAGCAGAACGTTCAGATGCTTGTTTTAGGGATTCCTGCTCAAGTCTCATGACTCATCCACGGGTGTGTACTTTGCAACAGGTAGTAACTGGCCTGGGGATATTTGTGTATTTCTATTTCCCCCTCTTTTGCTCAACCAGGGAGGAGTGGAAAAGTTGGGTATAATATGCCATCCTCCCCTGGGAACTTTAGCCAGTTACAGTTCAGAAGGAAAGAGACAGCTCTGATTCCACTTATCCATCTGGGACATACTTATACTAAAAAAAGTATTCATTATTTATCTGAAATTCAAGTTGAAATTTAAGTGGGCACCCTGGGGGAGAGAAATAACTTGAGTGCCTAAGTGCCATCTCTAAAAACAGGATAATGAAATAGCAGGCACCAGATGAGAGCAAAAAACAAACAAAAACAAAAAGAAAAACAAGCCTGGGTTTTGAAGAGCCTTTCCTTATGGAGAGGTAGGAACATGCTGCTTTTCAAAACAGACTCTAAGGGTCTGAAAGGAGAGATGCTATGCATTTGAGCACTCCACCTGTAACTCTGTAAACAACAGGCGCTTGATATTCCACAAGCACAGGGTCGCCAGATAAAATACAAGATGCCCAAATTTGAATTCCAAAGGAAGAATGATATTTTAGTATAATTATGCCCCAATATTGCAACGGGATATGCTTATACTACCAAATGATTTGCTGATTACCTGAAATTCAAATTTAACTGGGCATCCTGCATTTTTACTTGCTAAATCTAGCCACCTATCACATATTAACATTCTTAAGACATCACCTGATTTGGGAGTTCAACTGTCCAATGAAGTTACCGACCTAGAAAATCCCTGCTCAGTAAAACTTATTGCAGTCAAATCTTTATAAAAATGCATTAAATTGTGAATTACCTATAAGGTACATTCTATGTATGTGAACTTTATTTACTTTTTCTTAGGTTTGCAACTGTAACATCATTCAAAGGTACTTAAATTTAAAACTTTAAGATTAGTAAGAAGAAAAAAAACCATTATTTGTGGAAAGCCTGGTGGTTTCCTGAACTTTAGGACAATTTAATGAGCTTGTGAATTTAGTGGTATTGCCTTTGAAACTGAGAGCTGGACAGATCATACAAAATCATCCAACTCAAGAATGTTCTGCAGAGCAGGTTGGGTATTTACATAACATGAAAATTAAGGTCCACACGTCCATTTCCTCCCTCCACCATACACTGTTCCTCCTGCTTGCATCCCTTTATCAGCAGATGAAGCTCCAGCTACAGGACAGTAGAGACAGAAACCCTGGTATCACCTTAGTCTCCCCACCCTTATCAGTGAGGCTCAAGTTTGGGCCCCTGTCCTGCTATTCTCTCCGAACTACTGTAATACCTTAACTAGTTTCCCCATGTCTACCCACTCTCTGTTCCACTACTTCTCAATTGTAACTGCATTATTAGAATTATAAGGAGAATTTTTAAAAATCAAAACCACTCATGCCGGGACCCCACGCAGACCCGATGAATCAGAGTCTCTGGGAGTGCAGCCCAGACATCAGCCGGCCAGGAGATTCTAATGTCCAGCCAGGATCCAGAACTATCGCTCTCCTCCATTCCATCCTTCCAGCTTCATCTCTACAGCAGCACAGTTAATTATGCTTTATAGCACAGCAACTGATTATGTTTTATATGGTTTAAACAGATTCATGTTTAAACACACACACACACACACACACACACACACACACACACACACACACACACACACCCTCCTCTGCCTATCAAAGCAGGCCCCAATTTTTGAACTTCTAGTTAACCATCTCAAAACCTATCCTTCCCCCAACCCCTACTATTCACATCCCCTAACTTTATGCTCCCCCAAGTTGGTCTACTGCTAGTCCCCAAACTTCCCCACCTTCTTCCCTCTGTTCCCACTGCACTTTTCATCTAGGATGGCCCCATATGTGTTTCACTCATCTTTCAAGGCCAATGTCAAATAGTCTCTTCCTCCTGAACTCCAACTTCGGGGGCTGTAATCTTTCCCCCTTAAGCCTGTAGGGGTTTGTTTGCACCTGGTCTGGACATCCTAGTGGATATATTTGCTTTATTTCTCTCCTCCCCTGTAATAGGGTGAACCTCTTAAAGGTAAGGACTGTGCCTCACTCCATTACAGGAGCCTAGGATGGCACACCATACATAGTAGGTGCTCCGTATTTCTGGAATCCTTTTGCATGAGGCTTCTAAAATTTGAGTTGGTAATTTAGAAACTATTGATGTCGACCCATCGAGGTTTTCATTATAATTAATACTGGGAGATGAACCAGGCTTGGGCTGTTGGACATTCTGGCTGCAGGGTTCTTGAGTGAAGATAAATAAGGAAGTGATGTAAGAACAGTAGCTGAGTATTTCAAGTATCTTCGATCTACAGCGCCAAGATTAGAAAGCTGAAAAGTTTCTCAACTATGCAGGGAAGGGATGGTGAGCAGCTTTATTAAAAGACGGCGGCTGGTTTGCGCACCAAAGAGAAGCAGCACCAAAGACCTGAAATAAATCTTTGTAACTAAAGGTTCGATGCATGAGTAATAGTTTTGCTTTCAAGTTAAAGCGTTGGGTTTGCCTGTGTAACTACAAAGCCCTCGCTGGTCAAACCTCAGTAAGCTGCAAAGGCTTCTCAACTTCCCAGAAAGTCTCCAGATTCAGCCCAAACTGTGTTGGGTTTTGCTAGAGGCTGGGGGGGGCGGGGGCGGAGGTGTTCACCAAAAGCTGAGGAACTGAGAACAATCAGGAGTTCTCACCCCGCAGCCCGAGAAGCCCTGCACGGCCTACGCCCTCGCCCGCCGCCCGCGGCCACCCGGGCCTGGGGCCCCGCGGGCGGGGGCCGCTCGGGGAGGGCGGCCCCCAGCCAGGCCGCGCGCCGACGGCCCGGTGCGAGCGGGCCCACCTACCTGAGCGCCAGGAGCCTCTCGCCCAGCAGCGCCAGCGCTATTCCCAGCAAGCTCAGAGCCACCAGCCGCCCCATGGCGCGGGAGCCGGCGCCGCCTCGCTCGCGCCGGTCGGGGAGCACGGTGGGCGGTGCCCGCCTCCCCGCTCGGGCCGCGCTCCGCCCCGTCTCCGCCCCCCGCCCGGCCCTTGGCCTTTGTCACCACCAGCTTCCCCCGGCACTGCCCCCCACCCACCCACGGACGCCCCAGTTTGGGTTAAGGGCGTGAGACTTGGACTCCTCCACCTCCTTTCCCAAACGGACGACCCCCTCAAGAACCTCAAGCAGCCCTCGGACCTTTCTCATCCTAGTCTTCACAGACATCCCTTACTCCATAGGCCGGCAAGAAACTTCTGGATAAAGTTTGAAAGACTCTTTTTCATTACAGGAGAAGATTCAGGATTCTTTCTTGTAAATAATTCATGTTGGAATTAACTCCTTTCTGTGACAGGGTGTAGGAAGGAAAGAGACATTCTGTTCCTAGTAATGCTTCATCTGCACCAGAGACCTCAAGACGTGGACGCTATTTTGATTTAATTTTTTTTTTATTTTTCTTTTCTTTTACTTTAACAGCCATAACATGAAGAAAGAAAGAAAGAGAGAGAGAGAAAGAAAGAAAGAAAAAGAAAGAAAGACAAGAAGTGTATAAGGGAAACTTACTCATTAAGATTGAGACAGTTCAAACAAGTGAGTATGCCTGGAATAAGCTTCTACTGATGTCCAGGGTTTGCCATCCTACAGCATGTAGGCAGAAGCCACGACAATTGCCAATTTTCAACAAACATCAGTTTCATAAACAATCAGTAAGTAAAAGCAGATTCTGGTTTCTCATCTGCCCGGCCAAAAAAAAAAAAAAAAAGATCCCTCTCCTGTGTGTATCTCTGATTCAGTCTTAAGGGATATTAGGTTCTGCTGAATGGTAGAGAGATAAATAGTTTTCTTTTGAAAGAACAGGAGGCTTACCTTTCTTCGTGTCATGGGTCCCTCTGGCAGGGACAAATCTCAATTCAGGATGAAGCCTAGTCCCAATTTGGTGTTGGGCCACCAAGGGAACAACACCCCAGAGTTTAGGGCGGAGAAGCATTTGTGGTAAAGAACTGGGGCTTTCAAGGTCAGCAAAGCCAAAGTCATCTCAATCTCAGAGAATTGTGGAGAAATTTTAGTTTAACATTATTAACACAACCAGTGAGTTCCCTCAAACTCCAACTCCCAATTTCCTCATCCCTCTGTGTGAAGAGTACTGTAGCTCCATACTCTTCTTCCTTCTGAGTGTTGCTGTTGAAAGAGTTTCTGCAGAAGTAGCCCCATTCTTACCCAATCCCCACCACCATGCTAGGGCTGGGAATCACCATTTCACCCAGGCAGATGGGAAAGAGAGGTATTTTCTGATCTGGAAATCAGAAGTCTATTTTCTCCATTGTAGGAGGATGGAGAAGACTGGTTTTTAAAGGCTATAGCATATACCTGTTACTAAATTTTATAGTGTAGCTTAACAAACTTTTGAGATAACTGGGATTTCTGGGCTAACACCAAGAACATAACCCCAGGTTTATGTAATTTTGTGGGAAAAATGGTTTCTAACTCTTAAATAACCAAGTTACCCAACACAAAACAAACTTGTTCTGGAACTTGTTTGTATGCTGGCAACTCTTTACACTTGGTATGAAACAGTGTTTCTCAAATAATGACATGTAACTAGTTTATAATTAGAAATTTAATGGTTCTTAAGCAAAATTTCAGAAATAATAATACCTTTTATCAATGCTTCTCAAACTATGTATAGTGAAGGACAGGTTTTTCTTTGCCTTTGTGAAGTACAATGAAAATAATTACTAGAAGTGAAGTAAAAAATCAGACATACAGAATACAAGCCCAAATCTTTTATTATTTGATTCAACAGACATAAAATTACTTTGTCAAATTTCTATAACAGTTTCTAAATGCTTGCTTTCAAATTTTCATATTTATCTCACCATGGACCAGAAATAAAGAGTTCACAGATTAAAAATGGTCTTTGGAGTACAGTGTAAGTGGACTGCCTTTCGTGATTGTACTTTTAACTCTTTAAAGTTCTTTGCCTGTATTATCATGTGTAATGTCCCCGGTAATTTGTGAAATAGGTGGCTCATGATTATTGTCATTTTATATACTATATGATCCCTCTGTATGCCTTTTATTTTTCTCCCTCTCCTTTCCTCTCTTTTAAGAGGGGGACAGATCTTTTAACACAAAAATACATCAAGGAGATGTTATAAAAGATAATTCTTGTCAATAAAAGAAAGAATTGCTTTATAGATGGCTCCACTCTATGGCTTCTCAGAGTAAAGGAGACCCTCTCCCCCAAGCCAAGTCATTTTTTTGAGAATCCAATATGTTAAAAAATGAAAAAATGCAATAACAGAAGAAAGGTACACACATATTTTCATATTTATAGTTAACAAATTATCATTCTTCAGTAATTAGGTTGAACAATATGAACTTTTTTTTTTTTTGGAAAGGTCAAAAACACCCCGAATCAAAATACAATGTAATTTGTGGTCCAGTAATGGAACTCAAGTTTAAAAGGAATGAGGTTATTCAATGAGATCGAGGTATTCCTATGACATATGGATAGACAAATTCTAAGATAATATTGAAAGTCAACAAGATAGCCCACCTATACCCATAGACCCAAGCCTATTTCTACAGAGGGCTGTAGGACTTGCTGCCTCTCTTCCAGGAGCAATAGGACCATGGAGGGAAAGGACAGAGGGGTAGAAAACACTGGGGGAGAAAAAAGTCAGGGAGACCAGAGACAAAAACTCCCTCCCAGTCTCCTTCAGAAGCTGACTCTGTATGGCCTGAACTCTATGGAAAAAGTAAAGACACATTTCCCCCATTCTAGGAAATGCATGCATGTTTCTTGTCTAACTAACAGCAATAATGCTTCCAGTTATCTGTGAATGAACCATGCATGCAACCTCTTTCAGAGTATCAACCACAGCTACTTTTTGCTGAATATTTCCTATTCCACACACTTTATACCCACTGCCTCATTTAATCCCCATAAGAACCATTTGAATCAGATACTATTAGTATAGAGGTTATAGGGTTATAGAGTTTAAGTATCTTGCCCAGGGTTGCACACCTGGAAAATGGTGAAGCCAGAATCCAATACTAGAAAATTCCTATCAAGACCCCATTTCCACCCTTGGTATATCTTTTATTAATTGTCAAATAAAAAAATTTCATGCTTCTGCTATTCATGGTGAGAGAGATAAACCAACTGGTGGTGAGAGCTAGTAAAAAATAATCTCATGTCAACTGGCATGAGAGAGAGTCTTTAAAACTAGGTTGTTTTTGAGCTACCATACGATCCAGCAATTGCACTACTGGGTATTTACCCCAAAGATACAAATGTAGGGATCCGAAGGGGTACGTGCACCCCAATGTTTATAGCAGCAATGTCCACAATAGCCAAACTGTGGAAAGAGCCAAGATGTCCATCGACAGATGAATGGATAAAGAAGTTGTGGTATATATACACAATGGAATATTATGCAGCCATCAAAAGGAATGAGATCTTGCCATTTGCAATGACGTGGATGGAACTGGAGGGTGTTATGCTGAGTGAAATAAGTCAATCAGAGAAAGACATGTATCATATGACCTCACTGATATGAGGAATTCTTAATCTCAGGAAACAAACTGAATGTTGCTGGAGTGGTGGGGGGTGGGAGGGATGGGGTGGCTGGGTGATGGACATTGGGGAGGGTATGTGCTATGGTGAGCGCTGTGAATTGTGCAAGACTGTTGAGTCGCAGATCTGTACTTCTGCAACAAATAATGCAACATGTTAAGAAAAAAGAAAAAGAAGAAGATAGCAGGAGGGGAAGAATGAGGGGGAGTAAGTCAGAGGGGGAGATGAACCATGAGACAGGATGGACTCTGAAAAACAAACTGAGGGTTCTAGAGGGGAGGCGGGTGGGGGGATGGGTTAGCCTGGTGATGGGTATTCAAGGGGGCACGTTCTGCATGGAGCACTGGGTGTTATGCACAAACAATGAATCATGGAACACTACATCAAAAACTAATGATGTAATATATGGTGATTAACATAACAATAAAAAATAAAAAAAAACTAGGTTGTTTTTATACTTTTCCTCTACCTGCTTGCATTACTTCACTTAACCTTGATTGAGTATGTTTTGCATCTCCAAGCCATTAGTGGGAATTCAAAATAAAAGAGGTGCACATTCCTGCCCTGGTGGCGGTCACAGTCTAGCAAGAGAGAGAGGTACCTGGACAAACATATGCAATGTTGTGTGTCAAGGATTACGAACTTTGAACTTTATCCCATGAGTGATGTAAAGCCAGGAAGCCTTTAAGGAAGGGAGAAACATTTCTGTTTTACAAAGGTCACTTTGATGGCTGTGGGAAGGGGAGCCGGAGTGCACTTCCCAAGTCTGTTTGAGAGAAGAGACGGATGGGAACAAGGTAGAGGCAGTGGGGAGAGAGGAGAGGGAGCACATTTAAGGAATGTCAGAGGCCAGATGCATAGGAACTGGGGACTCAGGATGAGCTGGGGGAAAGGGAGAATTGAAGATGGCTTGGGTTGTTCAAATGGGCAAATGGGGGTACACCAACAGGATGGCAAGGACGGGGAGGTTTGAAGAACACATCTGATGTGCTCAAAGCCCCATAGACACTTGCAGACAAGTTTCTGGTGCTCAGGAACAAGGTCTTGTCTGGACATGAAGACTTGGGGATTATTAGCAGACAGTGCAGCAAGCTGAGTAGATCACCTTCAGGAAGGGTGGCAGTTGGAGCCCAAAGTGAAGTAGCATGTTAAAGTCCTAAAAGCTTTATGGGTGTCTAAGTAGCTAGCAGGTGGGTTACAAAGTGAGAAGTGGGATGGAAAATGAGGAATTGAACTGAACTTTAGGGAATTACCTTAAACTAGGGAAAACAAACACTGGCATAGGTGTGGCTGTTTGCCTGCTCTCCTGAATCTGGGCATGGTCTTGAAGTTGGTCATACCATGGTGCTCCAGGCAGTCACTCCCTATCCATGGAAAATGAGACCTATTTGTTATCCCTTTATCGGGCCTGGGACCCACATGGAAGATGAAGGTAGAGGGGGATTGGAAAGAAATTTCCAAAGTTATTTCCACTTGGCATAAGGTGACCCTTCTGCTGACTTCTATACCTCCACTAGCAGGAGTTACAAGAGAGCTTGTTACAAGAGTTATAGCAGGAGTTACAAGAACATGCTCTGGCAAGACCTCTCTCTTCGACACCCACTGCCTTACCTTAAATATCTATGTAATCTCATCAGAGCCTTTAGCCTTCTGTTATGTGCTCTCTATGTGAAGCCCAATCTCTCTAGTCAATCTTTATCCTTCAGACTCTCTTCCCATTTGGCTGAGTACTTTCTCCCATCTCCCTATTCCCTCCTACCTTCCAAATCCCTTTTGTTTTGTGCGCTCTGGAACTCATAGTCCTAACAAAATCCCCTATATCCTCACTGTCTTCTCTAAATATTCTCTTCAACTTTCTGCATTATCTTCTGACCCCCAACCAGGACACTTTCCCACCTGTACTAGAAGGTTCCAGGTCCTGGCTCGGAATCACTCCCTTTTATACTACCTGTATTCAATTCTTGGGAATCTTAACATCCACATCTGTAACTTTTCCAGACCCAACTTCTCAGTTCCATGACCTTTTCTCCAATGGCCTTGTCTCCACGCTAATCTGCCACCGACTCCTATGGTTACATTTTAAGACTTTGCCATTAACAATAATGACAATACCTCCAAAATTTCAACTTTAAGATGTCATTTTTACCACTACCACCTCTTATCTTTTTCGCTAATTCTTTCACTCCACTTTTGAAAATTTTTTTTACCTTGTTTTGATGTCTTACTTCTTTTTTTTTTATTATTTATTTGAGAGAGAGAGTATAAGCTGAGGAGAGAAGCAGAGGGAGAGGGAGAAGCAGACTCCCCGCTGAGCAGGGAGCCCGATGTGGGGCTCGATTCCAGGACCCTGAGATCATGACCCGAGCTGAAGGCAGATGCTTAACGACTGAGCCACCCAGGTGCCCCTTGATGTCTTACTTCTTAAAAGCTATTGCCTCTCACTCATACGTACTCCATTTAATTTCGTTTTTTCACAGTGCTGATTCTTTATAAAGTGGCTTTTCACTGAAATAGCATATATATAAATTTAGAGTAGTAGTTCTAAGTTCTGGGGGTGACCATACACACTTATCTAGTAAGAACTAGCAAAAAACTATTCAGCTAATTTCTTCAAGTGGGCGAGTTTTCTGAAAAAATGCATTATTTCTTCCTTTGAGTACCCTTTCCTGCCATTTATTCTTTGTTCTGGTGAACAGCTTTGACTCATCCAGGCTGACAAAAGCAGTGCCAGGGATAGAACTGGGCCTGCCACAGAAAACAAAAGAAGAGTATCACAGCAGATTTCAGTTTTAGACGGGAAACTTAAAGCCCATTCAAGGAAACATCTGAGGACCAGAGTAAAGATTAGCCAGCCGACTGTCAGATTCTGGGGCTAGTCCTTAACATTGTCAGGGACACTATGAACCTGACTGCAGCTCAGGAAGACAAGGCAGCGTGTTAACAAGTGGAAGCTGAAGGCATCATTTGCTGGGGTCAGTGAAGGGACAGTGATGGGCAGTGGGAGAGGCCAAGAACTACCTCGGTAGGGGAAATGATATCCAGGCCAGGAAAATGCTCACTGCATTCATGGCCCCATTTCCAGGACCCCTATCTCCTCTGCTAGTGAGCTATGTGTGTACAGCACAGACAAGCAGGAGGAATTTAGATTTTATTTGATATGTATTATTTTAGGAGGATAGACATGAGAGTCTTAAGAAATTACTTTGGAGACCTATTTCATTTTCTGCCTTTCATCTATTATCCCTGCAAGCAGTGTTTTATTATTATTATCATTATTTCTTTTTAAGCCTGTACATTTTCTTTTCATTATTTTATTTTTCACAGAAGCTGTGGAGTTTGAATTTGCCTGGGTGCCTTAGGGGAAAGATGAGTTCGTTTTTCGCATGGGAGTTAGGGGCAGGCCGATTTCTCATTTTAGACATAGAGAGTGGATATCATATATGTTGACTTAACATTTTACGACTTAAAAACATAATGGATGTTTACATGAAGTATGATTAATTACAGAGATGGAGTGAAGGGTTACTAACTTAAGTCCTCTGTATTCTTGGTAAACTTCTGTTTCATTTCTAATAAACTTTTGTACATTCTTTGACACTAATATATATATATATAAATCTTAAAAGAAAGTCTTGTGACTCTTCTATGTGAGAAGAAATCAAAGTTACTTGAGAGTTCTAAGAATGGAAAATGAAGCCAATTCTAGTAATGTGAGGCACTGCCTACAGGTCCATAAGCCATGAGAAATCATAGATGTCCAGGCAGACCAGTGGATTAATGGAAAATTCCTAGTGGAGGAAATTGAACAGAACTGGACAGTGAGCAACGCACAGGAGGAAGACCTAAAAGGGGACTGTGGGTGTGAGGGACAGCAGCGTCTTCTCAGACCAGGCTGGTGATTGTCCAAGAGTGCTGACTGCTGATCTCCTTCAAGCCCAAGGGCAGCTATGGAGCTACCTGGGATTCACAGTTGTCCCAGGGGCACTGCAGGGGATACAGAAAATCTCACCCAGGCAATCTCCTAAATCTCTGGTACTCCACCTCCTGCCACCAAAGAAGGAAACAGCAAGTACTTTTTTCTCACTCTACCCAGTTTTCCTGCTTGCATGCATTTTGCATTTTGTTTTAGATTTAGGTTGGCGTGGCCACAGAATGCACTGTTCTACCAAGGGAAAAAAAAAAAAAAGAATTTCTCAAACTTTGAAAAAAAACATTAAAAGCTTAAGGGAAATAGAAAATGTTATTGAGGAAAATTGGGGGTGAGCAAGTTGATAGATAAAATCAGTGATGGATGGACTGGATGGAGTGATAAAGTGGTAGATGATGAATCTCACAATTCGCAGGAATACATAGAACCATTCTTTGAGCTTTTTATTTCTCCATGTCTGGTGTCAATGATTATGTAATCCGCATGACAGAGTCCTGGATGGTCCACCAAACTTTGGGATTGTCTTTCTCCTTAACATATTTTTTGCACTTGCTCAAGCCCCATCTCACATAATCTGCACACTAAATCTCTACAAAGATTCCTTGGCATGACGTTCGGGGGCTTATGTCACCCTTCTTTCTTGTTTACTTGCAGTTCCATCTCTGCTCTGCGTCTTGTACCCTGTGGCTCTTCTCTTCCCTCCCTTCTGTGGTATGTAGCTCCTTTTCCATTTCCTTTAATTAGCAACTAAGAACCACTAAGGCCATTAATGCATATGGCACTGAAGATTTGGGTAAGTAGCGGATGGAGACAAGTAGCATCACAACACAGCCAAATAAACAGTGTAAAAGTTACTATTACTTTACCTTATTCTACCTGTCCTTGTTCTAGCGCTCAGTCATCTTCATCACTGCGCTTTTCTCTCTGGTCCTTATTTCTCCTTGAGCCCAGCTGTTCTGCCATTTTGCTGGCCCATCAAGCCATTTCTCCAGCATGTCTTTCTCCCTCTTGGGTTTCCAAGGGCAGAAACAACATTCTTTGTGTTTTTTTATTGTCCCAGGAAAGCACTGAAGGATGTTTCTCTGTAAATAATTCCAACTGGCCTTTCATTGATTAATTGTACCTAACATTCTGACTATGTAGGAACAGAAATGATCTTTATTGCCATCACCCCTAGAGACTGCCCTTTGGCATTGGGGGGAGTCACTGCTCACCTGGGATAGGGAGGGGTGGTTCTGGACCCAGCGGTTAGTGTCTCACCTGTACAGCCTGGGTCTTGCTCTTCTAAGAACTAACATGTAGGATAAAGAAAGTCTGGTAGATCTTTCAGCTCCTGGCTCTAGGTCCCAGGTCAGGGTGGAAGGATGTCCTGTGCTGGGCAAATTTTTACCTACAATTTTATTGAGGAGTTTTGCAATCCTTTCAGATATTACTAAAGCCTCAGCCAGAGAAGACAATATGCACTCCTGATCTATTTCTTAAGAAAAATAAATAAATCAATGTTAAAACCCTATAATTTTACAAACTAATAAAATTTCTAAGCACAAGGTTTTAACAGGTAACAGCAATTTTAATTAAACATCCCATCTTCCAAAAACCTCTGTATCTGAGCTCTTTATTTTGCTTATTTGCTCTTCAAGACAGGATCGTAGATGATAATTTTAAAAGGACTTCGATCCAAGGACGTTCGGCTTCAATATTAGGACCTTTCCATTTTTGCCCTAGGATGAAATCTTTATGCCAAGGATTTTAGTCTTCCTTTTGTTCTGCCTTCTCTTCCAGATCTTGCCTCAAAGCCTATCATTTCACACTCAACCTGGCTGCGGGTTCTTCTGCTAGCAAACAAACAAAAATCTTAGCCCCTCAAGAGGAATGCTACCTTTAGCTCTCTGAAATAAGTGTTTTCTCCAGGCTATGCTTAGAAAATAAGGTCTTGTATGTCAATAACTCCCCACCCCAGAGCCCTCTTTTGAGTAAGCTTTTCTATTTCTCTCATTGATATTCTGTAAGCCATTAAAGGATGTTTTTTCCTTGCCACGATAATATTGACAACTACAACTAAATTCTCAGCATTAGTGCCAAAATTACACTCTGAGTCTTGTTTGTATTGCTTAGTTTTACCCATTATATGAAGCTCCTCAAGTAGGAAGGTGGTTGGAAATGTTACTGCTAGGAGAGTGGGTTTATGTTGCTATAAAAGGACCAAGAATAGCTTTGTCTTACACAGACTTATTTTGAGACAACACAGAGAGTCAGAAGTGTATTGACCCTGATTATCGAACCCAAAATGGGTACACATGACCTGACCAAAAATTTTCTTTGTTTTTACTTACGTAAGCAATACATGAATGCTTTTGCACTGCAAAATATTCAACAGTTACTGATAAAATCTCCCTGACCTTTTTCTGAAGGAAAACACTATTCTTAATTTCACATGTATTCTTTTCTTTGTCTATTATTTGTACCTATAGAAACATATGGTATTATTGTATGAATATGTGTTTACTAAACAATATTGTCAACTAACTTTTTTTTTTTTGGTGCCTTGAGGTTGGCTTTTTTTGCTACAGAAAACTCTCCAGAGGTTATTTTTGGTTTTAAAATGTAAAAGTTCATTGAAATTACAGATTATGAAACCTATTTATTATATTTAAGATAGTGCTTACAAATATCTGTTCATAGAAAATTTTAACAATCACTTGTCAGAGGTCCTTGTTAATATTAAAACCAATTTATAAAATTATTTAAATTTTTAAGTTCAACCTGTGTTCATAAAACTAATATATTTTATTTCCCTTTAAAATTCTACATTATTTAATTTAACCAACAAAAATTTTCCAAGTGCTTAAATAGCTCATATATCAAAAAAATTATAAATAGGCGATTTTAAAGTTCTTTTAATGTTTCATTAATAATTATGAAGCACAGGGCGCCTGGGTGGCTCAGTTGGTTAGGCGACTGCCTTTGGCTCAGGTCATGATCCCGGAGTCCTGGGATCGAGTCCTGCATCGGGCTCCCCGCTCAGCGAGGAGCCTGCTTCTCCCTCTGACCCTCCCTGCCTCATGTACTCTCTCTCTCTCATTCTCGCTCTCTCAAATAAATAAAAAAATAAATCTTTAAAAAAAATAATTATGAAGCACAAATATTAAATTATCTTATTTTCCTTTTTATTTGTATTCTTAAGAATCTTTGTGAGGCTAAATACCTTTTTGGATATTCATTTGTCATTTGCAATACTTCTGGAATTTGGCTTTCTAATACATTCATGGGTCTGTTTCTGGAATCTTTATTCTTTTTATATTGATATAGATTTTTTAGTGTGCCAATAACACTATTTTAATCACTATAAATCTATAATATGATTATATATTAGATTGAACAAATTTTATTTCTCCAACCCAGTTATTTTTCTTTAAAACAAAAAAATCTTGGTTATTCTTAAAATTTTACACTTCCATATAGCTTTATAATTAACATGAAAAGTTTATGAAAAAATCCTATTGATCTCAGATATGGGGCATACTGAATTTATAGATTAATTTTTGAAGAATTGATATCGTTAAAATGGTGAATCATCCCATCCATGAACTTGGTATTTACCCATTTATTTAGGTCTTCTTTTTGCTTTTCTGTAAAAACATATGATTTTTTTCATGAAGATTGTATACATTTATAATTGGAATTATTCCTAGGGTATTTATAGGGTTTGTGTGTGTGTGTGTGTGTGTGTGTGTGGTATCATGAATTGTACTAGATTCCTAGGACTATCATAAAAAATTACCACGAACTTGGTGGCTTAAAACAACAGAAATTTATTCTCTCGATGTTCTGGAGCCTTGAAGTTTGAAATCAAGGTGTGGGCAGGACCACACTTCTTCCAAAGGCTTGAGGAGAGGATTCTTCCTTGCTTCTTTCAGCTTCTGCCGGTCCCTGGTGTTCCTTGGTTTGTGGCAGCCTAATTTCAATCTCTGCCTCTGTCTTCATGCAGCCTTCTTCCGTGTGTCTCCAAAATCTCCCTCTCCCTTCTCTTATAAAGACATCAGTCATTAGATGTAGGACCTATCCTAAGTTCAGGATGATCTCATCTCAAGAGCCGTAACTAATTACATCTACAAAAATCAATTTCCAAATAAAGTCATATTCTGAGGTTCCAGATTGACATGAATTTTAGGGGGACATGATTCAACCTACTACAAATAGGAATTTAATTTTTTCTAACATATTTTTTGATTAGTTACTAAGTCAGTATAGGGAGGGTATTAATTTTTGCATGTAGATCATACTTCTATCCTCTCTTGCTGAAAATCCAAGAAAATGTCTTGCCAGTTTCTTGGATTCACTTTAATTTTCTGAGCAATCAATATTATTGACTGAAAAAAAGACCAATTTTAAATCTTCCTTTCCACCATTTATACTTTGTTTTTTCTATCTCTTTCATTGCCTAAGACTTCTAATAAAATGTTGAATTCTTTTTAATATATTCAAGTTTTCTTTTATGTTTTTCAATAAAGTTTCATAGTTTCTCCACAAAGGTCTTATACAAATTTTAAATCAACTTTATCTCAAATACTTTATGATTTTGTTGCTTATGTGAAAGAGTCTTTAAAAAATTGTATTTTCTACTTTATTTTTACTGATATATGGAAATATTTAAAAAAAATTAATCTTGTATTTTATGCCTAACTAAACTTCCTTTGTAATTCTAAAAGTTGTTAGTTTATCGCTCTGGATTTTCTAGTAGAAAATAATATTTTCTGCAAAGAAAGAGTTTTGTTTCACCTTTTCTAGTATTTATAAATTGTAAAGCCTCCAAGATACAGTGAATAATAGTAAAGAGGGAGGAAATGACTTTAACTAAAGTGTTTCTAAAGTTCTATTGTTGAATATGGCTTAGGTTTTTGGTAGGTACCTTTTTTCAAGTTAAAGAAGCTTAGAAATCACCATTCCGTCCTTACAACAAGTAAAAACCTGAACAAACTGAAAAATAAACAACTCTGTTTAGATCTATCACAGAAGTGAGATCATGGGGTAAACCACTACCTCACAAGTTGGAGAGACAAACAGGGGGATACAGAGATTTACAACTTACTGGAACAGAAATCTGTGAGGGAAAACCTCTTTTGGAACCAGTGTTGTGGTAGGAAAACCTGAACTATAATTAGTGAATTGATGTAGGCTCCATCTGGACTAGTTCGAGTGTTAAAAATTTCAGGAGGATCCAGTCCCGGGTAGGAGTGGGGGACATCCCCACACTTTTGTGAGTTTCCTTGGTAGGGTCTCAACCGGTTTCTCACCATAAGGATCAAAGGAATGTCCCCTGTGCTTCAGGCAGAGAGAGGAGAAAAGTAACCATTTTTAAAATATGCCATTGCCTTCTTTTCTTCTTAAGAAGCCTGCCCCCTCAGGAGAAACTGTTTTATCAGAGTTTAACTTGCTGGGGTTTTATCAGAGCCTGCGCTACTTGGAGGAAGGGAAATATCCAACTCCAGCTCCCTACAGCCATGCTGTCTCACGTAAGAGGCAAAAAAACTAAGAAGCACTGATGTTCATAGTCCAGGGACGCTGGCTTACTAAAAGACTGCCACCTAATTATAGGGCTATAGCATATTTCCTCTCCTCCCACACTTTACAACAACCTTACTAAAGGCCTTTTCACAACAGCCTTTTGTTCAGCATATCATAGCTGGCTATCAGGCCACAATTTACAAAACATACTGAAAGGCAAAAAACCACATTTAAAAAAAAATTTTAATTTTTTAAAAAGATTTTTTATTTATTCATTTGAAAGAGAGAGAGAGCATGAGCAGGGCTGGGGAAGGTCAGAGGGAGAGGGAGCAACAGACTCCCCACTGAGCAGGGAGCCTGATGTGGGGCTCGATCACAGGACCCCAGGATCATGACCTGAGTCGAAGGCAGACGCCCAACTGACCGAGCCACCCAGGTGCTCCAAAAAACACATTTTAAAGAGACTAAACAAGCACCAGACATGGCAAGGATGTTAGAGTAATCAGACCAGAAATTTAAAACAACTATGATCAATATGTTAAGGGCTGAAATGGAAAAAGTAGACCACATGCAAGAACAGATGGATAATGTAAGCAGAAAGATGGGAATCTGAGAAAGAATCAAAAAGAAATACTAAAGATCAAAAGCACTGTAACAGAAATGAGAAACACTTTTGGTGGGCTCATTAGTGGACTGGACACAGTGAGGAAAAAAATCTCCAAGCTTGAGGATATGACCATAGAGACTTCCAAAACTGGAAAGCAAAAAGAAAAAAGACTGAAAAAACAAAACAGAATATCCAAGAACTGTGAGACAACTATAAAGGGACTAATAGATGCAAAGTGGGAATACCGGAGGAAAAGAGAAAGGAACAGAGACAATATTTGAAGCAGTAATTGTTTTTGGTGGAAGACTCCGCAAAGTGTGGTTTGAGGTCTCCGTTCTTGGATTCCTCACGAAAGATTTATGCGGGGATCCAGGATTGAGTAAAGACAGCCAGACGGAAGGTGACAGACACAAAGCAGTTGATTAAGGACCATGCACTCTCAAGCTGGGAGAGCAGGCAGGCCCAGAGGTGGCAACTGCACCACGGTTAGGGTTAGGGGTGTCTTTTCTTTTCATGTTTGCATAGGTTGTGGGTCATAGCTAGGGGTGGGCTCCAACTGATGCTGTTTCCAATCATCTGAGGGACTCCTCCTACTGCTTGTGAGGGGGAGTTTTTGGCCCTACAACATTCTTGCCGGACATGTCATGGCCATCTTCCCTTGTGGGTGTAGGGTGAGGCATGGGGGAGGGGGAAAGGTCGAAAGCACAGTGTAAATATATTATAATGAAGCTATTGTTTACCCAGGGACAGAGGTTGAAGAGGACAGGGCTGGCTCTTGGTCTGTCAGCCCCAGGGTGTTGGAAGCCACAAGTCCAGGATGTTAAGAATCACATAGTAAGTGGTATTTTGATAGGCCATCATTTTTCCCAGAGCTGGAACAAACAATCCTAAAATTTGTATGAAACCACAAAAGACCTCAAGTAGTCAAAGCTATCTTGAAAAAGAAAAGTAAAGCTGCAAGCATCACAATTCTGGACTTCAAGTTATATTACAAAACTGTCATCAGACAGTACGGCACTGGCACAAAACCAGACACATAAGATCAATGGAACAGAATAGAAAACACAGAAATGGACCCACAACTTTATGGTCAACTAATGATTGACAAAGCAGGAAAGAATATCCAACAGAAAAAAGGGACAGTCTCTTCAACAAATGGTGTTGGGAAAACTGAACAGTACATGCAAAAGAACGAAACTGGACCACTTTCTTACACCATACACAAAAATAAATTCAAAATGGATGAAAGACCTAAATGTGAGATGGGAAACCATCAAAATCCTAGAAGAGAACACAGGCAGCAAGTAACCTCTTCAACATCGGCCATATAAACTTCTTACTAGATACATCTCCTGAGGCAAGGAAACAAAACCAAAAGTAAACTATTGGGAATTCATCAAGATAAAAACATTCTGCACCGTGAAGAAACAATCAACGAAACTAAAAGGCAACCTTTGAAATAGGAGAAGTTATCTGCAAATGACATATCTGACAAAGGGTCAGCATCCAAAATCTATAAAGAACTTAACAAACTCAACACCCAAACAACTACTGAGGGCTCTCTCTCAAATAAATAAATAAATAAATAAATAAATAAATAAATAAATAAATAAAATGTTTTTAAAAAAATTACAGAATTACATTAGACTTCTTCTCAGAAACCAGCAAGCAAGAAGAGAGTGAAGTGAAATATTTAAAGTGTAGAAGGGAACCTTCCCCACCTCCACACCCAGCCAACCTAGAATTCTGTACCCTGTAAAATTAATCTTTAAAAGTGAAGGAGAGGGGTGTTTGACTGGCTCAGTTGGAAGAGCATGCAACTTTTGATCTAGGGGTTGTGAGTTGAGCCCCACTTTGGGTTGTTGGGTGTAGAGGTTACTTACATAAATAAACTTAAAAAAAGTAACAAAGGAGAGGGAGAAATAAGGACTTTCTCAGATAAACAAAAACCGAGGGATTTTTTCCCCCATTGGTAAATCTGCTATGCAAGAGATGTTAAAATAAGTCCTTCAGAGAAAAGGATATAGGTCAGAAACACAGCTCTACATAAAGAAAGGAATAGCATTGGAGAAGGGATAAGTGAAGACATCAGTCACCTAAATACTGAAGAAAATGATTTCTGGATCACTGAAAACTTATGGATTGACCGTTCTCTGAAAAGCCTAGCAGGCTGAGACCGGGACTTCACATGAAATCCCACCCATGCTTGACTTCTTCCCTTTCCCTGTCCTTCCCCCTTTCACTTAATGGTGTGTCCTGGGAGTCTTTCCTTAGATCTTTTGTATCTGAAAAAATAAAAAGTAAGTTATACACAAATATTGAAATCTACCCAAAGTTTTACTTGTATCATTTGACATAATTATATTGTTTCAACTTTAACCTGTTAAAGTGGAAAATTACATATATAGTTTTTAAAAACAGAGAACAATTAAAATATGAAGATAAACTCTACCAGGTCACGGTTGGGTTTTTTTTTTTTTAAGATTTTATTTAGTGATCTGAAGGGGCACCTGCACCCCAATATTTATAGCAGCAATGTCCACAATAGCCAAACTATGGAAAGAGCCTAGATGTCCATCAACAGTTGAATGGGTAAAGAAGATGTGGTATATACATATATATACACAATGGAATATTATGCAGCCATCAAAAAA
>NW_027397074.1:22713284-22806294 GCF_003265705.2 Callorhinus ursinus
TATATATATATATATATATATATATACAACAGAATATTATGCAGCCATCAGAAAATGAAATCTTGCCATTTGCAACAACGTGGGTGGAACTAGAGGGTATTATGCTAAGCGAAATAAGTCAGTCAGAGAAAGACAATTATCATATGATCTCACTGATATGAGGAATTTGAGAAACAAGGCAGAGGATCATAGGGGAAGGGAAAGGAAAATGAAATAAGCAGAAACCAGAGAGGGAGACAAAAAATAAGGGACTCTTAATCTCAGGAAACAAACTGAGGGTTGCTGGAGTGGAGGGGGGTGGGAGGGAGGGGGTGGCTGGGTGATGGACACTGGGGAGGGTATGTGCTATGGTGAGCGCTGTGAATTGTGTAAGACTGTTGAATCACAGACCTGTACCTCTGAAACAAATAATACAGTATATGTTAATAAAAAAAATAAATCAGGTAATTGGGTGCCTATCCTTCTTAAGATAGCACCATGACTGGCTGCAAAAAAAAAAAAAAAAAAGATTTTATTTATTTATTTGAGAGAGACACAGCGAGAGAGGGAACACAAGCCGAGGGAGTGGGAGAGGGAGAAGCAGGCTCCCCGATGCTGGGCTCGATCCCAGGACCCTGAGATCATGACCTGAGCCAAAAGCAGACACTTAAAAGACTGAGCCACCCAGGCGCCCCCATGGTTGGGGTTTTTTTTGTTTGTTTAAATACACTGTCAGATTTGATTAGCCAATATTTATTTAGGAATCTACCTCTATGTTCTTAAGGGAAATTGACCTCTAATTTTATTTCTCGGGCAGAATTTACCTTGTTTCCTTTTTGAGACTATAATAACCTTTAACTGTGTATCTTGTTGTGTTGTATATGGTCAAATTTTGTAATGATCCATGGATATTTGGTAAGTATTTATATCTTTATTATGTGCAGAATTTGCTATTTCTTATATGTTGAAGGCTATTAATGAAATTATTCAAGTATATATTTACATTTATATTGTTTTGAATATCATCTCTTCTCCATTTTTCCTATAAGGACTTTCTAATAGTATCTTCTAACACTTGTATTAGATAAAATTTGAATCTTCTGGATGGGTGTTTTGAGTCTCTATCTTCCTTGTCTTACTTTGCATCTTTTAATTGTATGTTTGTCCTGTATTCTGGGGAAGAAAAAATATTTGGGTTTTTCCTCCAGCTTACTAATTTGCTCCTTTTTTGTGTCCTATCTGCTATTCTACTCGTCTATTGAATGACTCATTTCAAAGGCGAAGCCTTTAATTTACATGACTACTAGTTGATTCTTTTTAAAGAATTGCTGTTTAAAATACTCTCTTGCATCTTTTGGTACAGAGTATTAATTAAGCTTTGAATAAAATCACTAGTTCTTATAATGACCTAGAATGTCCTAGATGATCACACTCTTGTGGATCTCTGAACTCTCCCCACCTTGCCCATTCTGCTCCAAACATTTTGGTCTCCTTGCTGTTGTCAGCATTTCAAACCCTCCCAGTACCTATACCTGTTTCTCCTCCCTGCTCACCTCCTTCTCCCCTGGATGGGATAAGGCTTGCTCGCACACGTTATTCAGATCTGTGCTCAAAGGTTACCTCTTCATCAGGGAGATATTCCCTGACTACCTTAGCCAAAACAGCATGCAATGCCCTCACACACACATTTGCTTTCTCTCTCCCCGACCCTTTACTTACTCTGCTTTTGCTCTTTGATATTTTATTTGGTTTCTTTTTTCTCCATCAGCAAATTGGAATGTCCCTGATGGTAGCGACCTTCCCTGCTGTAACGTTTACCACAGTATTTCCAGAAGCTAAAAAAGTGCCCGGGACATATTGGAGAGACCAAAAAGTATGTATTGAAAGAAGCAATGATGGTGTTTCTAGCATGCTCTATTAACTGTTTCTTGTGTGTGCGTTCTTCCATGCTTCGCGTCTGTCTTCTGTGATGCTGGCTTCGCTCAATGGATAGATGGTCCTATGTGTATCTTATGTTTGTGATGCCCTATTAAGCCACCATGGAAAAGGTCTATCAATTTACTCCAGGCTACTCCTGGCAGTGGACTGGCAGACCCCTCCAGTCACTTTGGGAGGTGGGGAGGGGTTGTGGCAGAATAGACTCCTGATTCGGTGTACCTATAGCCAGTCTCTGAGATGGGCACTGCTCACTCGTTCTGACTGTGACCACTACTCTAAGGCCCTAGTCCTGCCTTTTCAATAGAGGCCCGTACATGCATTATTGTGGGCTGAAGGCGGGTGCCACTCTTGCTTGTTGCTCTACACACAGAGAAGCATGGAGTGCTTGACCTACTTGGCTACTCCCACTGGAGCCACCGTGTTATCTTGCTGTCACTGCCCCAGGCCTCCCTCCTACCTCAGACTTCTTTCATCCATGTGCAAGGAGCAGCATTCTTTACTTAAAATTGTTTGAAATAGTTTCAGCCTCACAGGCTGTTGCAAAAGAATACAAAGAATCCCTGTATTACCTGTACTCAGTACAATGTATGTAGTATATTGTCAGAGCCAAGCAACTCATGTTGCTACAATACTATGAACTTGGGTTCGGACCTCATTCAGATTTTACCAGTTTTTGCAGGCACTCCTTTAAGGAAAAAATAAAAGCTTTATTGAGATATGATTCGTATACCATATGCCATACAATTCATTTACCGCAAATTTTGCCCATTTAAAGTTTTCAATTCAATGATTTTTACCAGATTCAGAAAGTTGTGCAACCATCAGCAGAATCTAATTTTAGGACATTTCATTACCTCCAAAAAGGGAAACCGTATCCATTAGCAGTCACTCTTGTTTCTCCTCCCTCTGGTCCTAGGCAATCACTAATTTACCTTCTGTCTGTATAGATTTGCCTAATGTTTTCATCCATGTTATAGCACATATCAGTACTTCATTCCTTTTTATTGCCAAGTAACATTCCATTGTATTCATATACCACCTTTTGTGTATCCATTCATCAGTTGATGGCCATTTGGGTTATTTCCACTTTTCGGCTATTATGAAAACTGCTGCTATATACTGGATATTTGGGGAGGGGGTTCGTTCTATGAAATTTCATCACATAGATTCAGTAATTATCATCACAATCAGAATACAGAACTGTTTCATCATCACAAAGTCTCTCATGTTATCCCTTAATGATCATACATTTTCTGCAACCCTAATCCCTGGCCATCACTGATCTGTTTTCCATCACTAGAGTTTGTCACTTTGAGAATGTTATGCAAATGGAGTCATACAGGATTTAACCCCTTTAGATGGACTGTTTTTCTCCACTCAGAATAATGCTCTTGCATGTGTCAAGTTGTATTTTGTTTCTATTTATTGCTGAGAATTATTCCATAGTATGGATGTACCATGGCTTATTTATTCATCCATTGAAGGACATATGGATTATTTCCAGCTTGGTGCTATTACAAATAAAGCTTCAATGAATATTACTTTATAAATTTTTGTATGAAGACAGGTTTTCATTTAAGATAAATGCCCAGGAGTGCAATTGCTGGATCATGTGATAATTACATGTTTAGGTTTTTGAGAAACTTTTAAACTGTTTCCTAGAGTAGCTGTACCATTTGACATTCCCATTAGCAATTCAGGAGAGATCCAGTCTCCCTGCATCCTCTACAGTGTTTGCTATTGTCAGTAATTTTTATTTTAGCTATTCTGATAGGTGTGTAGATGGTCATGGTTTTAATTTGCATTTCTGTAATGACTATTTGTATTCATTTTTTATCACTGCCGTAACAAATCACCACAATTGTAGCGTCTTAAAGCAACAAAAGATTTATTGTTTTATAGTTCTGTATGTCAGAGGTCTGGGTTGAAATCATGGTGTAGGCAGGGCTTCATTCCTTTTTGGAAGGTCTAGGGGAGAGTCTTTTTCCTTCAAGAGGCCACCAGCACTCCTTGGCTTGTGGCTCTCCTTTCACCTTCAAAGCCAGCAACTTGGCATTTCTCTGATCCTTTCTCTGGTGTTGCATATCTGTGACTGTAGCCAGGGAAGATTCTCACTCTTTTATGGTTCATATGGTTAGACTGAGATAACCTGGGTAACCCAGGATAATCTCCCCATCTCAAGGTCTTTAACCTTAATCACATCGGCAGGGTCCCTTTGGCCAAGTAAGACAATACATTCACAGGTTCCAGGGATTAGGAGGGTTAGAGGTCCTATACATTTTCCTCTAAGCACTGCTTTAGCCACATAGCACAGAGACTTTTAAGTGAAATTTTTATTGAAATAATTGTAGGTTCACATGCAGTGGTAAGAAGCCATACAGAAAGATCCCTCGCACACATTGCCCAGTTACCCTCAATGATAATATTTTGAAAAATTATAGTAGAATATCACCACCAGGATAGTGACATTGAGAAAATCCATTGATTTTATTCAGATTTTTCCAGTTTTACTTGTACTCATTTGGGTGGGTGTGTAAGAACTACACAATTTTATCACCTCTGTGTGTTCATGTGTCCGCCACCACAGTCAAGTCGAAGAGTTCCAACACCACTGCTACTAGGTTTGTTCATGTTGTCCTTTTATATCAATACCTCCCTTCTGTCACCCTTCCTTTCCCTAACCTGCTGGTTTGCCTTCTTTTTCTAAAATCGTCATTGCAAAATTGGCATAACAGTGGAATCATACCATATGTAATCTTAAGGGCTTGACTTTTTTGACCAACAGAATTTTCTGGAGATTCATCCAAGTTGTTGCAGAGTTCATTTTTAAGTAATTGCTGAGTACTTTTCCATGGCCAGTGAATACCACAGTTTGTTAAACCATTCACCCGTTGAAGGAATCTGGACTGATTCCAGTTTTTGGTTGTAACAAATAAAGCTTCTATGAACATTCATCTGTTGTTTTTTGTGTGAACATGAGTTTTCATTTTTCTCAGATAAATGCCCAGGAGTACAATTGCTAGGTAGTGTAATAGTTGCATGTTTAGTTTTTTTAAAAAACTGCCAAACTGTTTCCCAGAGTAACTATACTATTTTACATTCCAATCAGAAATGTGTGAAAGATTTAGTTTCTTCAGATTTTCACCAGAATTTGGTGTTGTCATTTATTATTATTATTATTATTATTATTATTATTAGGCTTCCTGTTAAGGAACACAGTGGTATCTCATTATAGTTTTCCACAGTTTAGTGTTTTCATTTTAACTCAGTTGATTTTTCAAAAAAATCCCTCAAGACTACTTATTTGACACAGGGATTATTTAGAAGTAGATTGTCTGACTTCTCAGTGCTTAGTGATTCTTCTGTTCTCTTTCTTTTGTTGAATTCTAGTTTGATTCCATTATGGTCAGATAACATATTTTACACGATTCCAATTCTTTTAAATTTGTTAAGGTTAATTTTATGATCTAAGAAACAGTCTCTGGTGAATGCCCCATGAACACTTAAAAAAGAATGCGATTCTGCTGCTTTGGGGTGAACTGTTCTCGTGAACATCAGTTAGATTTCACTGGTTGATAATATTGTTCAATTCTTTAAAATCCTTGCTGAATATTTTTTTTCTACCGTTTTTACAAATTTCTAACAAAAGGTTTGAAAGTCCCCAACTATAATTGTAGATTTCTCTATTTCTCTGTTCATTCCCATTTTTGCTTTGTGTGCTCTGTAGCTCTCTTATTTGCTGAATACACATTTAAGATGGTTATGTCTCTTGGTCAAGTGACCCTTGTAGCATCGCATAACGTCCTGTTTTGTCTCTGACAATTTCTTTGTTCTGAAGTCTACTTCATCTGATATTAACATAACCACTTCAACTTTCTTTTGATGAGTGTTTGGCATGCTATCCCTCTTCTATCTTTTTACCTTTAAGCTACATTATGTATGTCATATATTATAGCATTACATTTGAGGCATATTTGGTATAGACCATGTAGTCAATCGTGTTGTTTTTAAGAATCTCTCTGCCGAGCTTTGTCTTTTAATGGATGTGTTTAAGCCTTTTAGATTTAAGGTAATTATCAACATTAAAGAATTTATTTCTGCTGTTTTATGATTTGTTTCATTTGTTCCCTCTGCTTTTTTTGTTTGTTTGTTTTTTAATTCCTCCATTCCCCTTGGTCTTTTTCTGGGCTACTTGACTACTTCTTTAGTATTCCATCTTGATTATCTGTGGTGTTATTTATTACATCTGTCTCTTCATATAATTTTTTAAGTGGTTGTTCTATGGATTATAACAGGTGTAGCTTATTGGAGTCTTACTGTTAGGAGTATTTGGCCACTTCAAGTGGGATGCAGATACATCACCACCATTTAGGTTACTTTACCCTCCCCCTTTATAATATGGTTGTCTTAAAATATTACTTCTACACACATTGAGAACTTCTTTCCAATTATAACATTGTTATAATTTTTACTTTTAATTGTTGAACACAATTTTTTAAAAAAATTGCAAGGAAAAACGATCCCATTGGACTTACCAATATATTTACCCTTTATGTTGTTCTTTCCTCATTTCTGATGGTCTTAGTTTTCTTCTGGAGTCACTTTGTTTCTGTATGAAGTGTTTCCTTCAGCTATTCTTTTATTTTGCTGGGGACAAATTCTCTTAGCCTTTGTTTTTAATGTTGAATGTACTGATTTTTCTTATTTCTGAAGCATATTTTTACTGGCTATAGAACTTTGTTGACAATTCTTTTCTTTCAGCACTTGCAAAATTTTTTACCACTTTCTCTGACCTCCATGATTTCTAATTAGTAATCAGCTAGTTTTTGAATCATTATTCCCCTGTAGGTAATATATTATTGTTGTTTTTTTTCCTCTGTTTTTAAAAGTTTTTCTCTTGCTTTAGTTTTCAGAATTTGGACTATGATATATTTAGGTATGGATTTTTGGGGGTTTATTTTATTTGTGGTCCACTCAGCTTTTTGAATCTGTAGGTTTATATCTTTCATCAAGCTTGGGCACTTTTTAGCCATTATTTCTCTAAATATTTTTTTCAACCCTGTTTTGCTTTCCTCCTGGGACTTTGATGGCATGAATGCTAGATTTCTTACTATTATCCCATAGGTCCCTAGGGCTCAATTTATTTAAAAATTCTTTTCTTTCTCTTTCTTTCTTTCTTTCCTTTTTTTTTTGTTTGAATAATTTTTGTTGACTTATCTTAAAGTTCACTAATGCTTTCCTTAAGACTCTGCAGGGAAGAGCACTACCTGTTGCTGAAAAGGGTATGTGGAAGTCAAAATTCTGCCCACAGTTTCTCTGGGGAGAGGCATCTCCTCCTTATCACAGAGGGAAGGGCAAAAAACAGCTCTGCCCACTGGTTCTGGACTGTAGTGTCCACTATAGTGAGAGAGGCATGTAGTGTTTTTCCTGGTGTTTACCTCAGGAACAGGGACGTATGGTTAAAGTGTTTCTGTCTTGTTGGACCACGCTTTTCCTGATCCTCTGGCTAGAGAAAGCAGACTTTTCTTGGTGCTATTTTCCCTCTGTGACTCTTGGTATTTCTAGATTATGGGCTTGTCTAGCATTCAGGCTGTGGATATTTATGAGACAAGAAAAAACTCAGGGAACTTACTTCAGGTTGTTCCTCAAGTCCCAAGGTCCCTAGCCATTTCTACCTTATTTTCTCCACCTTCCAGATTTTTCTGTGTCTTTCATTAGTTTTCTGAGATTTTTTACTGTGATTAGTGGAAAGAATAAAATGAAATCTGTTTCTTCCATTTTGTCTGGAACCACCAGGCTCTAGAGGAGCACTTTTTTTAGGAGCTTATTTATGTTTTAGTAGTTTTTATCCTCATATTTAATTCTATATGTTTTTTAACATATAGAATTCTATATAGAATACAGAATCTAAAAACATATAGAATCTTTTCTATTAAAATCTTTCTAGGGTTCCTCCAAGGTTACCCATTCATGTTTTCCTCTGTGGTAGTAGATTTTTATATCACACATCTTTTCTGTTATTTCTAGATATTCACTGTGGAAGATAGAGGTTTGCACATGGGATCAGCCTGTCATCTAGAACCAGAGTATAAAGAACATTTATTTCTGTGAATTTATGTTATTTGTAATTTAACAAATCATGTTTATTGAGAATAACAAAATCCTATGCAAAGAAGTACAAACTTCAGCAAAAAACATATGTATCAATTAATAAAGCATTCAAATATTTAAAATTGGGATTATGCAGGGTTTACATATATAAACAAATAGCACAGAGACACACTGATCTACTGCAATGAGCTACTTCTGAGAAATCAGACAGCTATTGATTGGGGATCATTGCTGCTGTTGATTCCATGGCAACAGTTGAAATAAAAGGCAAATAAAAGGGGGAAAGAGACAGAATTTAGGTGGGAATCCCAAGGGAAACCCAGAGAAAAGTGAAAGGAGGGCCTCGGGGTGACTTTTAAGAAGATTTGTCAGAGGTTTAAGAGGAAGATTAGAAGATCAGTGAGGTCTATAAAACTACTTATAGGAAAAAAAATAGCACCATTTGAAAAGCAACCATAGATTGATACAAGTTGTATTTAATTCAATCATCCATTATAATAATTACTGTTACTTACTATTTTATCACTGAAATTAACATGGACAGTTTGAGAAACAAAAGTAAATGATGACAGTTGTGGGCATGTAAGGGTTTCAATTAAAGTGGAAAGAAGTCCTATTGCATTAGAAAGCTTAAACAAATAATTTTATCTTATGAATGTGCATTTAAGACAGATAAAAACTTTGCAACTTAGTAAAAAGAAATCATTGACAGGCTTTTAACATATTTGTAAGAATGTTTTATTTACTTACTTCTTCGTAACAGTTCAATCCTTCACTGTACGGTTGAGAGTAAGAATTTAGAGGTTGTCTGTTAAATCTTTTGGAGTAAATTGAAAACTAACACAAAGCCTATACCAGCAAATGAAGTTTAATTGCTTCAAAAATTCTGGACTATGTTATTTGAACATAAATACATTTATATAATTTTTAAGTAATTACAATAACATTAGTAATGAATAATAAAGCATTACTAGAGATTCTGTTAGACTTAGATTAATAAATGAATTAAAATTATAATTAGCAGCTTGTGAGCAATGGTGCTTGAAAGCAACAAATGCAAATAGTGCTTGAAAACAATGCCTTAAATATCTCCCGTATTTTGTAATTATTAATTAGCAAACTACTCTTTTACAGATTGGATCAAGGAAAGTTTCAATGCAGCTAATGAAATTATCATAAATTTGAAATTAGTCTGGCCTGAATGATATTCTGCTCTAAAGCTAAAAGCTTGATTTACATTTTAAAATTTAAATGCTTTTCATTTTCTTTCTCTGGAACCTTTCCTCAAGTTTGACTATTTTGTTAATAGTCAACCTTTCTCTCCATGAGACACATCAATAGAAAATTGAATGAAATCAGGATTCTTTTCAAGTCTTCGAGAATTCATTTAAATGCCTGGTACAGGAGTTCTATGCACCAGCTTTGAAGACATTTTATGTTAGCAATCTTGACTTATAATGATCTCAATTTATACAAACTGGGGAAAGGCAAGAAGATTTATGGTTTGTCAATGCTATGTTATTTTTCTCAATATTAAATTCTAAATCACATCTTAAAGTACATCTAACAAAATCTTTAGTCCACTTGATGGTTAGATGCATGTTGCCTTTAGGAATGCTGCTATATTCCATGTTTTCTGTTACAGGAGAAAATTAAATGACACCTTAGGAGAATCAGGAAAGAGATTAATACTTATATGTCAATTGTATCTCAATAAAGCTGGGGGAGAAAGTTAATACGAGGTGGGAAAATATTTGAAAATACACAACTTTATTCTTTTCTATTCCATTTCAAAAATGATTTCATGCCTAATATTCCAACACACAGAACCATTATTATTAGAGCCATATTTTATTCTGGGCATACACAGGTCACAGCAAGGTACAACTGGTGGGGGCGGGCACCGTTTACAATGAATACAATATCAAGGGTACCCCTGGAGGCTCTGGCCTAAGTGCTTGCTCCTGTCCTAGATACTGAGATGTCAAGTATCAACGTGATGCTAGCAGTCTATTTAGGGAAAATAGATACACGAAAATACAATTTTTATGGAATCTGAAACACAACCATGAAATCAGTTCAAAATACTATGGTAGTGCCAAAGAAGAATTTACAAGCTTAAAGGAGTCACAGAAGACCTCTAAGACCCACAGCTTTGTCTGCTTAAAAACAAACAAATATCAACTGAGGGCAAGTCTTCACAATTAGAATAGTGCAGCTTAATTATAATAATGAGCTGCCATTTATTGAACTCTTACCATGTACTAGGCTCTAGGCCAATCAATTAATGTGCCCAGCTTTTTATGTAATTTACACAACAATCTCATATCATAGGTATTTTTACCATCACCATCTTTCTGATAAGGAATCTCAAGTCTTGAGAGGCAAAACAGGCGGTGAAGGCCATGTGGTTCTTCTAAGATGTGTGCCGGGGTGCTGGGTCTATTAGGTGATGGCATGCAGCCGGGACCTTTTTTCACATGCCATGGTACAGTGACTGATCTCTGGATGGGGATTTGCGTTGAGTATATTATGACTAGGTTCAGTGTTGTGGATTACTAAAGGATTATTTTTTTAGGAGACCTAGAAAGATAGGAGAAATAAAATCTAGTCTTGAGGATAGAATCTTAGTGCAATGGTTTTTATCATAACAGTATAAATTAACTGCTACCCCATGTTTGTGGATTCAAATCCTGCCTCTATCGATACAGCTGTGTGACCTTCAGAAAGTTATTTAACCTTCTAACCCATGCTTCTCTTCATGAAAAATACATGAATTATTCTTTGTTAAGACTCAATAGTAAGTGCTTAATAAATGTTAAAATTCTTACTATGGACCTCAGAGGGTGGGGTAGGATAGGTTAGGGGGCAAGGGTCACAAATCCTTGGAAATACTGTTTAAAATGGTGTGTGGGAACATCCAATGATACAGAGGATGAGAACTTATCTCTATACACAAGGGTGCAAAAATATCACATTATTTAAGAAACTTTAAATCAAACTGAACTTGACCTCAAGCCCCCATTCTGCCTTGGACGTCAGAAAAGCCAAGCTCAGTCATTACTGATAGTCAGCCAGCCCCATCCTTGGGCAGTATACAAAGGCTCCTGAACTTTTCAGGAGGCCTCCCATGAATGGATTGGCAGGTTGTGCTCTGTACAACCTCAGGGGCACCATTCACATCTCAAGAGGCTTGACCACATTCTTGGAACAGGAGGGAGGGAAAAATAGAGCATGAAACAACCCACCAATTAACATTTCAATAAATTATCCAGCCACATGCATTTTTTTTTTTTTTGAAGAGAGAGTCCATACCTTTCATTAGATTCTCAAAGCAAAGAGGGAGTCTGATTTGATCCAGCAAAAGAGATGGGTGTCAAACCTCTGTGTTCCACAAAGCAGGAAAACATCACATTTGCATTGATTATAGACCCTTTTCATAGTGCTGACACATCTATGAGCTTTGAGTGGCCTCATTATTTTTTTATTAAATTGGGTCAGGGTGGGGCCCCCCATTCAACCTAAATGCAGATGGGGTCATTGTGACTGAACAGCAAATACACAATAGGTAATAAATTCTGGGAAATGAAATCTGTCATCAGACCACTCTTTCACACACAAAAAAACGAGATGGGGTATAACATCGGGACTGGAGGCAAAAAAAAGTCTCAAATATAAAGACGCAGAATTGCATTCACTGAGTTATAAAGCATTTGGGGGGGCCTCTTCTTTGGATAGAACAGGAAAGGGCCAGTATTGATTCAGAAAAAGTATGTAAAACTACTGAAGAGAAAAACCATGTATGTAATGGAGGAAGCTTGCAGAATACACAATGGTTTGCAAACAAATATAGACACCTGAATGGTAGCATCAATATCAGCCTCATCTTCAAATACAGGGAGAGGGAAAGTGCTTTCAGAGGAGTAGTAGGAAAAACACCCTGGTTGATGAAGAAAGCCCACAGTAAGTCTTATCTGTCATGTTAAGTGCTCATTACAATAATTGTTTTTATCGGTATTTAATTTTTATAAAATTCAGGTGATCAGACCTAGATCTATGATCAATCCTTTGAGTATGACTAAACCCAAGTGGGTACTAATGAACAGTAAGAGAATGTCCAAATCCCATTTTTAGGATTGTTTTTGCACTGCATTGCATTCACTTTCTACATCCCAAGCCTTTGGATGAATCTGGACATCCCTATTTCCATGACAGTTCAATTTAGTCATTTGTCACTTTGATTCCAGCATTCTTTAATAATTAAAAAAAAGCAATGCTCTCAGAGTTTTTGACATATCACACAATCACTCTTTCCATTTCTCTATCATCACAAAAAATCATCCATCCATAGAAGTAGCTGCAGATTCTTCACTAGCGTGTGGGCAGCATGGTGCAAGCCAAAGCACATGAAATTTGAGTTGGATGGATTAAAGTCATATGACCTGTATCTTCATCTCTTAAGTGGGAATATGGTACTTAGGTTACTATGCCATAGGTAATATAAGCAAAATGTCTGCCTCAGTGTCAGGATATGATTGATACTGAATAAATAGTGATTTTCTTCTTTCAAAGTAAAAGTTCTAAATGACTGATAAACTATTTTATCTTGTGAGTTCTGAAACAATGAAATGTTTGGAGGCGCCTGGGTGGCTCAGTTGGTTAGGCATCTGCCTTCGGCTTAGGTCATGATCCCAGCGTCCTGGGATCGAGTCCTGCATCGGGCTCCCTGCTCAGCAGGGAGCCTGCTTCTCCCTCTCCCTCTGCCTGCCTGTCTGCCTACTTGTGATCTCTCTCTCTGTCAAATAAATAAATAAAATCTTAAAAAAAACCAACAACAATGAAATGTTTGAACTGGAAGGCCCTCAGTACAAACTCATTTTACAGACGAGGAAACTGAAAGTTTAGGAAGTGAGAAAATTTGTTCAAGGCGAAATATCTAGTTTTCTCATTAAATAAGTATTTGTTGAGTGCAGAAATAACATCACATCATCACCAGAAACCAATTTCTTATAGGTCAAGTAATTATCTATCTCCTAGAAGCATGGTGCATGACACGTGACAATGTGAAATGTAAAATGTGAAAAAGAATGAGAAAATTTGTATGAATTCCTCTTCTTAAATAGATGTTTCATCGAAAAATACATATTAATTGCACTTCAAGCTTAACCAATTCAACTTGTTTACTTAGTTAAGAATGGCATTTGATTTATTGTTCTAAGCAATTACCTGCTTATACTTTTATAATTATCCTGTATTACATATGAAAGAAAAGAATTAAGTCACATGTGGCATATTGTGAGAAATAGTAAGGCATTTAATTGCCAGTCCCGTGTCCATTCATAAAAAAAAAAAATAGAATTGTTGGAAACAAATTCAACAGGATACAATATGGTTCATGTGGCTCATTTCTGATGTTCAGAATTTAGTAAGTTTTATTGTCCACTATATCGGTCTTACCAGACTTATATACAAAAAAATACTAAAATGGTAGATTTCCATATAAAAGAAAAAGGCATTATGATGTATGAATTTTAAAATCGTGGCTTCCTAGAAATTGCACTGTGGCAGTCCTGCCTTCCTGGGGTTATTCAGCAGCACTTTAGCTTATATAATTACCACCCCAGCCTCCCTTACAGAGCCCATGAGGCACCCAGGTTGGTCACCATGGCAACAGATTCTGAATCAGAGTAGCCCCATCCTAATACTGTGCACAGAGCCTCTTCTTGGAAAAAGTTTTTTTTTTTAATTTTAATTTTGAACACATTTCCCCCAAATTATAGGTTTACAAATTCGGAGTATTTGTTCTAGTTTTCTTATAAGTGTAATCCGACCACTAAATGCCTGGGCACACACAAGTGCTTGAATAGCAAAAGAAATATAATGCAAACATTTAAATACAGACGGCTTTTTCATTCTGGACACCATTTTGAAAAGAAGAAGAAGAAAATTACATTTCAGAATTTAAAAAAAAAAACCTGAAGAAATAGCTATGGGAGGAAATCAACTCTCTTTGATCTTTGAACTACCAGAAGAGCTCTCTTAGGCCTTTTAAAGGACTCTTAAATTTAATACACAGGTCTAAGCAAATAAAATACAATTTCCCACTAAAAGTTTTTGAGAAAGGAACGAACACGTGTTGCGAAGGCCACATTGATAAAGCTTGGGCAACAAAATTTTCTCTTTCTCTATAAAGCAGAGAGAACACACATTTTGCTCAAGACTCGCTGTCTCCCCCTGGTCCTCCCTGGCATCACCGGGGGGCCCCGTAAACCCTTGCGGCCTGCTGCGTGGTGGCTCCTTTCTCATTTTCTGTTTGGTCTTTGGACACGCCTTGCAGCCGTGGTGGCTGAATGTCCGAAGGAAGGCTGATAATGCTCGCAGTTACATAATAGGACTTCTCAAAGCACTGCCCATCCATGAGCTCATTTGAAACTAAAGCTGGGGTTTGCTTTCTTCTCCCCATTAGGAAAGATATTTCCATGTGTTATTTAAAATTCCTTTCTAATCTCTCACTGAGCAAGAGAGAGAAATCCACACGGTAACTCATGGTATCCTATCCTGTTTACAAAGTAAGCTCTACTTGTTTTCTTCTAGATCCTCAAAGGCCACTCCTAGTTTCTGTCCCATTTCCATTTCCAGCTTTCCTTGGTACCAGAGTGATTTTGTTCTTGATGTCCTTGTGAAACGTCTCCCTTTTCCCTTTCTCCTCTGGCTCCCTTCTTATTGTTGTGGTTTTCTGCCGTATGTATCCTGCCTGCCCACCGGGGGCCACGATTTAGGGAGAACAGATATTCTTAACCCCCTGCTTTTTTCCCATCTCTTTCCTGTGGGCTTCCCTCATCTGCAACACAATGTGGATTCCAGTTCCTGCCTTTCTAACTAAGGAAAAGATAGGAAAGTCAGGAGTGGTTGTGTCAATGACCTTTGACACGGCTGAGCAGCCCCCCTCCATTTTTTTAGGCTCCGGTATATTTAAAAATGAAGAAATGCCAAAGTTGTGTTGTACTTACAATTTTTTTTTTTTTTTAACATTTTAAGTGTATCTAACCTCATCTGGAGATAAAAACAACTGTCTAGATGTCTGTCCCTTGATGAATCTGGAGTCCAGGCCCAACGTCCTCTTGTTCAATAGGTAAAGGCCCCAACCTGCACTTCTGGAGTGCAGAAGTCATTGGGGGTAGCAACAGAAGAGTCTGCTGCAGTGGGGGTAAAGGTGGCAGATTAATAGCAGCTCAAACCTCTGGAGCACCTACTGTATGCTAAGGACAAATCTCATTTTATGCATGCTCACCTACTCCGCTCTCTCGGGGAGGGACTGTTGTTATCCTCATTTTTATACATAAAGAGACCAAGGCATGGACAGATTAGGTAACTTGCCCAGGGATGCACAACTAGTCTGTGATCTTAAGCACTGGGTCCTTTGATCTCTTTCTGGATGCCCAGCAGAGAACATAAGGACCAGAGAGGGAGTGTGAGTGCCCTCGGGCCCACAGCGAATGGAGAGGTGTGTGTGTGTGTGTGTGTGTGTGTGTGTGTGTGTGTGTGTGTGTATGGTCTGGAGGGGACTTACACTACCAGTAGTAAAGGTAGGTGGAGGCACAGTAACACGGGCCATTTTGATTCTCACTGCCCCCCAATCCAGTGGTTGTGCCCAGACTGAGGGAATTAGGCAAATAAGGTTGATATCTGTGCTCAAATGGTCTCCCCATAAGCCATAGGATGCGTCCAAATCACAATGGAAAGTGTCATTTTTCACTGACCCACAGAATCAGATCCACCTTCGTGGGCACGTGACTTGGGCGGTCGCTCGGGACCCTGGGTCTGAATGACCCGGCACTTGGATTAACGCTCTATTGTCACCATCTTGAAAGTCTTACTTTTTGAACAAAAGGTCCTACATTCGTGTTTTGCCCTCGGCCCTGCAAATTACGTAGCCAGTCTTATGTGGAAATCCTGAGCAATCTGGAGAAGTTTGCAGCTCCAGTCTACCAGGGGAGAGAAGATGCTATTTCCCTGTGATTCCTCTGGAACTGCAGTGCTATAAATCTGCAGTTGCCTTTTAGTGGATTTGCATTTTACTGCAAAGTAATACTTTTCCTCACCGGGGAAAGCAGTCAGCTCTCACTAATAGGGGCTTTAATGATGCTCTGCCAACGTCCACGTGCATAGCCTGGAGCAAAAAGGCTCAGGACAGGCTCCAAATTCAGCAGCGGGGTTAACTACAAGGGAGTCTCTTTACGGAATGATGAAACACTGTTAACCTCAGCCAGGTTTGCGGCTGGCCCCAAGGAGCGCCCCCGCAGAGGAACAGAGGTGTATGTATAAAATTCCAGCTCGGGTCCTCCTGGAACTTTGCATTTACCATCCCACGTTGTTTGCATCATTTCGGCATGCTACAGTTAAGTCGAGATTTGCCAAAACTTGTAGAGAAAAATCAAACTGCCTCAGCACAAGGAAGCCAATCTGATAAGTCCTCTATCTGGTCTCTCCACACTCGAGCAGTTTGGCACTAGAATAAACGATTGCTCACCAATGGCGAGTTTCCATGGAGTCGGTGGCTCCGAGGCCTTTGCTTAAAGCGAAGGGTAGTGAGCGGATTTTCTCCACCGGGGCAGTAACGATACCAGTGAGCAGCAACTATAAGGGAGAAACAGCCCACTTCTTGAAGAAGACAAAAAAGGGAATTGTGTGCCTCTCTCGTGCAGAGGAGCCCAAACACTCATATTCAAGGAGATCTGTGGGGCGACGCTGAATGAATAATGACGGCCAACATCTTCTAGCATTTACTATGCCCCAGACACCCTTGTAAGGGCTTTGCATATGTCAACCCAGTTAATCCTCACAAGAAGCCAATGGGATAGGTATTCTTATCATCTCTCTTTTAAAGGTGAAGGACCCGAGGCACAGAGAGGGGATGCAGTTAAGTCAGGAGAGCAGCTGCATGGCCGGCCAGGAGCTGCAGGTTCATCCGGGACAATGGCAGGCAGTGAGGAGTTCCCGGTGGGGCCCGGCTGTGTGTGCAGCTGCTGAGTCTGCGTCCTGTTTGTCTTCACAATAAACCCCCATTAACGAGGGAAGCACAATTGGTCTCCCTTGCTCTTGCAACCTGAAAGAGCCTATAGAATACAGATCCCATTGTGAATGCTTTTGTAATTTGGAGATTCTTTTTTTTTTTTTTTTATAAACGGAATAATCAGCCCCTTAATGTATCCATAGGGAATTCAGGAAAGGGATGAAGAAGCGGCTCCTGTTTTTGAGGCATTTGCAATCATTGTTGTTGGAGAGACAGAGCCAACAGATGGGGAACAATAGTGAGGGACTCCAGGGCTGGTGCAAGCAAATGCCCGGCTGTGGTCTTTGCCCGTGAATGGTGTGGGAAATTGGAGAGGGGAAGGGTATTTACTCACTGGCTATGGAGTTCGTGGGGGTGGGGGATGGAAAGAAGAAACTGGGTGGCGTTGGGCACACTGGTTAATCTTCAGACTTCACCTTCCTCAACTGTGAAATGAAGCCATAAATTATCACAAAGACTCCTTCCAGCTTTAACATTCAATGAATCCTGACCTTTTTTGTAAAGTTGGATTTTTATGTGTGGTACTTGCTAAGAGTCGAGACACACCCATGATTGCTAGGGCCCCGACTGAGGATCATATGGTCAGGTTGATACACTTTCCTGACCTCCCGTTAGCTCCCAAGAGCCTAAGTGTCCTGAACTTTAGCCTTAGCTTTTCCTGGCTGTTCACTTTAATGACTGCTCCAGACATTCGTATATTTTTTTTTCTTGGTTACTTGCTTTTTTCTTTCTTTTCTTTTTCTCCTTTTTTTTGGTCAAAATATAAAAGTAGGATAGTACTTAATCATAACTTGCATGTTTTAATATTTTGAAGAAATAAAATTTACCAAATGGGATAATCAGTCATTTTGCTCATGATCATTTACATTTTTTTTCTTGTGTCTTCATTGTATTTGTGGGTTTGTTTTTTCAAAATTCTAAGTTATTCTCGTCCCCAGTAACGGGTTATGATTGCTTAACATACAGTTGAGAATCGATGAGATCTGTGATGGAAATGAAACACATTTTAAAAATTTGTTTCTATATCACTATGCATACCATGTTTTCAAGAGTAGAATGGTTTTTATCCCAAACAGGTATGTGGTTAAGAGAAAAAATGATTTGATGTTCCTGGTCATTGAAATATACAAACAATAACCAAGGAAGAGGGATTTAAGAAGTATTTTTTTGCAGTGGCTTTCTCTAACCTGGCAAGTATTCTCTAGAGCCCAGAAACCTGCTGTTCTTTAAGTATGTTCCCCCTGGCCAGTGGCATTGGCATTCAACAAATTCTCAGACTTAGTCAGAACTTTGGGAGGGGGGCAGCAGTCTGTGATGTAACAAGCCTTCCAGGTGATTCTGAAATATCTTAAAGTTTGAGAACCACTATCATAATCCAGGCTGCAAGGAAATAGACAGATCACAAATTATACTTAATGACTATCTTTCCTTAATAGCCCCTCCCCATGCCCCACTACAGGTTGAATTTAATGTCAATTGTTCTACTTGCACTCAAGTCCTTCTATATTTATAGACCCAAGTCATGTTTCCCATGTTATCTTCTCCTGTTCATATTCTTCTTATTTTACTGAAATTGCATTACCATTCTCTTCCCCCATGCCCTCACTCTCTGCACGAGGGACAGTAGACAGAAGTTAAGACAGGGAAGGGCCTTTGGTAAGTGGAGATCTAGGGGAGAGGCTGTTCTTGGATGGCGCCATGGCATAATCAAATGTATCAAGTCACTTGAGTTTCTTGGTTTCTATCAAAATCTTACATCAGATATCATTTCCTTTCTGAAATCTTTCTCGGTCCTTCAACTGGAAGGTGCGATCTCTCCCTGTATAATGCTCCAGCCCCTCCCCTCCCGTGTTTGGTATTTCTTTCACAGTATACCCTATTCTGCCTTCTTGTGTAGCCAGTATTGTCTGATTTCTTTGCTTGGACCATAAGTTCTTGAGATCAGGGGCTGCTCCCTACTCATCTTTCTGCCACGCCTAATACCTAACACAGCGTCAGACACAATAATAACTCCGTCAATCGTGTTGCATCGTGGAATGCAGTGACAGGGCTGCCAGCCAAGCCCAGAGAGTCATTGGATAGCTTTTGGCCAAGGCTATTAGCTGTTAGGAGTTAGGTGAACATTGCATGCTTGTCCCAAAACATTCCCTTGCAGGTAACTGACATTCGTTCTCTTTATGATTTATAGAAAGCTTACAATCCGTGTTTAAAATACAAAATTCACCTAGGAGGGATCAAGAAATAGAAGGAAGATCTCGAGGACAAGCCTAGCTCTTTTACCCCCTGGAGTTATCAAGGGACAGCGTACAGACACTAGAAAGGACTGGGGCTGGGAAACGGGAACAAATCTTTTGATTTCACAGTCTTGCCTGGGGCCTTGACTGACAGTAGCTGCTGCTTTAACTTCCATCTGTGGCTTCACGCCTTTTTAGAAAAGACTCAGGAAATCTCACTCTGGTCTTACAGGGAATATTTTCAGCCTAAGAGGAAAATTGTGAGCATGAGAAGCAAGCTCGTCTTGCTTTCCCACACCCAAAGACAGAGACTCATAAAACAATAACGGTCCGGAAAGAATCTGAAGACACACGGTACAAGACGTATTTGGTTTATTATTTTAAGTGCTCTTAATACCATTGCAGTGAAAAAAAACAAGAAACGGGCAGCCCCCCGCCCCCCCCGCCACTGCCCACCTCCAAAAAACGTTTAATTTATATTTATGTATTTGTTAGCCACTCAGGTCTTGAAATTCATCTATAACATCATAAACCCGTGGCAGATTCTGAACAGAGAAATTCATGTTAGGAAAATATGATAAGGAAAGATATGGTTTAGGTGGATAAAACCCCCCAAATTTTAATCTATATTTGCGATTTAATCTCGATCACGTTTTATCTGCATTGGCTCAGATTTTTCCCCCCTCAGGGATCCTGCAGCTGTTCTTCCTGCTTCATTTGCCGAGGAACACTGCCATCATGCGGCCTACCGTGGTAAAGACAGTTCATAAAAGAGCTAGCGGCGTGGTTTTAATTTAATGCTCTCTTCAGAGAAATGTGTGCAGCTTTAAAATATGCTTTGTTGTTTGAAGCTGGATTTGTTGATTCACTTCTAAAGTAGCATCGTTAAGGTATCTGCCAAAGGATGAACTCTGTGTCAGTTTTTGAATCCCCCAAGTATATAGTGACCACATTAAAAATGTCCCATCTACAAAATAATGAATGCTCCTGCTTATTTTATAAATTTGTAAAGTTTTCATAAGTGTATCCACTTTAAAGATGGTAGAATACCTTTATCATGTAAACTTACGTGGCTGCCTCTTTTTCCTGCACACTGGTAAGTCCGTTTAGGGAGAGGAGATGTAGGGAACTGTAGGCAGGCAGCATCGTGCGGTTCAGAAACTAAAAGTATGAAGCTTGACACTAGGTTGGAGCCTTCAGTTTGCCACTAATTAATTATGTCATTTTGAGCAAGTCACATAAGCTGTCTGGCCTCACTACCTTCTTAAATGGAGTTAGGTTTGATACACTTCAGTCAAAACTGCTTTCCAGTTGATAATTCTGTAATTCTAACCTGACAAGTAAACACGTCCTTTAAAAACAAGAATGTTGTTTTTCTTTCCCTGTGATTTCCCTGTAAATATGCTCTTCCTTCCTCCCCACACCCTCCCGCAGCCCTAAGTGAAGCTTTGTCTGCATGACTCATCATGCAAAATTCTCTCCGCAAGAACCCAGAGATTATGTGTTGGGGCTCAGCACCGTTCCAGCGCAAGCGGCTTTTGTGCACTTTGTGGGCATTCACAGTTTAGGTTATCTTCACAGATAGAAAATAAAGTTGATGAACCTTGGAAATTGGTAAACAGCTTACAGGCTTCTGGGAGCTGTAGTTCTTAAAAAAAAAAAAAAGTTCCAGAATATTAGAAAAGACAATTCCAAACAGTCTGATGTCTTTAACACCTGAAAGGGAAGGGCAATTTTCTTCCCTAACTACAGCTTCGGCTTTATAAATTTGTCAAAAGTAAGAAGAGGATGCAGATACTGCTTGGAGCACAATCGTGAGGTTAATGTTCTGATGAGACCAAATGCTGGTAAATTATTCCCTGGAGTTGATTTTGTGACGTGTGTAACAGGGTGAGGGATGGAGATACAAGCTGGCGTCGGTGTTTAAACTGTGCCGGAAGGGCACGTAAATGCAGGGCAGTTGCTAGGAGACCTAGAGCACAGAGCTAATGCCCCCGCTGTGTATGCGGGATGTCTCATCTCAAGAAACCTTGTCTTTCACAGTCAACGATGACATTCAATGTAGAGTCTGTCAAAATTCAGGTGGACCAGTGCTTGGTTATTACTTGTGTCAATCCAGCCATTCTATCAGCTGCTACCCATAAAGGGCGCAAATGACAGAGAACAATGTAACGTCGTGCCAGTGACCAAGATGCTCTAGGAGAGTCAGTGGCTCACTACAAATTCAGTTTAAATATTCTTACATGAAAGACAGCTGGTTTGTTCGCTGATACTAGTTTCAAGAAGTGTGAAGTCGGGGCGGAAGAATCACCCAAGCGTTTGAAAGTGAGGTCAGGCCACAAATAGAGTTCTAAGCGAAGATGTGCTTGAGTAGGACTTTGACTCCTGTTGTTTACAGAGCAATCCTTTCAGCCCTTTGTGGGATTTCTTTTAAAAAACAGATTTTATGCTAAACCCACACTTCCGGTTTGTAATTACCACCGAGAGTACAGATGTGCAGGACTTTAGAACTGGCCGGGTTTTGAGAGTTCTTCCAGCGCCCCCCACTGGTTGAAGACGGAACCTGAGCCTGTCTGCGGCCGAGGGTGATGGGCAGCCCGTTCAGAAAATCATGGCAAAAAAACTTCCGCCCTTGTAAAACATTGCCAAGCTTTGCCAGTATCCAGGAGACACTCTATTCAAAGAGAGAAAAAAACTACAGGTTGCGAAGTGGGTCTGGCAGGTCTTATTTTACTTAGAGGAAACTGAGTCGCCAAGAGGTGTTTTGAATTACTCGAAAACACGACTAATTATCTCCAGAGCTGGGGAGCTATCCAGGTTTCCCAACCCAACGCTCTTTTACCGTAACACCATATAGTCTTTCTCAGGAGGGTTGGGATGTTCTGTTATTCTAATAGTGATATGAAAGGCAGCAATAGCAGTCCTGTAATGCTTCTAGAATGCTTTACCATGTGCAAAGCATGTACATTGTTTCATTTGATTCTTACAACCTTGGGACTTAGTCTCATGAAATAGTATGCTTAACACACAGAATTGATCTGCACTGTTATAAAAGTATAGTTCTAATTTCTACTAGTTTCTTTTTAGGTCTCTGTTATAATCCTATTGCCATGCTCTAGGATTGAGGGCGACATAGTGGCCTTGGAAGATAGAGGATTGGAACCCCAATGTGGCTTGGAATTTTTTTCATGTTTGCTGCACTTCGCTATTGAATACCCACAGACAAAATAAAATATGCACTGTACCGCTCACCTATGGAAAACATGAAATTATCATCAGTTATAAGCCATTTTTGAGAGCCTACGCGGTATCAGGCCAGACATACAGCAAATATGAAGATGTTGTTCTAGGCTAAACTTTGAAAGACTTGAACTGCACTCGGGTTCAAGAAGTAGAAAAAAATGAAACAAATGGGTATCCATCAGTTTACACTCCTATGCTTTATTGAGCTTTAAAAATACCTAAAAGAGGTGGAAGCATTTAAGTAAAGATGGCCTCTCAGGGCCGCCTTCTCTGCCTTGTCTCAGGGTCTTCATGTCCCCTGCTCCTGTAGCCTACTGAGCTCTTCCCCTAGAAATCAGCATGACTTGGTCTCACATTTCCTTCAAATTTTTGCTCAGGGAAAGTGAGGATTTCTCTGATCATATATTTCAAATTGCAGTGCTTTCCAGGACCAGCCTGGGAGTACAGGATGTTTTTCCTTATTTATTGGCCCAGAGGAGCACACCTTGTTCTAATCTGTACAAGAGTGACTTGTAGGTGGGCTATGACCCTAGACCTTCCCAAGTTTATTTTTCTCGGTGGCGTGTATTACCACCGGACAAACTATCTATTTTACTGTCTGTTTTTTAAATTGCCTGATCTCCTACAGCTGCTATACCATGAGGACATTCACGAAGCACCATGGAGTACGTGGACAGGAACCAAATTGTCAGCACCAACGTGTTACCCAAATGACCAAGGCATTTTAAAAGGGGATCTTCTAATTCTTAGCCTTTGAGTCTTTCAGCTATAGCCTCAAATATCATGCAGTGGAGATAAGCCTTTCCCACTGTGTCCTGTCTGCATTCCTGACACACAGAAACCATGAGAGATACTATCATTACTGCTTTAAGCTAGTACATTTTGGGGTTATTTGTTATGTAGCAAGAGATAGCTAGAGAGTGCCTGGCCCACAATAAGTTCCCAATAAATATTCATTGAATTAAGGGATAAACATAAGCAGATTTTTTTCCTGAGGGTACTCAGTGATCATAATATAATGCCTGTTATTAGCCTAAACAAAACTGTATAAAAAGTCTTAGCTCTATAGCCTCATTGGTTTTGGAGTCTCGGGATGTAGGCTTGAGTCTTGGATCTGTGACTTATTTGCCATTTGACCTTGACTAATTCACTTATAGTCTTTGGTTCTTGGTTTTCCAAATCTGTAAACTAGAAATAATGATAACAGTTATAATTATGCTACTAACATATGCCACTGACTTGGAAGAGCCCTGTTGACAATGCAGAGCCCCGCATCAGGGCTCTCCTGAAATCCACGCCACAAATGGAATTGTCCATTATGTGAACGAATAAACCCTCTTTACCACTTAAGTCAGTTCCATTTGTTGGTGTCACCTATATCCCAAAGCTCTTTATACAAAGCATTCACACGAACAGAAATGAAGCCATAGCAAACCAAACAAGATGACATGTAATGAGTAAGATGATACATGGTAGACTCCAGGATAACAGCTAAGAAGAAAGGGATGTCAGATCACCATATCAACCATTTCTGTGAGCTGATGGCAAGGACATCCTAATTCATCTGCCAGGGAAAGTCAGGGAGGCCCACTGGGGATCTGTTTTCATAGAAATTTCGGTTTCTGCAGGTATATTTTAGAAGCCTTGGCTTCGAATTTCTTCTCTATGACTCCATTTGACAGGTAATTGCTGGCTTAGTAGCATCAAATTCATGTTAAAATGCCATAAAGGACCAAGGAGCTATTTGTGTTGCAGAGAAGATAGGCCAAGTGGCCAGACTGTGTTGTCCACAGGCATCAAGAAAACAAGCAGCCGGGTTTCTGTGATCACCGCCTCCCCTGTACGTCCCCAGAGAGTATGAGACGGTCTTATGGGCCACTTGCCACAATATCATCGCCTCGTCAGAAAGCTCTTCATTTTGTTCAAAGGGCAGAGGACACCGTCCTTTCCATGTCGTGAAATACTAATAAAAAACTCATCTTACAGGTTGAAGAGTTTTCATTTTTATGAGTTGAGGAGACAGGGATTTCTGACAGCCCTGGATGGACAGCATGAAACATGACCACTGTGAAATTTGGCCTCCTGAGGCCTAGAGAGATGGTGGCTTGAAGCAATGGTCTGGATAATAAAGGCAGGTCTCAAGGCTGTTTTATTAGCATTGGTCACCTTGCTTCTGATATGTTAGAATGACTTTGATGGGCAATTTAATTAAACCGCTATTTGTTTTGTAAGTGCAAGTGATTATCTCTTGATTTTATCCTCTGCTGCTCAAGTAAATTGGTCAGTGATTGATTTTTTTTTTTAGCATCATGATACAGGTAACTTTCTCAGTTTTATACATTTCTTCATAGAAATTTGCTTTGTTTTCTCTAATTATTCCACCAAGTTTAGATTTATTTATTTTTTATGACCAAGAGATGGGACTGAAATAGCTTCTGTGGAAAAAATAAAGTTCTTTCTTTAGTTTAAAATTGTAAATTTGTTTCCAAATATTAAATCAATGCTTTTTATTTATTTTAAAATTGTATTCCTTGTAGCTTTCAGGGTCAAGTCTTGAGGTCTATCAACCCAAGGAAAGAAAGTATGGAACAGCCTAGGACAAACTGGCCATTGATCAAATTTAAGTCCCAATGCTGACTTTTAGAAAGACAATAGTTGTAAAAATCAGGCATTAATAAAATAAGGATTCTTCTAGATCACTTTATCTCCTCTTGTATATCAAGGACTATGCCCAAAGAATTCAAGATCATGGAGTTTCCTCCACAACGCAAAGGTGACAGCTTTGCCACCTATGGTTGGAGGTCAAGCTTGCTAGGGGGAAAAAGGCAAAGTTAAAGAGGAAGCAAAATGTCCAAGACTGGACCTTTCTAGCCAGCAAGGCTGGACATCTTGAGGGAGAAGTAGGTTGACTGAGAGATTGGATGCCACGTTCTCATCCTTGTTCACACACTTAGTGTTCTTCCAGGATTGAACTTTGGCAGAACAGTGGCAAGGGAGAAGACCTAGAAACAACCAGATATGCCTGAGAAGGTCAAAGGACATGGAGGTTAATGGCCAGTGTGAGGAATAGGGTAGACTCCTTGGAGAACTCCAGCCCTCAGCATAGGTCCATGTCCATTCTGGCTCTAAAAAGCTGACAAGAAGGAGGCTATACAAAGCTGCTATTTCCTCATGAAGTGTGAGGGAGTGGCAGTGTGCCTGAAGAGAAGACTTGGAGTTTCCTGCATATAACTTGCATTAACATAGCCAAAAGGCTGCAGTGTTTGAAGACATCAAATTTGGAGACAAATGACCGGGATCATGTGCTCTGACGGTGGGAGCCAGATATCTGAATATAGTCATGAACAATTTAGAGGAGCCACTCTGCCACTCTGCCATGGAGATCAAGGAGGTTTTCCCATCTGGGGACTCCCCCTTCCCCGATGCGATCATGTAAGCCACACTCCTGCCTCTGACTGATACTCATCTGCTATACACTAGTCTGGCCATACTGATTACTTATGGTCAAGTCTCTTCTAACTGATCCTGGTTGTTAAATGTTAGTATTTTGAATGTTTTTCCTATACCTATCCCATATTTCCAGAAACCATCTTAGAGGGAAAGTCAGAACTCTCAAAGATAGAGAATTATATCCATAGCAACTGAGCATTTACCGAAAGACACTGCTAAAAATTTGAATTGGACTAAACATATGAAGTTGGACTAAAATTAAGTTGTCCTTCCCTTTGGCACTAAGGTGAAGAACCTATAAAGGGAGGATCCAATCAATTAATCAAATATAAACAAACTACATTGTTTCTCTGTGAAATTTAGTGAATTTGCAGCTTTGTGAGCAATTCTGGTGTATGGGAGATTGGAAAGGTCTGGGGACTTCCATTTTTACTTAAATCCATTAGGCACGCTAAGTCCTATAGGGCAGGGATTTTTTGTATTTCCAGTTCACAGAATAAGTTTCTGGCACATGGTAGGTGCTCAATACGTATCTGTTGAAGAAATTACAACTATAACATGAGGCAGACTTGCAAAGTGCCTCCTAGGAATCACAAAACAATATCAACAAAAGCAGAGTGCCCCCCAGGGTCCCCATCATACTCCCTAGTTTTCAGCTCCCTCTAGCATATTATGTTCCGTTTTAGGCCCCCAAATTTAAGAGAAGGGCATTCATCGATAAACCAGAGAGGATCCAGAAGAGAGCAGGCAGGACAAGAGAATTCTGAAAACCACCCCAGATAAGAAACAGTTGAGACTAGTCAAGGAAAAAAAATGATTGATGAGAGATAGGATGCTATTTTCAAATGTTAGAAATTCATTAAGGATGAGAATGGAATAAAGGTATGATTGCATGTTCATAATTAGACCCAATGAAAAAAAATTATGGATAGGCAATTTGGGCTCAGTGTAACAAAGAAAATACTGACCCTAATTTTCCAGTAATGGAATGGATTGCTTTGTGAAGCAGGATGCGAGAATTTTACATATTATCTTGTATTTTCTTTTCAATATTCACTGGTATTTGCCTCCCTTTCCCTTCAACTCATTGTATATTCTTGAAAGCAGAAAAATGTAAAATTTGGAAGGTAGGGTTAGATTTAAAACTTCATTACCATTAAGAATTATGGGGCTTATCAACTGACAGTCCATTATCTCGGGCCCTCAGATCACAAGGTGGCAAACTCAGATCGGACAACTTATCCTTAACTGCGGGGTCCAGATCTCACCTGATGTCCAGATCATTACCTGATGTCCATTGCAAAGTAAAATTGCGAATTTTGTAAATGAGGTAAGATTTCATGAAGTTGATGAAAAGGTAAGAGAGCCCAAATCACATACAAAACTATTTACTAATGAAGATTCAGCAGGGTTATTTCTGTTAATAATTGAAGGAGAAGAGTTTGAAAACATAAGGATTTGATAAGTAGTTTCAGCGGGAATTGCAGCCGCTGGGTTTGAAATCATTGGAATATCAAACGATGAAGACAGGCCCTTGGCAGAACTGATGCAGCTCTTGGACACTTGTAAACATGATCTTTTTTTTATATTGGTTTGACAAAAGTCACTCTAAAGGTAAAGGGTATTGCTTCATGTTGTTATGGAATTGGATCAGAAAAATGATCTTACCCTGAAAATAGTTTGTTTTGTGGTCCTATGAATTACCCATAGCTTCTGTCAACTTAAATGTTCTTAAATATTAGGTGAAAAATTGTTCCCGATAACTTTTGCCTTTTTTTTAAAGATGAATTTAAAATGAGCTTTCCCCGGGCACCTGGGTGGCTCAGTTGGTTAAGCGACTGCCTTCGGCTCAGGTCATGATCCTGGAGTCCCTGGATCGAGTCCCGCATCCGGCTCCCTGCTCAGCAGGGAGTCTGCTTCTCCCTCTGACCCTCCCCCCATCTCATGTGCTTTCTCTCTCATTCTCTCTGTCTCTCAAATAAATAAATAAAATCTTTAAAAAAAAAAATAAAATGAGCTTTCCCCCCATTTTGTGAAATTTGGTCTTCATTTTACATAGATTCCATTTTGGTGAACTTCTCTAGCAAAAAGTATCCTCCAATAACGCAAAACTCCTGGATCTCTTTGTTTCTTCTACCAGGAATGCTTTTTTTTGCCTTTTAGTTTTGTCAAAAAGGGACAAAGCATATCAATAATATCAATAAATGCTATATTTCTACTTGAGTTACCCATGTGGATATCAAAGAAATAGTGGTATTTATTTGCCACCAAGCACCGTGCTAAGGACCTTGTAAATAATCAATAAATAATTCTTTATTAATTTATTCATTCATGCTAGGCACTGAGGACATAAGAATAATTCAGTTCCTTACTTCATGGAACCTACAATTCTTTTTTTTTTTTTTTAAATATTTTATTTTTTTAAAGATTTTATTTATTTATTTGAGAGAGAGAGTGAGAGAGAGTGAGAGAGAGAGAGAGAGAGCACATGAGAGGGGGGAGGGTCAGAGGGAGAAGCAGACTCCCTGCTGAGCAGGGAGCCCGATGCGGGACTCGATCCTGGGACTCCAGGATCATGACCTGAGCTGAAGGCAGTTGCTTAACCAACTGAGCCACCCAGGCGCCCCTGGAACCTACAATTCTATAGTTATTCTGAGTTAACAAGTTACCTTTATTAGTATTATAAATATACATATACCGAAATACGTTTTTATCACGAATGTAATGTATACTCATTGTAGATGAATTCAAAAAATAAGAAAGTGATCAAGAAGAAATCAAATGTAATCTTACCACTGGGAAATAAAAGCTCATGATATTTGGAAATAGATGTTTATAGACTTTTTTCTATGTGTGCATTTAGTACATGTATTTATACATATGTATATTGTATAAATATATACAAATTATGTAAGTATATATAATAGTACAAATTATATAGTATATACTGTATATATATAATGTATACAGTATATAATTCTATAATATATATAATATATATAAATATGCATATTTGTACATTATATGAACATAGATATTTTAAAGATATTTATACTACACATACTATTTTATAAATTGTCTAGCTCACAGATATTTTTAATTTATTATTATTTTTTTAAAGATTTTATTTACTTGACGGAGAGCGAGAGTGAGAGAGCATAGAGGGAGAGGGAGAAGTGGACTCCCCTCTGAGCAGAGAGCCCAACGTAGTGCCCGATCCCAGGACCCTGAGATCATGACCTGAGCCAAAGGCAGACACTTGACCAATTGAGCCACCCAGGAGCCCCTCATAGATATTTTCAAGAAGTATATACCTACTTAATTAAATCATAATGACTAAAAGATATTGCATTATATGGATATGCCATAATTTACCAAATTTTCTACTCTTGGTCATTGAGATTGCTTCTGAAATTTTTTCTATTATTAACACTGTAATTACCCACACATACATTTTCATTCACTTATCCATTCTTCTTTTCGGGTCAAGTATTTTATACTATGTAAGCTTGAAGATTTAAAAATTAAGAAAACTAACAAAAAATTTAAATATTAAAATACAAGCAAACTGAATCTACAGTGTTAGAATTCAAGATAATGGTTGTCATTGGGGGTCAGGTTGAGTGTTTCGATGGGAAGGAGACATAAAAATTGTTTCAAGCGCACTTGGACTGCTGTGGCTTGATCTGGGGTTGGTTCCATGAGGATGTTCACTTTGTAAACATCCTAGGAGCTGTATACTTAGGACTTGTCACTTTCCACTTTCTTGTATTTAGGTTGCACATCAATGGAATAAGTTAAAAAATTGTACTATGATATGCATCCATGTTTATATCCTTAAGTAAATTCCAAGAATCCAATACTATTATCATTTTAAGATTTTTTTTAAAAATTCGTGTTGCTAATTATTCTGCAGAAAAATTTGCACCAGTTTGACTCTTATCAACACTATATAAGGTGTGATTTCACTGCATTCAAATTAATACTGTCATCATTTTTTCTAATTTTTAATGATTTATAAATTTAAAATTTGATTATTTCTCTCTCTAACTTTTTATTTGGGACATTTTCAAACTTATAGAAAAGCTGAAAGAATAATATAATGGACATGCAGAGCTCCTTCATTAGATTTGCCAACGTCCAACTTTTTTGCCACATTTGCTTTCTTTCTCTGACTCTATTTACCCCCCGACACACGTACACACATACCCATGCACCCACTTGTGTGTATATTCATACACATTCAGTTTTGAATTCTGAACTATTTGAAAATAAGTTTTAGACATCATGACAATTCACCCCTTAATGCGTCACTTAAGAAGAAGGATATGTTTCTACATAACCATAATCCCTCTACCATGCTTTGAAACATTAACAGTACTTCCGTGTTATGAAGTAATATCTAGTCTGTATTCATATTTCCACAATAATCTTTTCTGTTTTTTAAACACAGGGTTAGATAAAGTTCATTCACTCATTGCACTTGGCTGTTTTGTCTCTTTAGCCTCTTTTTACCTGAAACAGTCCTGCCACCTTACCCTACCTTGCTTTCTTTCACCACATTGAAATTTTTCAAGTCTAGGTCACTTGAAAACCTTCTGTTTGTTTTCCAGTGTGTACAACTCTGCTTGATTCTGTGGGTTTATGTTACAAAATTATTATAGGTTTCCAGAGGCACATGTATCAGCAACTGTAACAAATTTTCATTTTTGGCTATTGGTTAATCCGAGCGGGACGCTGGTTCTCCAGTTGGGCACCAGATGTTTTTACTGAGGGAGAAAAAAAAAAGCATTAAGAGCCTTTAAATCTTACACTATTGCTTTGATCATTTAAGAAATAATACTGACATTTCGCTCTCCGAAATGTGTTGCAAGGGTTTTCCTTGTTATTGACACGATATATTATTCAATGAATCAGTGAGTATAGAACCAGTTTAAAAGACCTGAAAAGGCAGTGACAGCCAAGAAGGATATTTTGAAGTTTGAAATGATCCCTATATAAATAGAACGGATCAGCATAACTTTGGGATAAAATTAGCCGACAGTTTGTGGGCTCTCCAGCATGTGCCTGTTTGCTTGGTGCCGCTCTCCTGATAAATCACAACAAAGCTTCCAGAGAGGAAGGATGGAAGGCGCCGCCACCCCTATCACTAAATCTGCAGCGGCCAAGTTAGTTAAGAGAAATTTCCTTGAGGCTCTAAAGTCAAATGACTTCGGAAAACTGAAGGCCATTTTAATCCAAAGGCTAATAGATGTGGACACAGTTTTTGAAGTTGAAGATGAGAATATGGTTTTGGCATCTTATAAACAAGGTAAAAAATTATAGGTGTGATTATAAAATTGATAGAAAATGGATTTTTTTTTTTTTTGTAATGCACAGTGTCGGTCACCCACTCTAAGCCAGTAGCTCTTACTGGCTTTTAAGTTTAAGTATGTATTTTAAAAATATTTCTAATTTAATCTTTTCTCTTTTTAACTAGACAGCATCATGGGTGGCGTATATTTGCATTTCTTTCTTTCTGTCTTTTCTTTTCTTTCTCTATCCTTGTGTCTGGAATTTGAAATCCTGGACAATCATATTTATTAGTGTACTTTGCTTTTGTTTCTAACTTTTCTTCTGCCTAAAATGACACAGAATAAAGAAAACATCTCTAGATTATGGCTAAACAGACTGCTAAGATCTAATCCAGACTGTGTGACTGCCTTGGGGACAGAGTGCTAACTCTATGCTCGCACAGCCACTTAAAGATATATCATCTCTGTATCTATCTGGTTGGAAAAGGGAATTTTTGCCCCCATTTGGAGGGTTAATGAATGGGTAAGGCTCTGCCTTGATGCACCTTGCTGGTCCTTATCATGTTAATGAGTTTTTAGTTCAGGCAAAAAGCTGAAACCAGAAAAACTAAAAAGTTAACTTTTTTTCCTTGACTACAATAATAGATCAAAATTGTAGATATCCTGAGTACAGAATGTCTGCCTTTTGAAGAACGAGGGTAACAAGAATGAGAACTGAATTTTTTTTTTATCAAGGGATTTTTCTGGAACCCACACTTAAGAAATCAGAAATAAATTAGAAGTACGCAGATTCTGATTTCCCAAATCAGCTAGTTAATGGGGAACTTGAGTAGCGAGGCCATCTGGTGAGCAGACTACAAACAAACACCATGTCCAACATCATTTCTGTTTAAACAAAATAGATGATAAGGTCTGGTGTACATTATTTGGAGAGAGATAGCAATTCTTTCTTCATGTTGAAAGTACTTTCCGTTCACATATAAATCATCAGCACCATGAATTTTCAGAAACTAATGTTAATGGTATATATTTTCACATTAATTTACTGGACTGTGTTTATGATTTTTCCTGGAGGGCTTTATCATAAATCGGCATTGCTACCTTGACTGGAAGAGAATGAAGAGGTTTGTTTTTTAAAAAGTAGTTGATGGGGCTCTGTTAGAAGGAAGGAGCGTATACCATATAATCAGATTACTTTAACCTTCTGGATTTGTTCGTGAAAGACTGAACGCTAAATACATTTTTAAGGTATCTTTTAGGCTTAACATGTATGCCCATGAAAATAACTTAGGTCCAAGTCAGTGTAATTTATTTAACACTGAGTTGTGAAGACTACCTTTTCCCATCTCCTAAACATGCCAAATTGCATGGATCACCTGAGGTTTTAAGGTTGTGAGAAAAAGGAAGTTTTAGGGCAGGCTCCGGGGAAGAAGGGTGCAGTTTCTCCTGCTTCCAGTGGGGTCATCACCCCTGAATCAGAAGAAAATGCAGTTTTAATCCTTTCTGTCAATATGAGCCGATTCCTATGGTCCTCATAGAGCTAAAAATTCATTCACACTAATGGGTGTTTTCATAGTGTTAGGACTGTGGGATGTGGCTTTCCATTAGGGAAACAGCAAATTATACCCTCTGGGAGAGGAAAAGTAAAGTTCCATTTCTTATACATGCCAGGTGAACATATGCACAGAAATAAAAGGATTTATGGTCATATCTTCAGAGTCTATACAGGAATTGTGTGTATGTGTGCGTGAGCACATGCTTGTATGCACAGAAAGAAATACACGTACTCTCTGTTTAATGTGGGTATAAGAGTCCATCTCTTTAATCTTAAACCCAGATTAAAGCCTCATTTTTCTTCAAAGCTTCTTCAAGTTTTTTTTTCCTACGTTTTCACATGTCTTCCAGCCTAATTATCAATCCCTTTAATATTTCAGTCAGGAATGGAAGTGATAAATAGAATCCTAGTTGCTAGCCAAGCAAAGTTGACCTAAGTGGTTATATCAATTTCTTAAGTCACAAAGGAATTCCCTACCCTGTTCGGGTAGGGCTGAGCAAGCTATACTGGTTAATTAGTTAATTAGGGTTAGTTCCTTTCTGAATAATTCTGAGGCATGACACCCTTTTCTGTGTGGCCTTGAAGGGTATGCAGTTGGATTAAACTTTGTGAGACTTTATTAAATCATAGCAGACTTTTAGGACGTTGAATGCTGTTGGATTGTTAAGCAGCAGTTTTTGATTTTTAAAAGCACCTTTGAAAGGCTCCATGCAGAAAACTGTACAGATCATAAGTGTACAGCATGATTAATTTTCATAACATAAACAAACCTATATAACCAGCATCCAGATGTGGAAACAGAAACGTTATCTGTTTACTTTTCAAGTGTGAGAATCTTCAGGTTTTAGTTACCTTTGTGGCTTATTAAGCACGACAATGTTTAAAACCTATAAAAGATACCCTGTGACCTTTAAATTTGCTTGTATAATTAATAATGTAATCTATATTCAACATTTCATTGTCCTGCAGAAGATCAACAGGGGGACAATTAATCCCAAACCATTTTTACTTCTTTCAGGACATACAGCATTTTTCAAAAGTGACCACATTTTTTTCCCCTAAATATGGTATGTCTAAGTTGGTATACAAGTCAGTTCATAATTTTTGGAAAGACAATTCAGAACTCTGTTGGCGAGGAAATCAACTTGGGGCCTAAACACTGCTCCCCCAAATCCACCATCTAATTGGCACACTCACGTAAGCAAATGTATAATGTGGATTCTGTGAGGAAGGCAGAACAAAGCATCTGGAAATTCACTTCTGCTTCCTCATCCCACTGAGTAGCTTCTCTTGCCCATGCAACAGAGAGCAGAATTCCAGAGCTCAGGTTCAAATTGTGGGTCTCGCCTAGCCCCAGCACCTAAGAATGATTCTTAAAGTTAGAGAGCTCTTGTTTTATTTTTTAAAGTTATGTTAAACCTCATCATCAAATCTTCAGATAAAATCATGTTTTATTAAATGAAGAAAAAAAAAACCTCTCTCACACTTTGGAAAGCAAACATTACAAACATGCTGGCTGGCATTTGGGGTAACCCCTGGAGGACAGCAGAGACATGTGTCTCTAAAGCAAAAAACAAGCAAGCAAAATTCCATCTACCAGACGACGGCTTTAAAATGGGGTTGGCGTGAAGAAAAGTTAGATACACAAACAACTTTTTTAACTGCCACACGCAATAAGTAGCTGTGAAGTCAAGGGATATTCATGATAGAAAGTTTCCCATGAGCCAAGTGTGCAGTATCCAGAGTGAACGCAGGATCTGTAAGAAAACCCAAAGCTATTCATATGGGTTCTCACTAGTGATTCCTATATTGGAAACATGAACATCTGTACAGCTGTTTCCAAAGGCTTTTCCAACTACATATTTCGATTCTCTTTCAGATGTATGAGTCTTGGCGCGTTAATGATACAGGCAGAATATCATACTTCTCTCTTGGGTATGAAATTCCCTCGTCAGCAAGGTTAATCAGAGTCCTTTTATTAATCAGTGTAATGCACTTTAAGTACTTCGTTTATGGCCCACAGCCGCAGGTTCTTTGGTTGGTAGTCATATTTTTAATTAAAATAACCAATGAGTGATTTCGCTGGAAAACTTTCTGGCAGGTACTCTGTCTACTTTACTAGTAACAACTGCCTTCCAAATATCTTGAAAGCTCTTATTTCCACTCTCTTAATGAATAATCTCTTTATCACCTCATTTTCCTCTGTGCCAGAAATTCGCTCTCCTACTTTCCTATCACCATCCGAAGGGTTCTTTTCCCTTCCTGGATGTTCAAACTTTTTTCTTTTAAATGTTGCATTTCAGGCTGACTTTTTTTCCCCTCTCCTGGGGGAGCTCTGAGATTTATCCTGAAAATATTAGCTATTAAAAGATAGCCAAGAATTGTGCTTTAGTCTATAATCCTTCAGGACTGTGTAAATACGTGGACACAGGCAGAGCAAATGTCTGCTAATCCAGCCACGAGCAGCATGTGTAACCTTTGGCTGTAATAACAGAGGCTTCTCATGTGTGGGGTTCTTTGGACTCAGACAACATTATAGCTGATAACTGTTGCAGAGCCCAGGCTTAGCTGAAAGTTTACCAGGGATGTGTACATCCCCACCAACATGAAGCAGAATCAATCCCTTCTTCCAAAAGATAGCCCAAACACTAACTCTTCTCTCTTTACTGTATTTCCTGGGCGGAGGGCTTTCTACTCAGCTATTCAGGCCTATCTCTTTGGTTTCAGATTTAATTAATTACACACACACACACACACAAAATTATGCGGAATATCTTTGTAGGGGTAAAATTTCTAAAGTCCTCCTAGAACTTTTGCCCACAAGTGCTGTTGGTTTGGGAGTGTGATGTGGGCAGTCAGCAGATCACCCACGGCCGTTTAAAGATTTGGGGAGACCAGAGTTTGAGTTGATCTGTCCGTACCGGTGAGACAGGCATGAGCACTTTATGCTACTTAATCTTATCCTTATTTGTAAAGCGGAGACTTTGTCAAGACCCTCTCCAAATCCCCTGCCTGCCGATAATCTATGATATACGAAGGGGAAATGATATAAACAGATGATGTGTCATGGTTTGGGGAAGGTGAAAAGTAACTGCAGATACTATAAATCTACGTGGACATGGCCTGTATTTGAGAGTCTCTGTGGGCTTTTTGCCTAGGGGAGGATCCATAGTCTCTTCTCAGTTAAACCCCTCGCTCAAGCAGGGTTCTTCGAGCATCGCTGCCCACGCACTGCAGACCTGGGTGGGGGGACAGAGTGAGGGGCTAACAGTTTTAGGGAGGCAGAGCCTTCTTTACTCCCCTCTCAGGGGCTTTGTTCCCAGACTCCCCCCGCTGGCCTTTGTGCCCATCTGAGCACACAGAAGGCAGCCTGGCACCTGCCAAGGTGAGCAGAGAGGGGCTCTTTGAAAAACAAATGCTCAGACTCAATCACATTCTAGTCCTGAAGCCCTGGGATAATTCTGCCCCGGAAAGAAGGAAGAGTATACAAAATGAAGATGCCTGATGAGTTAACTGTAGGTCGGTTAAGCTGTGACTGTTGGGGGTTATATGTTACCGGACAAATTCTGATGCCTTGGTGTTTTGGTATCAACACAAGCAGGTTAATTGGTGCTGCCTCACTGTGGTTTCTGAGGGTGGCTTTACCTCAGTTTCGGTCCCCAGAGTGGGTAGGTGAGGTGGAAAAGACACTCTTGCTCCTTCCCGCACTTGGTACAAATCGACCTGTGGCTGCAGCCTCATTTTAAGGTGTGAGGGCACAAGGGGTGACGGTACATAGCCTCCTTGCTATGGGCTGCTTCATTTGCTCCACAAGTCTTCCCTGCTATGCCTGGCATTGAATGATCCAGAATCCTCCCCACCCCCCCAACAGATGCACATACACACCACCACCAAAAAGTTCTGTAATGCCGCTTCAGGATACACTTCGGTGGGCTGTGATCTGTATCTGAGAATCTGTCCCCTTCCTATTTCTCTATTCAGCTTCTAGGGGCACCAGCAAAGGTGTCTTATTGCCAACCCCCTACACACATTTCCATCTAGGAGAGGTGAGCGATAGGCACAAGTTCACCTGGGTGGGGGTGGGCTGAATCCCAGGAGCTGGCTGTCTCCGAGGCTGATTTACTGGTTAATGATTATGACCAAAGAACAGGCAGAGGCAAGGGACTGAGACTAAGGACAACTGATGCATGCAATAAACGGGGCAGGCTAGATTCTCTAGGTGCTACCGGGAATTTAGGAGGAAGAGAAAACATCCACAAGCAAATGCATTTCCCTATCAGAGATGTGGCATATTATAGATGAATGCAGGATCTGCTTTCCTTCCTCGTGATTTGTGAAGCAGGCTTGGCGCTAAAACCTATTCTGCTTCCACAAAGACAAAGACAGATGGAAACCCTGCACTGCAGATATCCTGAGTCCATTAGCTTGGACTGAGGCGGGCGACTTATGGCTCTAGCAGCCTGAAAAAGTGGCAGTTTTCTCATCTGGAAAATGAAAGGCTTGGACTAGATAATCTTCCCCCCAGCGCTAACATTCTGTGTTTTCTTTGATTTTACATCAAAATGGTGTTTTCTTAATCAGCTCTCTACTGCTTCCTTTCTGAGATCATTTTTCTTCCCATTGCAGAAGGAGGCACGAGTTTCCAATCAGTTGGTGCACAGAGCTGCCAAATCTTTGCTGCTAATCAGCATGCAAAACATACTCCAGTTTCCAGATCTGGAACCAGCCTCTTTCCAAGACAGTTAGAAGAGACTGGCTTTGCAAATTGCTTGTTGAGGAAATCTGAGCGTTAAAATGACTGATTAAGTATTGGTGTTAATGTGATTCATTCATTATCAAAAGCAGGTTGCACACCACAGAGCTTGAAAACTCTGCTCAGAACGGAGATTCAACGTACGTAGCTAAATAGAAACGTATAAATGGGTACACACACATGCAGTGTGTGTGCCTATCTGTTTATTCACACACATTACAGGCACAAGGTTGATAATTCTGCAGCCCAGAGTGTCTGTGATACTATTTGTCTCTGCAAGAGAAAAGTTCCTATCAACAAACACCTTCTCTTTACAGTGTCTGGAGTCTCAGATTAGTATCTTAGCCCTTAGTTCTATTAGTTGAATACAGATTCCTACGTAAATTCAGATAATCCTAAGAGGGTCACACTTTAAAAAATCCTCAATTCATTAGACTTTAGTGTGAATTAACTTTGGATTTCTTTTTAAAGAGGCGATGTGGATAAGGGGAGAGCTGAGAGGGACGGAAAGTCAAATGGCCTTAGAATTCTGAATGGAATGAAAAAAGGGTGTGTGTGTGTGTATGTGTGTGTCTAGGGTGGACTGTGGGCTACAGAAAAACAAACTTGAGGTTGGGTTCATTCATTCCCTCAGGATTAGTCAGCATTGTACACGACCCTATAATATGGCCTTGAAACTAAATTATCTTTCTCCCTCTGAACAGGGGGACAATAGTTTATTTTAATTTCACTTATTTTTACAAATAGTTATACATGCACAAGGTATTGAATTTAAAAGCTCAAAGGAGGCATCCAAGGTTGAGTAAATCTATGTCCTTGTCTCCCAGCCCCTAGTTCTTAGAGGCCACTGCTGTAACCAGTTTCTTGTTTGAGGTGTCGATAAATATTTTCACATGTGATAGCATATTATGCACATTGGTCAGCCCCTGCTTCTCTTGCTCGATAATATATCTTGAGATTTTCCCATATCAGTGTACATAGAACTGCCCTCTTTATAACGGCTGTATAGTATTCGATTGCATGGATGCCCCATCGTTTTTTTTAAACAGTCTCCTGTTGATGAAGATTGAGATTGTTTCCAATCGTTACCCATTAAGAACAATGCTATAGTGTGGTGCATGTTCTTGTCCACAGGCCAGGTTATCATAATTCCTGAGAACTTTATACTTTTCACAGAGTTCAATGCAGATGGTATTCTTGGAAGTTGGGCAATACAGTGGCCCTTAAAGAGCATTTCATACGTGAGTGATGATACTTGTAGGATAAATACCCAGGAGTAGCACATGTGTGATGTTTCTCACTTAAATGAGAGAATTTTAATACCTGATCGCCAGGCCCGCTTGTAATGTGGGCCTCATCCTCCGAGCGCCCTCCAGATGCTCAGCACTGTTGCCCGGAAGTATTCCCAATATTCTAGATTTATTCTGACCTCATCTAATCAGTAACGAATACAACTTTTACCCCTTTTGTTTTGGGCCCTGCACTTTTATTAACGTGGCTTAAGATTGGATTAAGCTTTTTTGGCAGCTCCATCCCCGTGTTGGCTCCTTTTGAGAATTCTGTCAACTCAAATCCCTAGGTCTTTTCTCAAATAAATTACCATTAAACCATATTCCACTTACCTTGTATAGTGGAATTTTATGACTTAAAAGCAACCTTCTGATTTATCCACATTAAAATATGTTTTATTGTTTCAGCCCTAGAGTCTCTTCTAAGCTGTTGAGTTATCTCTACATCTTCATCTGGCCATCAGTATTTTATCTTTCTGAACATATTTTCCATTACCCACTCATAGTAAGCTTAATACTATGGCTCTAGGTATTGACACTGAAAGAAGGTTTATGAAGTTCTGCTGTTATGGCTTGTGAGACATGTGAGGGGGAGAGGGGCAAGGGGAGAAGAGAACATTTCCAACAACTAATGGGAAAAATTTATCTAAGATCTCAGTTCTAGGAACAGCTATGCTTCTCCTGAGCAATTAATTTGTATATAGCTTGTGGGCATAGTTAATTGTGCAATACATCATGTTTTCCTATTTATTTTGGCTGCTAGGAAGTTCAAACGCAAATTTGCAATGTGGTTCTAGTGTATAGGACACAGTTTGTATTTTGTGTACCGATCTTAACCCTTGACCACTTTTTTTTTTACCTACATTATTTTTTTCCTTTGCCCTTAGATCATTAAAAAAATCCTGTATTAAAAAAAATCTTGTGTAAAATTTGTGAGTTGCCTTAAGTTTTTCTTATCAGTAAGAGATATTGTAAAAACCAATAGGCAGGCAAATAAAATCTTGGCAAGACAAATATTTTTAAAGACATCAAATACATTCATACCTCCGATTGACAACAACAGCACCAACTATAGGGCAAAAGAACTGTGATGGAATAAAAGATATAATCTTGTAACTAACAGCTTCAGAATCATTCAAGACAATAATTGGGAGTTGAAACAGTAAGAGTCTCATGTAACTCACCATGTAAAATAAAATGCGATCCCATAAATGAGGGTCTCAAACCCAAATGCCTTGAAAGGCTAGGAGGATAAAGTAAATAAAGAAAGCAGGTAATGGAAAATACTAGAAACAGAGAGACTCAAGAGTGCCTGTCCCCCTCAAGTATATCCAAGTATGCTTCTAAACTAGACATTTGCAGACCCATCGGTTACTAGTTTACAACTTCTGAATCACTGCCCCCTCCAGTTTTATAAATGTGACCAAAGTAAAAGTCTTTGTAAAAATTCTCACAAAACAGAAAAATCCTAGGCCAAGAACTTAAACTTTCTTTCTTTTTCTTGTTCAGGTTATTGGTTGCCTAGTTATAAATTAAAGTCTTCCTGGGCAACAGGCTTGCATCTCTCTGTCTTATTTGGTCACGTGGAATGTCTTCTGGTGCTACTGGACCACAATGCTACAATCAACTGTAGACCCAACGGGAAAACCCCTCTTCATGTGGCTTGTGAAATGGCCAACTTGGATTGTGTTAAGATCCTCTGTGACCATGGAGCAAAGCTCAATTGCTACTCCTTAAGTGGACACACAGCTTTACACTTCTGTACAACTCCCAGCTCCATTCTCTGTGCCAAGCAATTGGTTTGGAGAGGTAAGCCTTTCTGGGTGGCTGACATTGTCATCTATTTGCACACTCATGGTTGTGAAACTTGGTGATCATTACTTTCTTCAGGTAATGTAGTAGGGACCCAATTTATAAGTCTCAAACACACACACACACACACACACACACACACACACATATGTATATATAACACTATATAACTATATAAATGTGTGTGTTGGTCCAGGTAAATTCAGTGATGATCACATTGGAATCACTGTTTTTTTTTTTTTCATTGGAGGAGGCTTATTAGTTTACACATTTATTTAACAAATATTTATTTAGCTCTTATGATGTGTCAGTTAATATGCTAAGTAACTGAAAAAAATAGTTTCTGCCCTCAAGAAGCTATATTCTAGTAGGGGAGATAACTACTAGCAAAATAAAATCATAAATATATAATAATAAACTGGGAAAGGAGCCAAACAGGGTGTTATGAAAGAGAATGTCAGGGGTCAACTATTATAACATGTATAGACTACTCTAAAGATATGACATGTGAAGCTGAAACTTTATGAATGACAGGGAGCTAGCCATTAAAAAAGGAGCCAAGGAGAAGAGGAGTCCAGGTATAGAGAATAGCATGTGCAAAGTTGCTAACTGACTGAGCCATCCAGGCACCCCGGGATGCTATTTTTTAAGATGGGGAGAGTTGAGGAAGAAGCATGTATGTGGGCAGGATCACTAAATTAGTTTTTTAGGGGCGCTTGGGTGGCTCAGGTGGTTAAGCATCTGACTAGATTTCAGCGCAGGTCATGATCTCAAAGTCCTGGGATCAGCCCTGGGTCAGGTTCCTGCTCAAGGGGGAGTCTGCTAGTCTCCCACTCCTTCTGCCCCTCCCCCCACACAGGCACGCTCACTCCCTCTCTCTCAAATAAATAAATAAATCTTTAAGAATTAGTCTTTTAAAAGTCAGTTTATGGAGGTATAACTCACACACGGTAAAATTCAGTATTTTTGAGAAACACATAGTCATGAAACCATCACCACAGTCACTTAAAAAAGTTCCCTGGTGCCCTTTATAGTTAATCCCTTCGCTTTGCCCCCACCTCCAGCAACCACTGGTCTGTCTTCTGTCTCTATAATTTTGTCTTTTTCAGAATGTCATACAAATTAAATTATACAATATGTAGGTTTTTGGGTCTGTTTTTTCCTATTTAGCATAATGCATTTGAGATTCATCCATGTGGTTGCACTCACCAGTATATCAGACCTTTGATTGCTGAGTAGCATTCCTTATATAGATGTAACACAATTAATCTGCTCCCCAGTAGGGGGACATTTGGATTGTTTCTAGTTTTTTGGCAAGTTTGAAAAAAAGCTGACACAAAGATTTGCATACGGATTCTTGTGTGGAAGTGTTCTCATTTCTCTTGGGTAAATACCCGGGAGTGGGATGATGGGTTGTATGATAAATTTATAAGAAACTGCAAAACTGTTTTTCAACCTAGTTGTACATTTTGCATTCCAACCAGGAGTGCATGAGTTCAGTTGCTCTCCATCCTTGCCAGAACTTGGTAATGTCATATTAAAAGAAAAATTTATTTTAGCAATATGAATAGGTTTATAATAGTATGTTATTATGATTTTAATCAAAATTCCCCTAATGACCAAGGATGTATGGGTATGTATTTATTTGCCAGATGTGTATTTACTTTGGTGAAATATCTGTTCCTATCTCTTGCTCCTTTTTAAAAATGGGTTGTTTGTTTTCTTATTATTGATTTGTGAGAGTTCTTTATATATTCTGGATACTAGCCCTTTATCAGAAATGCGGTTTGCAAATATTTTTATTCATTCTTTGACTTTTCATTCTTCCTGTCTTTAGAAGAGCAGAAGTATTTAATTTTAATAAATTCATTTATCAATTTTTACCTCTTATGGCTTATGCTTTATGTGTCCTACCTAGGAAGTCTTTGACTAATCCCAGGAACAAAGATTTTCTCCTATGGTTCCTCCTAGAGGTTTTATAATTTCAGGTCTTACTTTTAGGTCTTTGACTCATTTTGAGTTAATTTTTGTATATGGTATAAAGCACAGGTTGAAGTTCAGCTTTTTTATACATGGATAAATTATCTTATATATCCAATTGTTTCAACATCATTTATTGAAAAGACTGTTTTTTCTCCACTGAGTTGCCTTGGTATCTTTGTCAAAAATCAAGTGGCCAGATATGTATGGATCCACTGATCTATCTATCTTTTTTTTTTTTTTTTTTTGCTAATGTTCTATTCGCTTCATTGCTGGAGCTTTATATTAAGTCTCAAAATCAGAGTGAGTTTCCCCAGATCAGTTTTAAATATGAGAAGTTTCAGATCGCTCTGAGACCTCAAAGTGAATGAGTCCAAGTTGCACTTGACATAAACGTGTGGATTGCAGAAGAGAGCTCTGGACTAAAGCTGTAAGTTTAGGAATCGTTGGCTTATAGATTGTATTTGAAGCCAAGGGAATCAATGAAATCACTTGGATAAAGAGGGTGGAGAGAGAAAAGAGAATATAGGACCAAGACCTGATACATTCTTACATTTAGGATGTTAGCAGGATGGAGGGGGGCCAAGGAGAGTGAAATGGATTGGTAAGTGAAGTGCGAGAAAGCCCAAAAGCATTTTTGGCATCATAGAGAATAAGCAAGAGGCAGGTTCAAGAAGGAGGAGGCGGTCAGCTGTATCGATGGCTACTGAGAGATTTAATTATATGTTCCTTAGATTAAGTGACAGAATTATCACTGACAAAAGCAGTTTGGGTGAAATGGTGGGCGTAAAAGCCAGATTCGAATGGTATAATGTGTGAATGGGAGGATAAAAGCTAGGGATGCCACATGCAGACAACTGTTCAAAAAAGTCTGGCCGCACGTGCAAGCATGAGTAGCGTGATTGCTGAAGGGGGCTGGGGGCACGCACAGCAGAGTGTTCTGTAGTTGGAGATAAAAGGAAATGTTTGTGTGCTGAAGAGGATGATTTATAGAAAGCCAACAGTTGAAAATGCACGAGACAGGGTAACTGAAATGTTCAAATCTTAGCAGCTGAGAGGGGATGGAATCCAGAGACTGTTGGATACATCCTCATTTTTAACTGATGGACCAAAGTAAAGGATGGCTTTAAAACGCCAGAGTGTTTATAGATGTGGCAGTGGTGAGATGGAGATCATATCTGATAGCTTTTGCCCCTCAAGAATGGATAAGGCAAAGTAAGTCATCAGCCAAAAACAAGAGCAGAACGGGTGGAGATTTTGATGAGAGTGGGAAGGGATGGAAAGGTCATGGGTGAAAGATTAGGAGAACAAGCTTAAAGATGCCAGGGTCTTCTCAACCTGTGGGAATCCAAGGGGAAAAAAAAAACCCCATCCAATTTCCCCTCCTTCTTGCCTGCCCGGGGGGAAGGGAGGGTCTAGTGCAGAGACACATGGGGGAGGGGGAGGTGTCAGTTGGGACCGAGCCACCTACAGCACGTGGCCATCACCACCGCTCACACTGACTTACACATTTAGGGTTTTTAGATGTCGTTTTAATTTCAATTTATATTTTAATTCATTAATTTAAACTTCTAAGTTTTTTTATTTTTAAAATTGTTAGAAAGTTAAGACACGATATATTTGTTTAACTATTGACTTTTAATATTGCTACCTTTTCATTGGGACTTCATCAACCACAGACTGAGAGCGAGCTGCCAAGCCTTTCACTCCTCAGAGGCGTCACCAGAGGCGTCACCATCTCATCCCCCAGAGGACGTGCTTACTGTCTATCCCCTTTGTCCCTGTTGACAGAGGGAGACCACCTGAAGATGAGAAGGAGTAAAGAGGTAGGGAGAGGTCAAGGAAGGCTCCCTGTAGGCTGCCACTGATGACCTAGGCTAATAATAATCAAGGAGGAAGAATGGAAGTCCATTAAAGATAAACTTACTCTTAGATCCGTGGCATCAAAGGCCAAAGCCACAAAGAAAAGAAAGATGAATTCGAGAAAGCAAAAATATTCAGTGTTCGAGTTGCAAACAGGTCCTAAAATAAAAAGGCTGTCATAAAACTGGAAAAAAATATTGAGACTAGATGGACAAAGGTCCTCCTTATAGCCTTCACATAGAAGGAAATCTTTAGAATAAAGTAAGGAGATTAAAAACTAAGAGAGAAAAATAGAACAAAAGACCAAAAACAGATATAGGTATTTCAGACCCTCTCCCCCCAAAACGTATATAAACAGCAAATAAAGATAACATAATGATCACCTGCCCTGATAATCAGTAAAATGTTCATTAAAATGAAGGTGCTTTTGTTGTTATTTATCACATTAACAAAGATACAAACGATGACAATACAGATGTTGCCAAACACAAAGACATGCGTTCACACACTCTTAATGGGACGTGAATGGGTCTGAAGGGCAATGGCAAAAGCTCGAAAACTTTTGTAGCTCAGAAGTTCCGCCTCTAGGACTTAGGACTCATTCTGCACCTTTTGGCTCATAGGGGCCCTCATTTATGTAGGGTCTCCAAATCAAACTTTGGGTTCTTACCTCAAGGTTATACATTGAGTCCAAGAGATAGCTGATGAAGGGCGCCTGGGTGGCTCAGTCGTTAAGCGTCCGCCTTCAGCTCAGGTCATGATCCCAGGGTCCTGGGATCGAGCCCCTCATGGGGCTCCCTGCTGGGCGGGGGGCCTGTTTCTCCCTCTCCCTCTGCTGCTCCCCCTGCTTGTGCTTTCTCGCTCTGTCAAATAAATAAATAAAATCTTAAAAAAAAAAAACTTTTAAGAGATAACTGATGAGAAAGAAAGAAGACATTTATCATGTAACAGAATTGGGCTTGGTTGTACAGTCTGCAGAACACTGGGAATGAAAAGACTTTCTCCCCATTCTGTAAGAGTCTTCAATATAGTGCAGTCATACTGTGTTTTTTATAATTTTTGTATCAGAAGCTTTGACTGGTTAAAGAATACATTCAAAATATACATTGGCATTTTTCATTTTTATATATATTTAGAGTCCCAAAAAATTGCCTAATTTATTTTTTGCCTGGAATCACTTATATTACTGAAAACTGAAGAATATTTGCATGTCCAATAGAAAAAAACTTTTTGAGGATTTTATTTATTTATTTATTTATTTGAGACAGAGAGAGAGAGAGGGCACAAGTGGGTGGAGGAGCAGAGGCAGAGGGAGAAGCAGAGCCCCCGCTGAGCAGAGAGCCTTACACGGAGCTCGATCCCAGGACCCTGGGATCATGACCTGAGCCGAAGGCAGACGCTTAACGACTGAGCCACCCAGGTGCCCCTTAACTCATTATTATCCACATCGCATGCAGAGTCATCTAGTTAGGAACTGTAGGAGCCCCAAATGTGTATGTCTAGCTTTGGTGATCCTAAATTCATGTGCACCTAAACACAGAATCTCAAAGTGTATAAGGCAAAATCAGCAGAACTATACCACTTTACTGCAGTTATCTGGGCATGCATCTCAAACACTGAAAAGTCTGAGGAAAGCAGGAAGACGGAAATAATAAAGATAAGACCAGCAATCAATGAGATTTAAAAAAAAAAACAGATTTTAAGAAAGGTTTATCCATTGTATAGAATATTATTCAGTCATAAAAAATAATGAAGTCTTGATACATGCTACAATATAGATACACCTAGAAAATATTATGCCAAGTGAAAGAAGCCCAGCACAAAAGGCCACATATTATGTGATTCTATTTATATGAAATAGCCAGAAGAGGGAAATGCACAAAGCAGATTAGAGTTACCAGGGGCTGGGGGAAAATGGTAATGGGGAATAACAGCTTAATGGGCATGGGTTTCCTTCTGGAGGGATGAAAATATTCTAGCAGTTAATAGTGGTGATAGTTGCACGATATTGTGAACATATTAAATGCCACTGGACTGTATACTTTAAAATGGTTAAAATGGTGCATTTTATGTTATGTGAATTTTACAATAAAAAAATTAAATAGAGGGGCACCTGGATGGCTCAGTCTGCCTTCAGCTCAGGTCATGATCCCAGGGTCCTGGGATCAAGCCCTGCGAAGGGCTTCCTGCTTCTCCCTCTTCTTCTCTCCCTCAAATAAATAAATAAAATCTTAAAAAAAAAAAGAAAAGAAAAATTTTAAGCTGTGTTACCTTCATACCATATAGAAATTAAAGATTATGTTGTAAAAAATGCTCATTGACATGGAACAATTTTTAAAAAGAAGTTTATAAGAGAGTATAAGCTTATTTTTCTAAAAAGTATATATGATTATGCATATCAGGAAAGAATATCCAAATTATCAGAGTCAAACCTGATATTGTAGCTAATGTTTAGCTATAGCTAATAAGCAACTTCAAAAAAGTAAATTTGTTATTTTAGATCCTTACTCCTAGAATCACACATTTTTTTGTTTTGTTTTGTTTTTTAAAGTGTGGTGCCCAGAAAATATATCAAAAGCAAAACACTTTGTGAATCAGATAAATGAGGAAAATTTCACCCATTTTATGGTTGGAGAAATAGAAGGAAAAAGTAGGGCCTTGAAGTAGGTCTCGCAGCCTAGAAACTCTAGAAGACCGTGAGCATCTTGCATTCTTTCTTTTGCATTTTTATGTCTTCAGCCTCTGGACAGTGCTTGGCACATAGGAGGTACTCCATAAACAGTCCCTGACTGATCTGGGCATGGCTCCAGGAGCCCTGAGTGCACGGATGGGAACTCCGTTTATCTAATAAATGGACACTGTTATGTTCATGGTTAATGAATGAAATGTGGTTGCTGGTCAGGTTCATCCTCTCCATCTCTGGGGGGATAGTTGAGGAATGGATTTTCTCTCTCTTGGATTATGTTGTAGGCACTTTGAGGAGAAGTCACATACATCACTTTGTGGCTGGACAGAGGGAATTGAGACAGCACACAGACAAGGAAAGTGAGTCAGTCTAACATTAAACTCGGGGACCGGAGAAATCCATTAGAGGGAAAACCAATGCCATGGCAACTGAAAACCGATGTAATTTCATTTGCTACTTAATGGACTCTTTGTAGAAAAAAGTGCTCTTTGTGGAAAAGGCTAATTGAGGCCAAAAAATTGCATGCAATTTTCGCTTAAAGGATTTTCCCCTATTTTTTCAATGTTGCAGAGCCTGCTTTGTCCCTATGCAGGATTTTGTCTGCTATTTTTCTGTTTGCCTTTCTACTTAATGCCCCCCATCTTCTGGCCTTTGTTTCCTTTGGTATTAGTATAATAGTGCTCATCAGTTGAGAGGGCTTATTTACCTCAGTGAAAATGTCCTCTCCGTGAATCCTGCATTTCCCTACGAATAAAGAGAGTCAGGTCAGGTTTAGCTGGCTGAATAGCAGTATATTATTTCTACCTATTCCCTTTCATAAGAGGAAAATGAAAGCTGCTTGCTTTACTCTGCATGAAGCAAATCCTGACAGTTGGAGGAAAAATGTGTTACTGCAGGAAAGCCATAAAAATTCAAATGTTTCTTCCCAGAATGTAGTATGAGGTCAATGTAAAGGAGACCCTGCTTTCTCAACGACGGTCCCCTGCTATTTGGTGTGAGGACAACACAAGTTACCCACATGTTAGGAAAGCCCCGTTCAGTGATGAGAACCCAGCAAGGCGAGATGTCATGGGACTTCCCTTTAGCCAAGAGATGCTGGCTCGATAGGCAATCCCTGTCCCCACTCGGTCACGCTTCATGTCGTTCCAGCTCTTACGTTATATGTTGTCATAGCACAAATCTGACCATCCTTGTCGTTTGCAAACAACTTTGAGGATTTTTGCCCCATCTGCCTTACGGTTAGTACCACCTGTGCAATATGAATTCAATCTTTTCTTCCAATTGACATTACTTATTAAATTCAGTTTTAAAAGAAACTGCGTATCACTATAAAAATTGATTTGTCACTCTAAAAGAGAGGGCAAGATCCCTTGCCATACATAGAACGTAACAGTAACAGCAAATAACAGGTGGTGAAATTCTTGACTTCCATCTGCCCAGAGACTCTCTTTTCTCAGATGGCAGAGAATGACTCAAAAGCCTCATCTTCTGGTTGCTATTTTTTTTTTCTAGAAACATTGTCTCCAGTGATTATGCTCTGAATTAGTGAACTTGAAATTTATTTGCAGGCCATGTCACATACCCAGTCAGGTAGCAGGTACTCCCAGCCCGTTAAAGAGTGGCCCACATAAGATCACAGCACACTGTGGGGGACACTGCCTTAAGCAGTGTTTTCTAAAGTTGATGGTTTATTTAGTGTTGATTTTAGAAGCATCCCCTTTAAAATCAGGAGTGAGACAAGTCTGCTGTCTTAGCTACGATTTCAACTCTGTCCTCGAGGTCCTTGCCAGCACGAAGAGAAAGCAAAAATAAATAGTATGTATGAAGATGGCAAAGCAGGAAGCAAAACTGCTGTTATTTTGCACAATATGTTTGTCTACATAAAAAAATAAACAACAAGAAAATATAAGGTCAAATGGTTAGAATTTGTAATTGAGTTCAGCAGAGGTACTGCATTTGCGATCAATAGCCAAAACTCAATCGTATCTCTAAATACCAGAAACAAGCGGCAGGAAATTATTATGTAAGAAAAGATACATTTATATACATCAGGAGAAATTTAAGGTACCTAGAAAATCTATTCCACAAAAGCGTGGAAAAATACAAAAATGGATGAGAAGACATTAAGAAGATACCACAGGCAAGGTTTATTATGAAAAATGTAGTTCTTGATGACGCCCACCTAAGTGGCAGCCACCTTCACTTCTTTTAGCTCATTAGTTTGGTATTTATCTCCATATTGCTAAATAAATACCATTTATTTTGGCATAAAATTGAAAAGAATAACTAGCAATATAAGCAATTTCTGATGATATATTTATTTATCATAATGGAAGATGAGGCTCTTGCTCTTTTTTCTACACCCCCCTTGCCCCATACAAGTACCTTTCCCATCTTCCATCCTCACAATATCATGACATTATAACCACAAGGCTTTTGGTAAACTGGGATAACTTCTCCTTTGTACATTTTGTTTTTCCTGGAGTTGTCTCATTTTTTTTTTTTTTTTTGCTTAGTTTCCTATGGATCATCACTATTTAACCCCAAACTTGTTGCAAATGGTTTTAATCTTTTTTGAAAATATTTCAGTTTTTCTTACAAAAAAAAAAATCCCTTCTGGAGCCTTCAGGCCTAGATGGTCCAACTGCTGTCCTCCTGGGATCTCCATTCCCCATCATCCTGGAGACTCCCTTTGCCTCTCACCCATGTTGAATTTCCTGTGTCCTGGATCCTGAGTCTCCCTATATCTTGGTTTGTTATCTATTTGGGTCGAGCACCTCCTCTACTAGATTTCTGAGAAAGGGAACAAGAGACTACACATCCCCCAGAACGCATTTATCCTACCCTGATATGGCATAGAATTTTAGATGGGTAATCATTTTCTTGTAGAATAATGAAGACATTTCTCCATTTCCCTCTAGTTTCTAGTACCACTTCTGAAAGATCAGGAGCCATTTTATTTCTTCATCTTTTATATATGACCTTTTATCTCCTGTCTTTTTGTCTTTGGCATTCGGAAATTCCATGATGATCTGCTTTGGTGGGTGTATTTTCATCCATTGTCCTGGGTCCTTTCAACCCCCAAAGGTGCAAGTCTCTAAGTTCTGATTTCTTTTCTTCTATTTTCTGCATTCTCTGTCCCTTGAATTGCTATTCTTTAAATATTATACTTCCTGCACTTTTTATCTAATTGTCTTATCTTGTCTCTCCTGGTTTTTTTTGTGTGTTCTTTTTCTTTTTTTTATTAAGTAGACTCCACGCCCATTGTGGAGCCCGACACGGGGCTTGAACTCACGACCCTGAGATCAAGACCTGAGCTGAGATCAAGAGTCAGACGCTTAATCAACTGAGCCACCCAGGCGCCCTACCTCTCCTGTTTTTTTATTTCTTTATCTTTATGCTTTCCTTTCTGGGAAATTTACTCCAGATTATTTTTCTCTTGTTGTTTTTTTTAATTGTCTCTGTCTACCATATTAAAAGCTTTCCTTAAATTTTTATAATCTTTAGATGTCTGCTGATAGTTAAGATCGAGTGACTAAAAGCTGTTTTGGAATCTCAGTGTATGGGTAAGTTTAGTTTAACTATTAGCTTTGCTATGTCGTATCTGGCTGGATCTTTTATTTGAGAAATCTCTGACATAGTATCTTTGGATCTTTTTTTTTTAGGTTGGCCAGGCTCTCAAAATAAATAAATAAATAAATAAATACCTCTACCTGATTTCTTCCTGGGTTAAGACCCAGTTGCCTATTTTCTAAGTGCTGAATTGGGGAAAAGGGCTGGGAATGAATAAGGAGTCTGGAATGCTCTGTCTTTTCCTCTTGACCGAGCTAACTTCTAGCACCTAAGGCCTTGGTTCAGACATCATTTCCAAAGATCTTTCTTCCTGAATACCCTTTAATGAAGTTAGGTCCCTATGTCACTCTGTATTCTCATGACATGTAGTTTTCCTTTGTGGCACTTGCATTTTGTTTAATCCTTTGACTAGTATCTGTTTCCCTCACTAATCTATGTCTCATGAGAGCAGAGTTTTGCTCAGCATAGGGCAGTGTGTAGTCCATATTGGTTGCTGATTGTGGAGTATTCGTGAATGTTCTGTTGAATGCAAGTACCAGCACTAGGGAGGACGGTGGGATTGAACCAGAGCAATTCTGTCACCATTACTGGCAAGATGACTCTTGGTTTATGGTCCATTGCACTCCTTGCTTCTCTTCCTACATGAAGACAGTATGAAGAAGGGAGAAGCCAGAAGTGTCAAATACTATTGAGGAATCTAGCAAGTTGAGAATTAAAAAGTTCACATTAATTTAATGACATGGAAAGACTTGGATATTATAGTAGCCGTTGAGTCACGGATGCAGAAATCAAAGTAGAGGGGATTGATAACTAAAACAGGTTGCGAGTGTGAACAAATCCACTGAGGAAGAGTGTTTGTGGAGAGGAGGCAGCAGGGCAGAACATGAGGGAAATGGGGTTGAGAATTGTCTTCTTTTAGATGATGGAGACCTGAGCATTTAAAAAATGGGTGGGGGGCAGACTTTGAGATCAGAGGACGGAGGGGGGATAATTTAGGCTGTGAGGAGTCTGAGAAGTTTGGGAAATGAAATCTAGAACCAGGTAGAGGGATTGACTCTAGAGGGGAGGGCGCCTGTTACAGTGTAGCTGGAGGCAAAGAAGGAGAGAAGACAGGAATTGATAGGTGTGGAAAGCTTTGTGAAGTTTCCATCTGAAAGGCATTTTCTATGTAAAAGAGGAGGTCAGCAGATCTGAGAAGGGAGAGAGAGAGGAAAGAGTTAAAGAATCGAGGAGGTGGAAAAGGTCTGAAACAATCATTATGGACAGTGGGGGGATAAATCAGGCAGAGAAAGAGAATCACTGGATGGCTGACCAGTCTCGAGGACCCAGCTGAGTGTTCTGTTTGACTCGATGGCGGTACCCGGCTGGTACAGTTGGCACATCACTGGGAGTATGATTTTTGCTAGATAGCTCTCTGCACTTGGGTGTGGGCACCGAGACAGAAGCTAATTGGGTTCATTCATAGCACCAGGTGGGTACTTGGAAGAGTTGGAGGTGGTTTTGGCAAAAGGGTTATTGAAATGATGGAATATGGAAGTAAGCTGGGTAGGGAGAGGAGGTGAATAAGGAACATCTGCTGGACAAAGAGAACACAGAGAGGGGTTCGAACAACACCAAGATAGAAAGATAAGCAGCTATAGTCAGAAAACTGAATGTGGGAATTTGTGATTTCCGGAGACTGATCAGTTGAAACTAATTACTCAGCCCAGGTATGACTGTGGGTGGGAGTCACTGGGTCAGTGAAGAGGAGAAAGCCACCGGGGAGAATGAGATCGGGACATTGAAAGACCGGGGCACTGGGTGGTCGGTCATCCATGCTTTTGTTAAAGTCACCCAGAATTTGTGTGGTGAGGGATAATGTGAGCCAGTCAGCCAAAATCTTCAGAAACTGATGGGGAGATAAATGTATTCAGGAAGGAGGGCAGGTGGTATAGATTAAAAAAAAAAAAAAAAAAAAAAGCAGAGCCCTAAAGAAGCGGGGATGTTCTTTTCATTTTTATTTATTTTTTCAAGAGAATTAGAGAGTAATTGGAAGCAGCAATGGGGAGCCAGACATATGAAAAAGAACACCCAGCTATATGCTGTGGGCCAGAGTTAAGCATCCTGCATCCTTTCTTTGAGCTCGGAACAGGGCAAAGCTAGTTGGGTTGCCATGGTGACCAACGCCATGTCTCCGGGCTCATTAATCCTGTGTTCCAAACGAAGCACTTAGCAATAGCTTCTGAATAAATGCAACAAAGCTCTGCATACTGAAAAGGGCACATTCATGGTAAGCAGGGGAAAAAGGTTTTCAATTTCATTCATTAAACTTGAGTAAATAATTTAATATCTTTGTGCGTCAGTCCTCCTAGCTAATGAATAAGGATAAATGCTTAATGGAAAATCTAGCCTAATAAAGTTAACAGCATCAGCTTTACATATAAAGGAAATTGATGTCGCCGGTATATATGCATATGAAGGGGAAAATGGAAAGGAAAATAACATATATTAAGCATCTACGATGTGGGATGTCAGGTACTTTTAAATAAAATGTCTCACTTAATCCTTGCAACAACCATATGAGGTGAATATTATTCCCTTCATCTTGTAGATGAGGAATCAGAAACTCCGAGAGGTTAACTAAGGCCCCGTTCACACAACTGGTAGGATTCGAGGAGGCCCGATTCTGTCTGGTTTGGGTCCATGAGGCCCCCACTATGCCTTGCTGAAAACCATATACAGCTTATCTTTCTGGGACGTTTGGCTACTTAAAAAAATTAGGAGAAAAGTTTGTCCTAAGGTGACATTGCCTATATGAAAGATAAGTTTAAATGCTGTATTAGAAGTCCATCAGCTTAAAAAAATTTGCTACCATTAGATGTTTTTAAAGGTTTTTCTTGAAAACAAAATATGAGAAGACAGCTGGTTATATTAGAAGTGTGTTTAATTAAAAGATGTGAAGCACTGTCAAAGCTTCTTCTAAAATGAGCCCCCCCCCAGAGTAATTGTTTATCCCCACTTCGTGTTTCCCGGTCCACGGAAAGCTTGGGGTTGCAAAGCAGACCCTCCACACAGAAATCGCTTTTTTTATTCTAGGTCTAATGCCTTTGTTTGGTTTTTCTGGATTTGCTCCAACTAAGGTGTAGATAAGTGATTGAGAAAGATATATTAAAAATCCATTAATTCATTTTCCTTAAAATTAAACTCTTTAATTAAAAGCAACACTGATCAATTTCTAATTTCTGCCTCTAACAACATGATACAGCAAGGTTTAAAATAAATAGAAACAACTTGGTGCGAGTTAAATATCCCTGTCACTGAACTTAGTTGTTAGCAATTTTTTTCTCCAAATACTAATTGTTTAGTTTCACCTCTATGACTATGCCGGATCTGTTTTCTTAAATTCACGGTGCTTACTGCCTCCCCAGATGACTCCCAAGTGCGTCTTCAGAGGGAAAGTGTTAATTCCAGCCTTCTGTCCCCTGTCAGTATTAGAGGTTTTTCCGACTGGTTCTCTCTACTTTAAACTCTCCTTTCAAAGGCCATATGTGACTTGCCTTGTGAGTTGTCCGTCTGGGCGTGTTATCTTTGTTTTATAACTAGAAGCATCTGAAACCAGAAATTGAAGGATGAAGTTTTCATGGGCCTGTACTACTTTATTTTTTTCCTGATTTACCAGCACGTCTCTAATTTATTTCTTACTCAGAGGAGCCTGGATCAGATTATCCCCCAAACATTTTAAATACCATTTTGTAAAAGATAGCAGATTTATAAACAGAAACGCAAGTGTTTTCTTTGTAATCTCCCAAAGTAATAACTAATGGAAGATAATCTAAACAATTTTAGAATGAGACTTAAGGGCCCAGATTTGGAGGTAAAATGGTTAAATCAGACAAGAATCTGAGGCTCCCAGCTCAGTTTTCTATTAAGCTAACCAAGAAAACACACCAATACAAAAAATGGTAATAAAAGCATTAGAACTGGAAGCTAAGAATCAAGCATAGGCCAGCTTCCCGAGGAAGTTTCGACTGATTAGAAAGTTAATCGGAACAGAGTGGACCCCTTTCTTTTCTGAGATAAAACAGCCATCTGGTAGTCAGAAGAGGTATTGGCCAGCCCCCCTCTGAGCGTCTCCGAGGGCCCAAGACTTCTGGGGGAAGCCCCTAGAGGATCTTTTGCTTCCATTCACTTGCAACCTTGGACGTCCCAGCAGCCTTCGGAAGCGTCCTTCAATTAAGAGGGCCACAGAACGGAGTGGGAAAGGCAGGAAACAAGGTCACTTCTGGCAAGTAAAGTTGAATTAACCTGGGTGGGAGCAAGACGAAAAGATTGAGTAAGAGCCTCGAGGGAAAAGTCGGCCTGGAGTTAATAACTAACAACAACAACAACAACAATCAGATGTGGCATTTTTATTGCCATAATCCTCACAGCTATTCTATGCGGTTCCTACTATTATCCCATATGTAGATTCGAAACGCTGAGCTTTAGATAAATTGGTTAACGGGAACGCCAGATTTTGAAGACAGAATGACCTCAGTGCAGAGTACTTGCTTTCTCCACTAGGTGGTGCTGCCTCCCCTTTACTACTTGGAATCCTTGTCAGGAACGGAAGCGTCCTGGGACTGCACTGTGGCCTAATTCTGTGCATCTGTCTCCACTGTAGACTGGACGTGTCAATCAGTAACCTGCCACTGTCTCAGCTCCTTCTAGAACTGTGCCTTGTGCACAGTCCCTTAGGTCGTTACGTTCTGTAACGCTGGATCCTTCCCCATCAGAGCTGATAAAACCAGGGTGGTGGTATTCTATCCAAGGGGCTCAAATACGGCTGGATATGAAAAGATGCATTCAAGTATAGTGCTTATGAACACAAGTACTGGAGTCAGATTTCCTGGGTTCAAATCCTGGTAGCCCCTCCATTCGCTTTCTACGTGAGTAACTTCTTAGGATCGAAGCCTTCATTTACTAAATGGGGATGCTGATCATAATCCAAGTTGGTTCTAGGGAACTCAAACAAGGTTTGTGGATTTTCATGTGTGACTCTTTCCCCACCCCTTACTTTTGTATTATCTAGAAATACATTTCCCAAAGTCCATTATATTAAACATCGATTCTGGGACTGTTAATAGGTATTACAAAAAGACAGTTCCTTGGTCAAATAGATTTGGGAAAACACATGTTAAATTAGAAGGGATCCTCACTGTAGGACTTTTTAGAATCTTTCATATGGTAATGGACTTGTACATACACAAAGGTACACAGATCTACAAATTTATTTAACCACACAGTCTTTATTTTTAGTGCATCTTATAGTACTAATATGCCATGCAGGAGACTTTGGGAAAAACTGGCATAGAAGAGTGAAACTGGGGCTTTTGACTAGAAGCAAGAACTGAACTCAGCCCTGAGTACATCGGTCTTCCTTCCAGTGTCTAATCCGAGGGCACACTCTGTCTCACGGTAGTAGGCAGAATAATGACCCTCCAAAGATGTCCACATCCTAATCCCTGAAATCTATGAATATGCTACCTTATATGGCTAAAAGGTTTTTGCAGATGTGATTGAATTAAGGACCTTGAGATGAGAAGATGATCTTGGATTATCCAAATTGGTCCATCTCCTTAAAATTGGAGAGCCTTTTTTTGGCTGTGGTCAGAGGAAATGTGACTCTTGAAGGAAGGTTCTGATCTCTGAAAGAGACTACACCCTCCATTGCTGACTTTGAAGATGAAGGAAGGAGCACATGAGCCAAGGAACGTAGTGGCCTCTAGAAGTTGAGAAATGCAAGGAAACAGATTCTCCTAGGGACTCCAGAAGGAATACAGTCTCACTGATACCTGATCTTAGCCCACTGTGTTAGAGTTTTCCAAAGAAACTGAATCCACAGCGGGCAGGGGGAAGAGATTGACTGATTAGTTTTTAACAAACTGGTTCATGAGATTGTAGAAGTATGAGTCCAAAAACTGTGGGTGGGCTGGCAAGTTGGAGACCAAGGAAGAAGTACAGTCTACTAGCAGAATTCCTTCCTGGTGCAAGGGAAGTCAGTCTTTGTTTTATTCAGGCCTTTGATTAATTGGATGAGGTGCACACATTATCTGCTTACTCAAAGTCCACTCATTCACAGAAACATCTAGAATAATTTTTGACCAAATATCTGGGCACTGTGGCCCAACCAGGTTGTCAGAGACCTATGTTGAACTTCTGACCTATGGAACCATAAGATAATACACCCGTGTAGTTTTAGGCCACTAAATCTGTGGTGATTTGTTATGGCAGCAGTGAGAAATGAACACACTCACCTTCTGTCCATTATAAGCGTTGTCATCTACTGTGACACGAGTCATTTCCTACTGAGGACCTGGTCACCTGTCTCTTGGTTTTGGTCCATTTCCCTCGTTCCATCACTGGGGATGAATTTCAGTGACTGGATTCCAGACCCAAACTCACCTGTACAGTTCGGGGGCCACCTCAGCGCCCACACCCCGCCTCTCACTCCAGGTGAGCCATCCGCTCATATGACCACATCCTGGCCTTTGTTACTGCTCCATTATTTTCACTTCCTATCTTTTCAAGGTTCATTCCCTCAGTTACACCTTACCTGCTCTTCAATGTTACCCTGGCTCCAGCTCCTTGCACCTCTCCTATCCATGTCTCTTGGCCCTTCCTTGAACCATTTTCTTTCTCTCCTCAGCCTGGGCTTCCTGGTTGGTACTTGAACTCTGATCTCACCAACATGGTGACTTCTTTGCCACAGCAGTGTTCTTCTGGGCTAACATGGACCTGGGCTAATAAACCTCTCCCTACTCACTGTTCAATATCTGTAAGAATACATTAAAATTTGCCCCAAAAAATCCTTCAGCAACAACTATGTAAACAAAATATATGAACAAACTATAAGCCAAAGAATGAGCTCTATTAATTACATCATCAAAAGGAATGGATTGGGATGTACATTTTTAATGAAATGCCACATGATATACCTTCTTAAATAAAACAAGACGGATGGCCCCCCTCCGCCCCCACCCCGGGAGTTAAAGAAAGAAATTGACTCACACATTCGGTGTCTAGTTTTAGGGCGCACAAATTCTCCTTCCCCTTATCAGTCTAATTCCATTGAGAATACAACTCACAGCACGCTACATGTCAGGAATTAGAGAAGATCTTGTATTCTCAGATGATTAGTCACTACCTGTCTTACAGAGCTCTCAAGTATGAAGCTGGTAAAAAAGAAGTCCAACTGGGAGTCTAAGAAAAATATGCCGGCCCACAGGGAAGGATCGTTACCCTGACAACTCAAGAGAGGATAATTCTAGAACTGCCTTTCTGTGAGAAATAGACACAAATTTTGAAGCTCTCGGCTTAATTCCGTCCAAAGTTTGAAGGGGACATGGCCTGTATGAAACGTTAGCAAATAAGGGACTGCCATAAAGGCAGAAATGCAAAGGGAGCGGGGGAGGCGGGGGAGGCGGGGGCGGCGGGGGAGTCGTGTCCCTCTTCCCTCAACCTCAGGGTCTGTCTTCAAGCTTTATGTCGTCAAACGTCTGGTTTCTCCAGCTTGGACATAGACCCTATCACACATAGTACCCCTGGGTAGATTAATTTTAATTTCCTACAAATTGTATTAGCAGGTAGTCTTTCACCCTAACCCCCTTTGCTGATATGAGTCCCCAGCAGTGACTTACCTGTGTTCACGCTGGCCCCTGAGATGGACCTCATCACTACTGCTGCCACTTGAAAGGGAAAGCCCACTGTTGCTTGGGAAATTTGTCCTTGTGTAGTTGGTTTCTGCTAACTTAATTAATGCCCCACTAGCTGCCTCCCACTGCCCCCCCGCCAAGAATTCTGCCTCAGGAGTCAGGGTACCACTCCCTTCATTCCTTATCATCTTCCTGTCTCATTCCAGGCCCGCCTCCAAGCAGCCAGGGCCATGCCCCCCCACCCCTGAGGCTGGCCTAGGCCTCCGCTCGATCTGAGTCCAGAACAAACAGAGTTTTGTCCCTGGGTGGAGGAAGAAATCATTATTCCCTCCCTCCAAATTCCTGGCCTTTAGAAGACACAACAGCCCAACAAAATTCCCGAAGATTTACCTCTTTTTCAGTTGAATGACAATAGTAGCATTCATTTCCCTCAGCAAAAACACCATTCCCAATCATAAGATATGGTTTGACTTCATGAGCCCAACAATATTAGTGCAAAATAGTGTGATAATAGTACATTTCCCGAAGACTGAGTTATTCAGTCTTATCTATGGTTGCTTTGCTAAATTTTCATCAATGTGGGTTTTTTTTTCTGAATTAAAAAGATAAAAAATAAAGTAAGTATAAGGTGACTGAGCTCAATGCCTGCATCTGGATTGTTCGCGTCTAGAAAGATATCTTTTTCCTTAAGGTTGAGTAAATTAAAAATAAACATAAGAATAAATAAACATGGGCTCTATGAGGAAAAGTCTGCATTCCCAGGGATGAGAAGCAATATTCTGAGGAGTTGGCAGATAAGCTTTGATATGAAAAAGATTCGCTTCAGTAGACAGAAGGAAATAGTTTGTGATATTTGCTTCCTGTTTTCAATATGTTTTAAAAAAATACAGGTAGCGGTTAGAGAAGAAACTTAGGAGAAGAGACCATGTGAAAAACAGCTTGGTTTAAACAGCATTTATAAAGCCAAGTCGTTTTTCTCTTTCCTCACTGGCTTGCTTCAGTCTTGTTTCCTGGATTTGTGTCTGTTCCATTTTTAAACATTGCTGGGCCCCAGGGCTCAGTGGAAGACATGCATTTCCCACCTTGGTGATCTGATCTAGTCCCATGGCTCAGATACCATCGAATGGGGTTCACCCCCGGGTTTGTGTCTCCCAACCTGGACCTCTACTCCGAGCTCCAGCTCATCTGTCCAACTACCTGTAGCCCATCTCCACTAGATGTTGAATGAACATCTCAAACCTACCATGTCCAGACTGAAACTGTGTTTCCTGCTCCTGTCTCCTTCTTAACAAATGACAATTCTGCTCTTCCCATGGCTCAAGCCCAAAGCCTAGAAAGCACTTCTGTTTCCTCCCTTTCCCTCATACCTCACACCTCACAAGACCTGTTGGTGCCATCAAAATATATCTGTAGTTCGACCACTTCAAACCGTCTACACTGGGGCCACCCTACCCAAGCCACTTTATTTCTTCTTGAACTATGATAGCAGACTTTCAGTAATGCCCCTGCTTTCATGTTTTCCTTTTTTTACTGTCCACCCTCCACACAGCCAGTCTGAGTGATCTTTACAAAAGGTAAATCAGACCACTTCCCTCCCTCACATTCGTTCCCCTCAAATTTAGCATATGGTCTAAGGTCTTTCCTGTAACCTGCTGAGCCCGACATTGCCTGGTCTCTGCTGGCTTCACCAGTGACATTTTCTACCACTCTCTCTTTTACTCAGCTCTTTTGATACTTGCATTCTCTCCATTTTCCGAGCACATCCAGCTTGTTCCTGCCTACCTCAGAACCCGTACCTTTGTTGTCTCCTTCTCCAGGAAAGCCTTTCCCCATGCTCTTCTCACCCCAGATGGGTTCCTTCCATGATGCACCCACGTCACGTCCTCACAGCCTTTACATGAAATACTTCATCTTCTTCCCTCGTCATCCTCTGTGACTTCACCCAACTTTATTTTTCTTCATCACACATCACTACCTGTAACTTCATATATGAGTTAAATTATTTTGTCTGTCTTCTTCTCTAACATATGGATTCCGTGAAGTAGGGACCTTGTCTTATTTACTAGGTTATTCCCAGAGACTCAGACAGTAGCGGGTTCATAGTAGGAGCTTAACAAACATTTGTTGAATGAATGAATGTACCATGCACTAGGGCACGAAGACAAATAGATATAGCATCTGTTCTCGAGGATCTTAAAGTGAAGAAAAAAGACACCCACATCTGTTATTCATTAGAGTGAGATAATGCAATTTTTATAGTGGAGGAACAAGGAGCACAGCCTGGGAGTAAGGAAAATCTTTTCAGAAAGACATGGTGCTGGAACTTGGAGGGTGAGTCAAGAAGAAATTAAGGTCGTTGCAGGCCAAGGCAACGACACAGCAAAGGCATGCAGGTGTTTGCAGAGAACTACAGGATGCTCAGTAATAAAAGTATGAGACAGAAGATAGCAGCATAGAAGTCTGGAGAAGCAGAAGCTGGGTTTTGGATGGTTTTATCTCTTAGGATAAAAAGCTTAAACCATATCACATAGAAAATGGAAATCTTGCAGGATTTTAAGAGAGGTGGTCAGTTGTGTATTTTAAATACATTACTCTCAACATTATGGAGGGAAAGGCAAATGTACAAACAAAAGGCAGTGGTAATAGGATAGGAAGCAATGGTGCCAACATGTGATGATTGATGCGAAGGGACTGGGGGATGAGGAAGAAGGAGGGATGGGGGGTGAATTTCCAACTTTCAGGTTGATCTGTCAGGGCCATCGCAACTCTCTTTGTTGAAATGTAGCTTACATGAGTGAGAGGATTAAGAAGGAAAAGAGTTTAGTTTGGGATCTCTTAAATTTTAGTGCACAGTGGGCCTCCAAATAGATTTGTTCAGAATGCAGTTGTCCACATATAAGCCTGAAACTCAGGGGTCAGCTCACAACTGCTCAGATACTTCTTTATTGCAGGAGAATTCACTTATGTACAGTGCACCCATCTAAAGTCTGTTATTCAATGGCTTTTGGTATTTTCACTGAGTTAGGCAACCACTGCCATAATTTTAGAACATTTCATCACCCAACATGAAACCTGTGCCCCTTAGCAATCATTTTCCATTTCCTCCAACCCCTGCTCCCCACCCTTTTAGCCCTACACAACCACTAATCCACTTTCTGCCTCTATGTACTTGCCTACTGGGGACTTTTCCTATAAAAGGAATCCTGCGATATGTGGTCTTCTGTATCTGGCTCGTTTCATGTAGCATAATGTTTTCAGTGTTTTTTGAAATGGTGAAATGGAACACTGCATTAGTACTTCATTCCTTTTTGTTGATGACTAATATTTGTACTGATATAACACATTTTGCTTATCCATTTATCAGTTGATGGATGTTTGGATGGTTTTCATTTGGGGGTTATTATGAATAATGTTGCTATGAACGTTCCAGGGCAAATGTTTGTGTAGACATATGTTTTCACCTCTCTTGGGTAGATACCCAAGAGTGGAATTGTTGGGTCATACGGGAGCTCTGTGTTCAACTTTTTGAGGAAGTGCCATACTATTTTCTAAAGTGGCTGCACCATTTTACATTCCCACCGTCGGTGTAGGAGGATTCTTCTTTCTCCATATCCTTGCTAACACTTGCTATTATCTGTCTTTCTGATTACAGTCATCCTAGTGGGTATAAGGTAGTATCCAAGTGTGGTTTTGATTTGCACTTCCCTGATGGCTAATGACACAGAGCATCTTTTTATGTGATTATTGACCATTGATGTATCTTCTTTGTAATGACACTTTGCCCATTTTGAATTGGGTTATTTCTCTCCTGTTTGGGGAGATACATAGTTTATTAACAATAATGCTAGTGAACTTGTTTTAATGACACTATATAATTAATTTATTGTAATATGATATCATTAATTTATTTCAATGATATTTTAATTGATATGATTTCTTCTTTGACCCATAGGTTATTTATAAATGTGCCTTTAATCTGCAAATCTATTTTAGATTAAACTCATCTTTTTTGCTACTAACTTCTAATTGTGTTATGGTCAACAAAATGGTCTGTAGTGATGCCTGTTCTCTGACATTTGTGAAGACGAGTTTTTGACCGAGTTAGTAAAGAATCAATTTTTGTGAATGTCCCATATAGCTTTGAGAAAAATGGATACCTATATGATTGCTCATATAATTTTGAGAGTTATCTGTTCATAGATCAGATGAAAAGAGTAGTTATGACTGCTCAAGGAAGCCATGCACAGTAAGAAGTGCAGGGAGAAAATGATGATGCCCAGTGTGAAATAACACAGGTTAGGGATTGAGAAGAAGAGAAGAGGAATCATATAAAAATCATGAAGGAATATCCAGAGAGGGAGAAGAAAGCATTCTAAGGAAGCCGAAAAAAAAACAGAATTCTGAGGAGCGAGTTGTCAACACTTCTGGGTATAGCAGAGAAGTGTAGTATGATGAAGACTGAAAATGGTAAGATGGGAATGATCCACTGGAAGCCGTTGGTGACTTTGTCAGAACGGCTCCAGTGGAGCGGTGGGAACAGAAGGCGGGTTGTGATGGGTTGAGGGGATCATGGGTGGTGAGGAAATAGTACAGAAAGCAGAGCATTCACTTTCAAGAAGTTTGGCTACAAAGAGATGAAAAGAAATCAGCGGGTAGTTACAAGGGAGAAAAGGGCCGGGAAAAGCTTAAGTATGTTTATAAGGTGATTGGAAAAGGCTGATGGAAAGGGAGGTGTTGGATATATAGTAAAAAGATATTATTTGTGGAGCAAGATTCCACTGCCGCACTTAGGATCGGTTGCGAAGATGCAAAGATCTGTCTTGCACTGGGGGGAGACCCCTCTTGCCTAAAATGAAAGGGAGAAGGTAAAGCGGAGTATTGCATTGGTCAGCAGTTTTGTTTAATTTACTGCAACCCACAGAAACTCAATTCAGCTGTGGTAGCAACAACCAGTGCTCCTCAGCATCCAGTTCTCTTCCCCTCCTGGCTCCCAGAAGACCACACTTCCTAGTCTAGTCCCTTTGAGTTTCAGCAGCATCCTATGCACCTTCTGCCCAATGACATATAAGCGGAAGAGATGAGTCACCTCCGGGTAGTAAAAAGCCCATGTAGGACTTTGAAAGTCTATTTCTCCTCATGGTATTGTGACAGTGGAGGAAACCTCAGGCAAAGATGGTGAAGCCACAAGATTGAGGGGGCTTCAAATAGAGGGCAAATAGAGGACATCAGTTCTGGAACTACAAAGCACTGTTTAGACTGAGAAATATGCTTTTATTGCATCAAGCCACTGAGATGTGAGTGGCATAATTACAAAAACATAATTTGTCTATCCTGATGAATTCCTAGCCTAGAGAAAATTTAAAATACATGGGCAATCCAGGAAAAGTTGGAGAACCTAGCTAGGGGAAGGATACAGATGCAACTGAGCAACTAGACTCAGTAATTTGAACTGACTTTTAGAGGGCAGAGCTTCATAAACCCTCAACAGGGAAGCTGCCATAAGAAGGACCCATAAGATATTCGGTAATGGTAATCCAATCCACCCCAGGAGATTTAGGAATTGTGAGTGTGAATGTGTTGGAAGGGGCACCTGCAAAGGTATTGCGGGATGATATCAGGACAGAGAGAAAAAAAGACTGAGACAGATACCTATGTCTTCATTGCAAATGGGAGAGTGCCTGGGAATTCGTGAGATCTCCGATAAGAAGGGATTAAAAAGTCACCTCGTTGGGTGATATAAACCTTAACAGATGAAGGGTTGTACACAAGGGGGAGCGAGTAATGGTTCAAAAGACCATTGCTGATCCAGAAAAAGGTAGTTCTCAACTCCAGACCCTGGAGAATGTGAGTATTAGAGACAAAGGGCTTTACAGGAAACGGTCTTTCATTTAAGATTTCATTTAAGACAAGACTATGAAAGATACAGGAAAATATATTTGCCATAGATTGTAGATTGAAAGGGCAAAATTGAAACTAGAACAAAGCAGCCAACTGAAAATACGCTTTGGTGACAGTTAATAACAAACTTGACACTGCACAAAATTGCATCCTTGACAAAGAAGCAGACTTAAGAAACAATCCCAGAACACGCAGAAAATGAAAAGCCCTGAATATGAAAAAAGAAATCTAACCTTTGAATAATAGATGTTTCTAAAGAATGCTTGCTGTTAATAACAAGCGAGACAATATAAGTAAAACTCTTAGTGAGTGCTCGAAAAATAGCAGACACGATGAATATTTTCATAAAGGAACACACAGCAAATGTATTGTCTTTTACCTGCACAGAAGCCTGCTCAAGCCTGAGCATGGTGAAACTGAGGCAGGTGAACTTCAAGTTGAGGAGGATGGAGACATCTCAGACAAAACAAGGAGATGAGTGTAAATTTCTACCCGAGGTCAATAAATTAAACCCAATTCCTTCACAAACCCTTACAATGATAACCAATGATAATATTTTCTCCATATTTCTCTATGTCCTCATACATACTGCAGGCCGCTATAACCAGAGACTAACTGCTTTTCATGCTGTCTTAGGACTTTTTCTAAGAAAAGCATATTTTTTTAAGGTGATGTTAAAAAGAAAGCCATGAATAATGTACTATGTTTTCACTCGTGCATCTGAGGAGTGGGGTTTAAAAAATTGGGAGAGGGGCGCCTGGGTGGCTCAGTCGTTAAGCGTCTGCCTTCGGCTCAGGTCATGATCCCAGGGTCCTGGGATCGAGCCCCGCATCGGGCTCCCTGCTCGGCGGGAAGCCTGCTTCTCCCTCTCCCACTCCCCCTGCTTGTGTTCCCTCTCTCACTGTCTCTCTCTCTCTCTCTCTCTCTGTCAAATAAATAAATAAAATATTTAAAAAAAAAATAAAAAAAAATAAAAAATAAAAAATTGGGAGAGGGAGTTTCTTATCAACTTGATAATTAGGGGGTGATGAAGTTTTTAAACAACAACAAAAAAAGGTTTTATAGCTTTCAATAATAAAGAAATGTCTCCTTTTTGAACATGACCAATATTTAAAACCAGGGTAGAAGAAAGAAATTCTTGTCTAAAAAACACTTATTCACACAAAGATGAAATGGGTAAGTTTGGTTCCTGGCAAAACTCATGAAAAAAAATTAAGTCTAGATAGATCTTAAATAAAATATTCAATGTCAACAATAAAAGATAGCAAATGTGTACAAAGGAGTGAATAAAAGAAAGATTGCTTTTAAAGGAACAAAAAACTTGGTGGTATGTCCTTTCTCCATAATGGTAAACAACATTAAAAAAGAGTAGAACGAACTGATGGAATATTGTGGAGAAAATTACCCAAGAATTCGACACTCTTTCAATTTTATTTTTAATGTATGATGACAACAGAAAAATAGTCTCATGTATTTGAGTTCTCAGAAAATATACCAAAAGGTGCCCTGAATGAAAAACTCATTAGATATGTGACTACTAACTAGACCAAGCAAAATACATGAGATGTTATTCATAAAAGAATTTCATTTTTGTTTTCCAGTGTCTCTTTAAATTATTTAGAGGGTCTAGTTTCTCCTCTACTCTGGGAAGAAAACTCAGGTGGGTCCATGTCTTCTCTTGTAACTCTTAGGTAAGAAAAAGTAGTCACTTTAAGTGTCAAAAGTCACTCTCAGTTCAAAAGTTGGACATCCAGGGCTGATAATTCACACTTGACTTAAACTCTCCTTTCCCCTTGCTCGAGTCCACAGCAGACTGAAAGCAGCCAAGTGGGGAAGGGATGCATACTCTGGTTCCTCAACTAGCACTTCTATCCCTTCTTATCCATTTGACTAATGATAGATTCCAAACCCCTACAGACCTGGTGTGGGGGTGAGGGTGGGGGGGTTAAGGGAGGAGAGATAAAAGGAGCAGGAACGTTCTTCTAGGAATCTAGCTTGGCCACCTTCTGAATCTGGCAAATGTTTAAAGGACTCCAAACAGCACAGAGAAAGAAATTAAAATAACTATAGTTTGGTGATTACAAAAACCCAATGCAGTAGTCAAAATTGCATTAGAAGGATCCCTTTTATTTTTTTTAAATAAACACAAGATTAACAACCCCAGATTAGATTAATACATTTGAGGAAGAGGGAGGCAAATGGTAGCTAGGACAAACAATGTGTACCTTATTTTCCGTGCTGTCCTACAGGGACACACACTGGCCACCTATGTCATCATGCTGATTTCCTTGAACATGTGGGCCAGCTCACCGCTGTAAAACCCCAGCATGCTCTAACTGAGGTGGAACCTTGCTGCATTGCAATATGGCTCATGCTTCTGCATTTCTAGTTAGAGGCCAAAATGACCTCAGCTTTTAAGACATCATCGTTTAAATACTGTTTGTTAGTTGAAAAACTTTTATAAGTACCCATGGACAAAACATCGAAGATTGCAGAGCTGAATATAATAACCTTATAGCTTTGACAATGTAAATTGTAACTGTCAGAAATGAGGTGTGTAAGTATAGGAGGGAAATAGCTTGGACATAATGTCATTTCCTAAAGGAGGTGGTAGAGATGACGTAACAAATTCACAGATAGAGACCTCGATGCGATAAAGTTTCAATATTCCAACAGAAGAATTAAAACATGATGAAAAGACCAAACATTGAAAGGAGGAAGGATTAGTATAAATAAACTAAAACTTACCTTTTATATCAGAAAGTAAAGAATACTACTTAAATTTGATAATAAATAGATAAATCAGTAAGTTAGCTGGAGTTATGGAAATAACTGCCAAAAGATGTAAAAACAAACATAGTTAAGAGAAGTATCTTTGTAAATGCAGCTATTCTAGGAAATTGTCAGTCAAGTTCTATACTTCTGATTTTTTAAACATGTATCTTATTGTTGAATACAAAATAATAGAAACTTATTTAATAAAATAAGTTAGCCTCAGAGGGAGCTATGGCATAAATTTATTCAAAAAGAAGGGTAGTATGAAAATCATGTGTATTCCCTTATTTTGGTTCCCAGCACCTGCTGCTCATATGGGCAGTACTGTTTAAAGACATATAGCTGGTCAGTGACAAAAGTTGATTAATTACTTATTAAAAGGCATACTCTATGATTTAAAAAATCCAGTAATGTATACCTTATAAAGTATATTTAATGTTAAATGAGAAAGCTTAGAAACAAAAGCGGAAGAAGATACATCAGGATATGTAAGTACAAAAGAAATGTAGGCAAGTCTTCAAGGAAAGATGAAAGCATCGCCCTTCTCCCAAAATGAAAAAAAAAAGAAATTAAAATAATAAAAAGAGTACTTTCTTTTTTGCTTAGGTGTAGGTTTTTTTCTGTTACAATGATAACTGGATTAAAATATTTCAAAAGGCCATCAAATATGCCGCCAATGCTAAGAAACCAAGAAATATTTTAACTTTTTACTACAAACTTGATAAAGGGCCACAGTAAACTAGAACAATTGAGATGAAAGGATAAAACCCAGACTTTTCACATGGCCTAGAAGGTCCAACGTCGTGCTTGTAACTTCGCTTTTATGTTCTTTCTTTCTCTCACTTTCTTCCTGTTCCTTGAATGTTCAAGGTTGTTCACCCGTTTGGGTCTTTGTACTTGCTGTTCCCTCTGCCTGGAAAGCTTTTCTCCCTGATATTTCACAGCTACTCACAGGTCAGAGGTCAGTTCCTCAGTAGCCAGCCCTCGTGGTCCCGATCATTACAACCGGTGTTATTTCCTCCATTGTATTTGCAACTCCCTAAAATGGTCCTGTCGCACATTTCCTTGTGTGTTTATTTTCTAACTCTCATCTCATATGGAAATGACCTGATTGTAAGGATCTTGACCATGGTGTACGCTGGTGTCTCTGTGTACCTGACACAGAATAGACACAGTATAATTCTTTACGGAATGAGTGAATGAGTCTTGAGATGAACACTTGACCCCTGTTATCGAAGAGAGCATTTCAAAGAATGGGCAAAGTGTTCCACGTTGAGCTAGTTGGGACCAAAGGTTTTGGTGGCCTAAGGGAAAGTCAAAATCCCTGGAGAATCCAGAAAACATAGATTCCTCACGTTTGCTCTTCTAACCTAGAGGAAGTGGAGAGGGGTTAGACTGCAAATAAGGAAGAGGGTCAATTCAAATATAGGACTGGGACAAACTACTTCCCAGTGCCATTTTGCTGGGGCATTATATAAAATAATAAGGTGTATTCCTGAGTCAAGGAACAGGGAAAGTCAAAGAAGTGGAGAATTCAAGAAGATAGCACCTTATTGTTTTAGATCTAACAGGAGGCGTGGATCTAAGATCTAGTAGAAGTGTTGGATGAAGTTGTCTCCATCAAAAGCTAATACACTGAGGGGCACCTGGGTGGCTCAGTCAGTTAAGCGTCTGCCTTCGGCTCAGGTCATGATCCCGGGGTCCTGGGATCGAGCCCCGCATTGGGCTCCCTGCTCAGTGGAGAGCCTGCTTCTCCCTCTCCCTCTGCCTGCAGCTCTGCCCACTTTGCTGTCTCTCTGTCAAATAAATAAATAAAATCTTTAAAAAAAGTTAATATGCTGAGAGGGCATTCGGTAAACATAGTGACCCAACGGGAAGGACTGCCCATTCCCCGCCCATCCCAACTCCTATGCTTTTATTTAAGAAGTTGATTATTTAGTTGATTACATTTGCCTTTTATTAAATTGGAATTTAACACACATGCACACACCACACAAAAGATCTAATTTGTGTTTTACAACACTGTCTTTGGTCCCAATACTTTTATTAAATAGTCTATTATTTCTCCACTGATTGGTATACCCCGTCTATCATTACAGATGCTTTCTGCAAATAGGTTTGTTTCTAAGCTCTACATTCTGTTTCACTGGTCTAGTTGTCTTTCTTTGCATCAACCGTACATTGTTTTAATTACAATTTGCTTGGATATCTGGTAGGGTGAGCACCCCTTCTTCACGACCTCTTCTTTCCTTCTCATTCTTTTTACTTCTCTTTTCCAAAATTGATATGCTCTTTACTCTGCACATTCTGTGAAAAAAAAATGTTTGAATGGCATCGAATTTATAGATTAGCCCAGGCAACATGGCCATCCTTACAATACTGAATCTTCTTATCCACATAGTGAAGTGTCCCATTTATTGAAGCCCTTTGCCTTTGATCAAGTCTTTATCATTATCTCCATAATGATCTTGTTTATATCCTGAAAAATAAATGAGAAAAACACAAACAACCCACTGAAAAATGGGCAGAAGCTATGAAGAAACAATTAATACAAGTGGTAATCTTGTCGTCGAGAAGACACTCGACTTGCCGGTAACCAGGGGCATGCAAATGGAATAAAAAATACCATTTTACACCATATAATCAGTAAACATTAAACAGTTTGATGGTAATCAAGTGTTGGAAGTGATATTGAACCTTTAAACTCTACTGATGGACATATAAACTGGCATAACCACTGATAAATATAATTTAATATAGTTAAAAATGCTCATATACTAGTACCCAGTAATTTTATTTCTCTCTCTCAAGAAACTCCTGCACAATTGAAAAGATATAGTTATTATGAAAAAGCTTAACAACTGTCTTTAGTAGAGGAATAGTTAAGCTGTAGTTTAATTATATAATGCAAAGCTATTCAGCAGCTGAAATGAAAAAAAAAATCAGCTTTCCACTCAAAAACGTAATGCGACTAATAAAAACAGGTTGAAAAGAGAGATGCCACTTATATAGTTTTTATGAACACAAAATAATAGTATATATGCTGTTTCTGGATACATATATGAGTGATAAAAGAACAAAAATTTATAAAAGGATGACAAAAAACAATTTTAGGATAGTGGTTGTCGTGGTGGAGAAAGAAAAGGAAAAGAGGAGAAATGAGCTGGATTTTTTTTTAAAGATTTTATTTATTTATTTGACAGAGAGAGAGGGAGACCGCGAGAGAGGGAACACAAGCAGGGGGAGCGGGAGAGGGAGAGGCAGGCTTCCCGCTGAGCAGGGAGCCCGATGCGGGGCTCAATCCCAGGACCCTGGGACCATGACTTGAGTGGAAGGCAGGCACTTAATGACTGAGCCACCCAGGCGCCCCTGGATTTTTTTTCTGTAAAAATTTATCTTGGAAAATATAAAATTAAAGCAAACATGGCAAAAAATTATCTGTCAGATGTGGGTAGTGATATATAGATGTCTGTTGTAATATTTTCTGTATGTTTGAATTTTGTATAATTTGTAAAACAGCTTAGATTTGGTGCTGATATAATACTAGATATTTAGATGTAGTAACACAGTAGATTTCTAACCTTACTCCATTTTGCATATAAGCACACAAAAAAATACTTTTGAATTGTAAATAGATCTGAACATTTTCAAGAATGCAGTTACAGTATAAATCAAGGCAAGATTGGACTTGGTTTTATTCAGAACTTTACCAATGTTTTCCCTCATTTTCCCCTCACTTTCCCTCATTTCCCCATTCCTTCAGTATGATAATGACCTTTGTGGTAGCTGAATTATAATGCAAAACACCCTGGTCCGTTCAAGTACGTAGCTGTTAGGCTTCTACATATGGGTTCAAGCAAATCACTATTTCATTATGGCATCTAGGATAGTTATTAACATATTGAATTTTGTACTACATCGTTGTAATATTTATATTATTTGTAACAATCATAACTAGGTAGTGGTAATTATTAGAAATTACTTTCGTTTTGCCTACATAGGTTAGCTAGGTATTGTATCTAGTTATTTTTAAGATTTATTTATTTATTTTAGAGAGAGAGAGAATGCATGGGGAGAGGGCAGGGGCGGAGGGAAAGAGACTCCCAAGCAGACTCTGCACCAAGTGCAGAACTGGTCGGGGGGCTCGATCTCATGACCCCGAGATCACGACTTGAGCTGAAACCAAGAGTGGGACCCTCAACTGACAGTGCCACCCAGGTGTCCCTATTTATTTTTAAAAGACTAGATGTGAAAGTAGATGCTATTATCTATGAATTTCCTTGCAGAATAGGGAAGGCTGTCTTAAAGGGTTGAGAAGCACTGGGGTGGCTTCATCCTCTGCCTCACCACTGATCTCCCCACTTACACACAGGCTCTTCAGGTAATCCCGTCCTTTAGGACAAGAAGGAGGCAGGGCCTGGTTTAGGGATATGGTAGGGGATGTGGATTCCCCGAGTCTGGAAATATAGAGAAATGACAGTTTCTGTAGTGACAGAGACTTGCTCTCTGCTCCCACTCTTAAGTAGCTCTCAAGGTGCCAGAAGATGTGGGGAACGTGGATGGTCTGGAGAGGATGCTTCTGAGGACCAACCCTTAGCCTGTAGGGAGTAGCAAGGCCCAGCAGATGGCGCCACCATGATGACCGATGATCCGCCAATCTAACAAATGGGCACGTGAGGCCATTGAATTTTATTTGGGGAAAAAAAAGAAAAGAAAACGTGAAGTCTCATAACTAAGACTGATGAAGTTGATTCTCTCTGTTGGGAGTAATGAAAGGATACTATCCCATAGTATGGGAGAAGAGAAAACATTGAATACTGACTGGCATCGTGTCCCTCAGTAATCCTGGCTTCAACATTACCTTTTCCCTCCGGCCTGGCCTAGTCAGTTCTTGTGGGCAGTTCTCACTCTTTCTGTTCAAATTCTCAGCCTGTGTCTCCTCTTCATCCCATTCTTAGTGTACCCAAATCTCTGTCTTCTTTGCCCACAGGCAGAATCTGAAAAGTCCTTGTTCTTTATCATCAGTACAAATTAAAATTTGTATCTGTCTCCTTTACTAGCATTCCAGACTACTTCTGGGGACCATCTTGCATACATTAAAGGGTTCATGAAGGGCCCTCTCTCATTAAAAGTGACTTTACCCAAGAAATAATTTATCCCTGAATGAAATAATTCATCCCCTACAATGAAAATTGCTGTAAATTTTTGGGAGGGATAGTTTACAGAGTGTAAAGAAAACTGTTGGAGAAATAGACCGTATTTCTGCACGGAGACACTCTATATTGTAAGAATGTCAGTTCTTCCTAAATTGATGTCTACACCAAAATAAGTTTCAGATGAATCAAATGTTAAACATTTTTTAAAATGCATAAAAAACTAAATTATAATTATTCTGGATAGCTATGCAAACTCTGAGACGAAGACACTCTAATATTTTTTAAAAATGGGAAAAATTTGACTATCGAAAGTTAACGTCATTGTATTTAAGAAAAATCAAAGTGGTTAAAAATTTTGTAGCAATTATAACATAGGCTTACATCTTATTTTAATGAATAGTTCATATAAATGAAAACAAAGCGGAAAGTCTGGAATGTATAAGACAAAACTTTAGACAATTAACTAAAGAAGAAATACACTAGTTAATAATTACAGAGAAAGTGTTCAAACTCTAGTAATCAAATGAATTTAGATTTTTTAAAAAAGACCATTTCTAACTTCCAAACTAGCAAAAAAAATTTTTTTAAAGTATAACAACATACTGGTGAGTGAAATATCACTGCTACACATCAAGGAGTTATATAACTTGCGACAATTATTCATAAAAGTCCTTAAAACAGTTCACACATTTCAGCTTAATGACTCTATGTAGGAGGAACTTATGCCGAGGAAATAATCTTAAAATTTTCGTACAAATTTATTAATTCTAGCATTAATTATAAGATCAAAACATTCCAAAAAATCCTCATATCCAATAGTTGGGTAAACTAACTTGTGGATATCATGTAATTCCTTTCAAATGACATTTAAAGTAATTCTGTAACACCATGGAAATGTTTATGGTAGTAAACAAAAGGCAATGTTGGTCAATAACAATGTCAAAATTTGTCTAAGCTAACTGTTACTTAGGGAAACAAACATTCAAATACAGTGACCTATCACTACACACCCACCAGATTGGCTAAAATTAAATAGAGCAAAAATACCAGCCATAGATGAGCATGTGGCCCAACAAGAACCCTCACGCATGGCTTATGGAAGTGTAAACTGGACCTGTTTGACACTCTCTAGTAAAGGTGAAAGGATGCATACCCAATGAACCAGTCATTCCATTCATAGACATAGAACCCAGAAACGCCTGCACGTGAGCACCAGGGTACAGGAATGTACAAGAATGCTCAGCACAGCAATGTTTGGACTAGCCTGAAACTAGAAATGTCCATCACCAGTAGGATGGATAGATTGTGGATTACTGGTGCAGTGAGACAGAACACAATCAAATGAACAAATGACAACTTCAGCATCACAACATAGATTATTTTCACAAACATAATGTTGAATGAAAGAAGCAAGTCATAGAAGAATATGTGTTTATTATTTCACTTATATAAAGTTCAAAAATAAGTGAAACAAAATCTCTTGCTTAAGGTTACATACAGAGGTGGTAAAACTATAAGAAATGCATAACAGTCAGGAGAATAATACCTCGGGCAGGTTGGAGGAGTTGCGCTGGGGAAGGAGAGCAGGAAAGTGGAGGCCTTCTCTGGCTGTTGGAGGTGTTTGATTTCTTGACCTGGGATATGATCGAAGAAGGAGGCAGACACTGGAGTGATACATCTATAAGCCAAGGAACCCCAAGGATTGTCAGCCATCACCAGAAGCCGGGAGAGAGCCATGAGACAGATTCTCCTTGAAAGCCCTTAGAGGAAGCCAACCCTGCTGACACCGTAATTTCAGACTTCCAGTCTCCAGAACTGTGAACACATTCCTGTTGTCTTAAGCAACCTAGTTTGTGGTACTCTGTTACGGCAGTGCTAGGAAGCTAACACATGGGTATTTTCACACTAAGAACACGTATTAAGGGGAGCCTCGTGGCCCAGTCGGTTAAGTGTCTGCCTTCGGCTCAGATCATGACCTCAGCGTCCTGGGATCAAGTCCCGAGTCCGCTCCCTGCTCAGCGGGGAGTCTGGCGTCTTGCTTCTCCCTCTCCTTTTGCCCCTCCCCACACTTGTGCTTGCTTTCTCTCTCTCGCTCGCTCACTTTCTCTCAAATAAATAAATAAAACCTTTTTTTAAAAAAAGAGTATTTGTTAGAAGTTTCCAAGAATTTATAGTTGAGGTCTCTAATTTCTTGAATAAATCACAAAATCTAAAATAAAAAAGTACTCAAATCGTCCCACTTTATATATTCTCTGGAAAAGTTATGCTCAAAGACCCAATTCAAATATAAAAAATAAAGATCTCCTATTCAGAAAAGAAATCTATGCGGCACATCTAGTTGTACCAACGGGTCAAGGATCAATAGTAAAAGTCCAAGTACATTAAACAATAAAGGATGTGGCTTGTTCCAAGTTGGCCTGTAAAATTTTCATCCTGACTCTTTGATTCCTTTCCTTACTGGAAATTCTCCAGTGTCTGAAGTGACCCTGCATCTGGCCTCCTGGAAGCCATTCTTACTCATTCCATTTCCCTCCAGAGCCAAGCAGGGCTGACCTGGAAAGAGATCTGACACAGAACTTCTCCAGGGTGGAACACTGATGCACACGGACGGCTCTGTGGGAGACCATCTTTGGTTACAAGTCTGCTCTCTGCAAGTTGAGAGAACAGACAGCCTCCGAGTTTATAGCGCCAAGTGCTCTCAGAAACCTCACTGGGGGGTTGATTTTGTATAGGATGCTGAGCACGTGTGTGGGAGTATTGCCCTTCCTAAGTAGGTTCTGCCTGATCGCAGGATGCCATAAACAAAGGCATAAAGGGGCAATATATGGAAAACAAATTTTTTTAAAAATTCACAAAATGCAAGGTGATTTCTCTACTCCTTTCAAGTTTTCAACTACCCAAAGAGAGCAAAGTACAGGAAAGATTTCTTCTAGAAAAATCATGAGGTAGGATAGTACAGTGGTAAGAGATTTTGAAGCCAGGCTGTCTGCTCTCAGACCTTTGTTCCATCGCATCATTGCTTGATGTCTTTATTAGCTTCTCCAAGTACAAATTTCTTCATCTGTAAAATTAGGATAAAAATTGCACCTATTGCAAAGGGTTGCTAGGAAGATTCAATGAGGCAACATATGAAAAGCATTTAGCTCAGAATGTTACAAATGGTAAGTGCTTAAGAAATATTGGTTGCTGAAATAATAATCATTATAGTAAAAAAATCTTTCCAGATTTAAACTTGAAGTAGTTATAAAAATTTCCAGTAGAACTGATTATAGAGTAGGCCCCCTGGGGGTCAATGCGTTCACCCCATTAAATTAGGCGGAGAAGGAAAATTTCAGCTTCTTAAGTTGACCGTTCTAGTACTTAACATGCTCTATCAGAAAAATAAAATTCACTTCAGTTTCCTGGTGTGTTAGATAAGTGAGTCTGGTTAAGTAATTTCTGCGGAGCTTTCCAAACAGTACAAATTTGTATTTCTAACAACCATTATCAGCCATAAATCAAATATGTCTCTAAGTCACTTTCTTTCAGTATTTCAAGGCTTCTACCCCTTTCCAAGCAAAATAAGACCTTTAGGCTAGCTTGGTGGTCACAGTGTTTGTGTCCTTAGTTCTTCCCCAGTTGTACTCCAAAGGAGCCTTAGACTTGGGTGGTTCTAGTATTAGCTGTTGGCAGTCAGAGCTGGGCAATTTCCATAATACTAAAGTTTGCTTGGACCAAACTTTCAGGTTTCCCAGCTTTGAAAGAGAAGAAAAACATGATTTTGTGAAACAGTCAAAGAAACTGATGATATATAAAGCCACCTGTGTGAGCTCCAAAGGTTGCAGTATAACCTTTATTTTCAATGATATTTGCTATTTTATCGATAAAAGCTAGTAAGTTACAGGAATCGCTTTGTATTTTCCAATTCACCTGGGGAACTGAAACTCAATGGAGTGCTCTGGCTTTCCCGCGGAAATCCTTGGTTCTCCCCCCACCCTTACCCAACCCCAGTACATTTGCTGGTTGTCCAGGAGGCAGCCCTGTTGTTTCAAATGCCTGGCTTCCCTGGGGACCAACAAAGGACCCTGGAAAGAATGGCTTATGTAAGGCAGTCAGAGGTTGAAAGGGAAGCAGAGGGAAAAGTCTTGACCCTCAGGAATAATGGCAAAATATGTTGACGTAATTGTCTTCCTCAATCGCCCTTTCTAGGGGCCAACGTGAACATGAAAACCAACAATCAGGATGAGGAGACGCCCTTGCACACGGCTGCCCACTTCGGCCTCTCAGAGCTGGTGGCCTTCTACGTGGAGCATGGGGCCATAGTGGACAGTGTGAACGCCCACATGGAGACCCCGTTGGCTATCGCCACCTACTGGGCCCTCCGCTTTAAAGAGCAGGAGTACAGCAGGGAGCACCACCTGATCTGCCGCATGCTGCTGGACTACAAGGCCGAGGTCAACGCCAGGGATGACGACTTCAAATCCCCGCTGCACAAGGCAGCCTGGAACTGTGACCACGTGCTCATGCACATGATGCTGGAGGCAGGGGCCGAAGCCAATCTCATGGATATCAATGGCTGTGCTGCCATCCAGTACGTGCTGAAGGTCACCTCTGTGCGCCCGGCGGCCCAGCCTGAGATCTGCTACCAGCTCCTGTTGAACCATGGGGCTGCCCGGATATACCCTCCACAGTTCCACAAGGTGAGGCTATGTGCAAAATGCCCAGTGCAGACCCCGGTAGTCAGCAGGGGCTGACTCCAGAGGCTCCAAGGATGACTGGGTCTCTCCACTCTGGTGGTAACTCAAGCTTATTTGAGGCTTGAGTCTCCGGCTAACTCCCTTTGATTCTCCAACTGACCTCACATTGACATACACGACCCTGGCGACTCGGTCCTTGTCCAGGCTGGTTTGAAGTCTGGGGCTGAGAGCTAAGAATGAGAACAAGAGTGGCAGATGATTCTCCATGCCTCATGTGAGCACCAGTGAACAGCTAGCAGCTTCTGCCCGACTGAGTTAAGAAAGATCAGAAAGCTACTTTAAGTCTCCTACAGAGACCAGTGGCGTCAGACAGGAAAATACTTGCCATCTTTTGAGCAGAATGTATTTTAAATTACGTACAGAATGTATTTTAAATTACGTATGGAATTGTTCTTGCTTTAAATTTTTATCTCTGCACTGTCACTTATAACTCGTTCAGTCTAGACTTAGCCAAACTATTCATGCCAGGAATAAAGAAGCCTGGACTTCGGGATCAAACAAACTTGGGTCTTGCCACTTCCCTAAGAATTTTACTTTGAATACATTACTTAAGTCTCCCAAGCCTCAGAGTCTTCCACTGTGAAATGGGTACACTCTGCCTTTATGCTTTTGCAATAATAAGCAGATGTGATCCTACATTAGAAGGAAATTAATCTTACTAGTAGCACACAGATATACTCAGAGCCCAGAGGACGGTGCAAACCTTTCTTTACTGTTCCTCTTGAGTCGCTGTCTGTCCTTGCAGAGTGCCTGCCCCAGCTCCATCCCACATCTGCAAGTACCTCTCCCTTGGTCTCTGTTCATCTTCTTGCTCCACCTACATCTCATTAGTTGGGCCATCTTCATAGTGCAACTTCTAGAAGACAGACAATTGATCGCTTTCTACTGTGGCTCACTCCACAAAGCATAATTTCGTGTGTATTTATTTTCTAAGGCCATCTTCTTTCCAGGGAAAAGGGTGGAGAGGGAGGAAGGGCATGGAGGTTCCAGTGAAATGTACCTACCTCACTTTATCCGTGAGTAATAATCGTTTTCTCATAAGTTTGCTTTAAGAATGAAACAAGATAACATTTGAGAAGTGGTGGCACTGTGCCTGGTGCGTGGCAACCATTAGAGAAATGGTGGCTTTCATTCTTGCTATTATTACATATTTGTTGATCAGTGGAATCAGTGCCCTGGGCCTGGGTTAGCCACAAGGGCCTCTCCAACCAGGAGAGACAATGTGGGAGACTGCCCAGAGCCGAAATGTCGTGTTTTACCTGAAACTCACTGCTGGTTGACTGTGGATGAAACAGGTCTCTGCGAAAGTAGCCAGAATACCCTTTCCTCATTTTTCCCCTTTGAGAGCCAGATTGAGGAAAATGGGCTTTCACAGGGAGTTTCCGCTCTCCAGTGAGAAGTCTTGCAAATGTGAAGAAGGTCCCCAGGTCCTTTTTCCCAAAAGCAGTCCTTTGAGAGGTGACAGTGAGGAGGCTTAGGAGCAGAGGCTTAGCTGCTATTTATGTGCATTATGATTTCTGAACAAGTCCCTGATTTCTCAGGTCTCAATTTCCTCATCTAAAAAAATGAAGGTAAAAATATCAGCTTTTCCAAAATGTTTCAGGAATAAGTGGGTAAGATATGTCCATCACCCAGCCCAGTAGTGGCACTCAACAAAATTGTTTCCTTTCATCTTCCTTCTCTCAAAATGTACACCTCATCCATTGCAGGAGTCCGTCCTCCCAGCTGTACTTTGGTGGCTCCGCAAGCCTGTAACATCAGTGTCTGATTGTGTGCTCCAAGGACATTATCCAGAGTTAGCATGTTCTTATTCCATTGTGTTTTGCTCCTCTGAGCTCCTCCAGTTTGGCCATATGCTAAAGAGATTTAGGACGGGATTGGCTACTGGTTGATGGCTGGTATTATAAACATTTTTGTTGCTACCCAACAGTGTGAGGGAACTGGCCCCCTTCCAAAGGAAAACTAAAGAAAAACTATTCCATTTACTATGCAGATGCTTCAAAGTGATTTAGCACAACTACTCCACAGCCCGACTTTCCAAAGAGAAAGTAATCTTTATGACAAGTAAATGACTGACTCATTTATCCAGAAGATAAAGTGATTTGTTCTCTTGTGGATGGGGAATTCAGTTTCCTTATTTACAAGGAACAAGGTCAGAGCTGAAGATGCTGTCTTCCAAATACAAAGCAAATTTGTAGAGGGTGTATTTCACTGAAAGCCAATGTATAAATTACATAAGGGAAAAAAAAGAATTATAGGGTCTGCAATTGCTTTCCAGGGTACAAAAGGACATTTGATTTTTTTTTCTCTCGGCATAATTCAGAAGGAAGTGACACCCCAGGGAGCCAAGATTGGGTTTTCTTGTAGGGCAAGAAAGACATTTTTCTAGGGGAGGGAAAGGTATGTGAGGGTTCGGGGGAGGTAAGGATGATTTCTGCTGTTGAACAATGCTGCAAATGAAGCCCAGAATACAAGCAGTCTCTCTGATCATTAAGTACTTTTCTGCACACAGATATATCAATATAAAAAGAATTTTTTGGCCAAAGTGGCTCACAGAGGTGGCATTGTTTTGGAAGGGTGGCAGGGAGATTTATTTTGAATCTCTTTTTTAATTTATGCTTCCAGGGGCCAGATGATGAGAGCAAGTGTCTAGAGGTCTCTCCAGGTGCCACCACTGTAGAAAGAAATTTTTGTCCGACTGTTCTTCCCTGACGAGAGAATAGAGACACCAGAGACTCACAGAAAGTGAAGGTCTATTCCCAGGTGGACAAAGAAGAAGCAGAAGCTTCTCCCCCTGAGTCCACAACAGTCCTTTCTCTTTTGATGGTCAAGGTTCCTGGTAGTCAGGGTAGAGTGATGATATGGCGTTTGATGTCTCTTAAGGACCTCTTTTGTTGTTGTTGCCCAGTAGAATAATTATTGAGGCCTGAAGACAGTGTGTCCAACTGTCTTAGTTCTGGAAGAAGCCTGACATGCCAGTGAAGAGAGCTGGGAGGCTGTTCAGGCTCCTAACGAAGACTTTTCGTGCTACGAGAACCATCTTCTGTGAGCCGAAAACATAGTGTTCAGTGTCAGCAAAACCTAATGACAGCAGTGGGAGCTTTGGACTTTGTGCATCGAAAGACTGCAGGTTAAGAACTACTTAATTTTTTTTTTTTTTGGCCGAATGAAAGGTAACAAGTTACCTCCCTGTGATATGTGGGAGTATGCCAGGTGCAAATTGAGGCACCAGATGTGTGAAGGAGGCTCCTGAAATATGAATGGATGATGTTCCTGTACACGTGACTTAGTTTGAACTGTTTCTGAATGGGGGCTGAGAATAATGTTGCCGAATAAAATACAGGATGCTCAGTTAAATCTGAAGTCTAGATATATAATAAGTACTTTTTCATATAAATATGTCCCATGCAATATTTGGGACATGGGGCACGCCTGGGTGGCTCAGTCGTTAAGCATCTGCCTTTGGCTCAGGTCATGATCCCAGGGTCCTGGGATGGAACCCCGCATCAGGCTCTCTGCTCCTCGAGGAGTCTGCTTCTCCCTCTCCTTCTACTGCTGCCCCTGCTTGTGCTCTCTCACTCTCTCTGCCAAATAAATAAATAAAATCTTAAAAAACAATATTTGGGACATGGTTACACTAAAAATTCTATGTTGTTTATCTGAAACTCAAAATCTGGCAGTCAATATTATTATTATTATTATTATTATTATTATTATTATTATTATTATTATTTAAATCTGGGAACCCTAGTCGGGAAGTCGGTAATGTGTTGCAAGAGGAGAGTAAATTTTATCTACATTTCTTCTGTGATCAAGATGTTGGCAGGAAGGGGAAAGTAGGGAATATCTGGGGACAAATTACCTGTGTTGGGTAAGTGAGCATCTTGTCTTTAAATATAACGAGTGTGGCTTCCGTGAAGAGTGAGTGTGACCGGGGAATTAGTGTAGAGCAGAGGCCAGTGTTCTGAGTGACCCTTAAACCATGTGCAGAGCCTCATTACACGCTCTCTGGTTTCTCCACATACTTTTTGGGTTTATAACTCCATTATAAGCACACTTTTGATTCCAGCCTTGGATTAATTTCAGCTCTCATCTCCCTACTACTGACTCGTAAATGTAAATCTCTATTTTGGATCATCAACTGATTACCCATGTACTTCTCACCACAGATCATCCTTTCAGAAAGGATTTATCTGAAGGTCTTTAGAGAAGGATGTGGCGTTCCCGATGGTGGCTATGTTTATATTACCAGCAATGGCTTTACATTCGAAAGAGAATTCTTTCTAAATTTCAACAAAACTCAGCCTCAAAGTTATTTATTGGGTCTCTAAAACTCTGTATGCTATGACGCCAAGGTCTTAAAGATGAGGATGGGTCAGCCTTAGTTACAACTGTGCATCCGTCCTCTCTCTCGCATAGTCTGAGCCCTCCCTGTTTGAATCCACCCAACTCCCCGTAAGCTGGCCTTCTAATCAGATCTGGTGGTTTCTAATCTGTCTTTCTCTCCCTAATCTTCACAGCTCTGGTGACAACCCGGCTTCCAATGCTCACCTCACTTGATGTCTTTCACTCTGATAGGCCTGATTTCCTTTTGACTTTTGGAGTCATACGGACCTGAATTTGAATCCCAGCTCTGTCTTTTACTAGCTAAATAACCTTAGGTATAAATTTTCTCCATCTTGGATTTTAAATCTGTAAAATGGGTATAACTATAGGACTAACCTCATAGGGTTGTTTGAAGACTGAGCAAGGCAAATATGCCAAGATTTAACATAGTCCCTGGCACATAATAAGTACTCAAAAGATGGTAGCTATAACTTTTTTCCTTCTCCCTCTCTCCTGACTGTTAGGATTCCCCAGGCTTTAGACCATGGTCCTCTACCATTTCCATTTATTCCCATTTAGAGTCTTATTGAGCTGTGTGGCATTAGCCAGCACATTCTTTAATGGCGCACAAGTCTCCACCTCCATCTTGGTCTTCTTAGCGGAGTGTTAGCGCGCACATTTTTGACTCACATTAAGACACTGCCTATGACATATCCTTCTGCCCATGATCTGACCATCCCCAAATTAGTATGCCCTTCCCATTTCCTCATTTCCGTCAGTGGCACCCCACTATGTCCTTGTTCTCAGGCTTGAAAGTTGCATTCTTTACTCCCCATAGCTGATTAGTCATTAAGCCCCTGCTTGCTCTTTCTCAGAGCTTCGGTTACCCTTCATCTCACGACTGACACTGGAGCTAGATGAGAAGCCGTTTGGTGCACCCCCATTCGGCCTCCTCACTGCTCTCTGCCCTTGATATCCTTGTTTCCTCCTTTGTGCTTTTGTTCATGACGCTCAAGGGACACTTGATGATCTTTAAGCCAGTCTCTTATTATGTACTGACTTACACTGCTCGCTCTTTGAAATGTGTATGTCTTTTCTCTTCAACTAGGTTGTAAACTCCTTGAAGACAAAAAACAGGTCATAAACTTCTCGGAATTACTGTCATAGGGCTAAACACAGTGCTCAATAAAGGCCTTCTAATGGAATGAATTGATTGAATATAACCCTCTCTTGTTAAGAAAATGTAATAGCGTCCTCTTGCCTGTTAAGCCAGTCACAAGCTCTTCAGACTGGCCTTGCAGGTGGACCGTCAGCTGACTCCATCCTAACATGCTCTTCACATCAGCTCTTTCCTGACATGGGCCTTCCATTCGGGTGACACCGCATGCACACGCACAGATGCGCGCATGCACACACACACACACACACACACACACACACACTGAACTGGGCATTAAAATGATAATCTTTCTGTCTCAGTTTTGCCCGGGGCCTCAAGACAATAGGTTCTTAACAGCCTACATTGAAAAATACGGTGCTGGATCACTTGTGACGAACTTGTAAAGGAGGTGGGGAAGACCGGCATTGTGACCCTTTTCCCAACAACAATAGGCTGAGGTTGGCAAGGACTGGGAAGTCAGGAAGAACTCTCCAGAGAAAGTTGTTTCAGTGCAAAGGCATGCCTCCCTTCCAATGGCAGCAATGGGGGGCTTTCTCCTCATCTCATATCCAATGAAGGGCTTTCTCAAGTTCCAAGGGAAAAATGGAACCGATGTGTAACTCCTGATGAGAAAACGTAAAGGTGAAAGTCTGTGGCTGGGGTTGCTTGTCTGTTGGCAAAGGAAAGAAAGGCAGGTAAATTCGGAGTCAAGAGTACTTTTGCTGCAGGTTCCCTGTGGACCAGTTGCCAAACCAGCTGGGTCCCTTTGAAATGAAAGCAGACCACACTCAAAGGACTTCCGGAGATGGGTCAGTCTGGCAGAAAGAAGCTGGAGGTGTTCCGGTGGGGAGGGGTGAGGGTTGTAAGGGCAGGATGTGCCTTTCATCAGACTCCCACCTTCTTTGTTAGCTCCTCTTTCTCACTTGCTCCTGAAAGTTGAAGGAAGTTAGTGTGATTTTATTAATCCTCCCATCTACGTTGGGACTAGCAGTGTGTTTGAAAACTCAAAGGCACGAAGCTTCACAAAAGCATTTCAGGGCTCCAAGGAGCCCAAGGAGTCCATAAGTTCTCAATGTCTCCGTGCGTATGAATGAATCATAGATGTGCGTTGAACAATTAAAGCTGTATGCTTCCTCTACAGGTGATACAGGCTTGCCATTCTTGTCCCAAAGCAATCGAAGTTGTAGTCAATGCCTATGAACACATCAGGTGGAACGTAAAGTGGAAAAGAGCTATCCCTGACGATGACCTGGAGGTAAAGAATCCATTCACTGTAAAATAGTTCAAGACTGCAATAGAGTACAGAAAATTCTAATTAAAAAACTGGTCTTGAGAATGCTTTTAAGAGATACTCAAATGCAGTAAGACAAATGGTTATAAAACGTGGATAGAAGAGGGGCACCTGGGTGGCCCAGTCGGTTAAGTGTCTGCCTTCGGCTCGGGTCATAATCCTGGGTCCTGGGATCGAGCCCCGCATCGGGCCCCCTGCTCAGCACGGACCCTGCTTCTCCCTCTCCCACTGTGTGCTCCACCACTCTCTCTCTTCCTCTTTCTCTCTCAAATAAATAAAATCTTTAAAAAGAATGCAGATGTGAGAATAAATAGATACATCATGTATGTAGCATTTATGAATGTCTTCAGGATTTCTCCATTTAAGGACAAGTTGAACATTTGTATATAGGTGACAGTTTTACTTTCTCCTCAATAATTTAGATAATTTAATAATAATAATAATAGTAATGTTTGAGATTGCTTATGCAATATTTTTACCAGAAGATTAGTTTTTCATGTAGATTATTTCATTTGCTTTTTTGAAAAGATATATTTATTTATTTTAGAGAGACAGAGAGAGGGGAGGAGGATTAGAGGGAGGGGCAGAGGGAGAGGGACTCTCAAGCAGATGCCACACTGAGTGCTGAGCCCCACGTGGGACCCAGTCTCACGACCCTGAGATCATGACCTGAGCCGAAACCAAGAGGCAGACACTTAACCAACTGTGCCACCCAGGTGCCCCTATTTCGTTCACTTTTAGTTATCTTGAAGACTTTAGGTATATTAAAAATCCTTAATGAGTCATGCAGAAAGCCATTGACAAAGCTGAGTTTTCACTCTGCAAATGGACTTCGCTGCCTTGGTAAACCAGTCCTCCCACCAAGCCTCCCCCATTCTTGGTTTTAGCCGTCACAGGCTGTCTCCAGCATGTGGAGAGGAGCCAGGCACAGAGTGCAAAGCTCATCGGGCTCAGAGCCTGATGACTTAGGTTCAACCGTACTCTGCTACTTTTGAACTATCTTACCCTTAAAAAGTTATTTATAATCTGCGTTAGCATCATTAATAGAAAAAATATCTGAATGTATGGGCCACATAAGGCACATAAAGGGTATACAGTAGTATTTAGATTAATTTCAAATTGCTGTTTTGATATACGCTGGTCCAGGCAGTTCGCAGGAGTATATTTTATCTCATTTCCTGGGCTCTGAATTGCAGCACGGTATACCCCCTTGTCTCCCTTTTCTCCTCACATATCACTGCCTCAGCCCCCATCTCAATTTTCGTGTTTAATTTTATCTCACTGTCAGAGACCCTAGAAAGCTGCCATTGTGTAAAAAGTAGGGACTAAGTGCGTCGTTGTTGATTTCTACTGATATAAACCCCAGGGCTTTTCTCCCTCTAACCTGTCATGTCTTCCTTTACAGAGATACTGGGATTTTTACCACTCTCTCTTCACTGTGTGCAGTAACTCTCCAAGGACTCTCATGCATTTATCGAGATGTGCCATTCGAAGAACGTTGCACAACAGATGTCACCGAGCAATTCCTTTGCTTTCCCTCCCATTGTCATTGAAAAAGTACTTGCTTTTGGAGCCAGAGGGAATCATTTATTAAGCCTTATGAGACAGAAGTTCCCAATCCTAGATATTTAAGTGGACTCACCGGGTAGACACAGTTTGCATAAATAAAATGGTACTTGGGTTGATTATAACACTTCAGGGATTTCATAACACTTGACAAACTCTATGTCGTTAATCCTAGGGTATCACAGTGAGGGGAAATAAACAAGAAGTAAAGGTAAGGAATTCTCAAAGACAAGAATGTATCCAGAAGGTACTGACAGCAGTAATGACTAATGTGTATAGTGTTTTTCCTTGGTGCCTGATATATTTTTGTAGAACTTTTCATATATCATCTCATTTGAAGTGGGACCCAGTTTTTCTTACAACCAATCTCATTCTCTCCCTTCTCAGTAATAGGTTTAGGTTTACGTTACTGTTCAGTTGGCGAAATCATAGGCTTTGTGATTGGCCTCTTAATCTCCGTGGCTTCCCCCAAACTCCCCTCCCACCACCGTTACCACTTAGCAGAGATTATGGTCACTAGTTTTGCAAACCTCTGTCCCCACTCTAAGCTCTTTAACTTATTTTTGGTGAAGAGAGCATACGAGCCTCATCAAAACAAGGAGATCTTTGAGTTAAAGGAGCAATGAAAAACAAAGACCAGTCTACTTAGTAGCCAAACAAATGGACATTTCAACATACGCTCATTGAGCCATAGACTGGAGATGCAACGAGGAGTCTACAGCGAGGACTCCTGCCCTCCAGAATCTCACCGTTTAGCAGAGGATCCGGACATACAAGCAGGAAACTGCAATGTCAGATGTCAGGGGTAACAATACAGGATGCAGACTCATTTTCGGTGCTTCTGTTTCGAAGTCATGTTTCCGACCTCAAGTGTGATTTTCCTTTTAAGCATGAATATGAAAGAGTGAAGGGAGTTGCATGACATAGAGGGAGGCCCCACGGCTGTTAGTGTAAATGTATTCACTTTCAGTTTCTCTGAACATCTAGAAACCCTTTGATTTTACTATGATTTCCTGTTTAGTAAAAATATTGGGAAAAATATTGCACACTCAATGGCTCCCATGTATGTGACAAGAAAGTTGAGTAAGATGTGTACAGGGAAGTGTGTGAAGGGAAGCCCTTCAGTTGATGACTTGGTCTCATTGTGTAATAGACTGACATTTCAGAGCATTTTAGCTGGAAGATAAGGAGCACTTTGCGAGTGATGGCTGGCTACTGAAAGAGCAAATAGAAAGACTTTTTGAAAATGGTTAAAGTTGAAGAAACTTGGAAAGGTAAGTGTGTCAATCAGGCTTGTTAGTTAGTGGCTTGCAGAAAGTGAAATCTAGATGATTAACCTCTGGACCTCAGGGTTTATGAGGCCAACTTCGCTTCGCCTTTTTGTTCTTGCTAATCACTTTTAGGTAAGCTCATTGCCTCTTAGCGTCGCTTTTTTAGAAGTTAGAGCAGAAGTAATTAAGTACAAACCAATCCATTTGTCAGTTGTGAGCAGGCTTCTTTTATTTGTGTGGTTCTTCATCTTTTTTTTCCCTTTTTCTTTTGAGAGAGAGTGTGAGAGAGAGCACAGAGGGAGAGGGAGAAGCAGGCTCCCTGCTGAGCAGAGAGCCCCAATGCAGGGCTCCATCCCAGGACCCTGAGATCATGACCTGAGCCGAAGGCAGACGCTTAACGACTGAGCCACCCAGGTGCCCCATGGTTCTTCATCTTATTTAACCTTAGTTCCTTGAGTTTTGAGTAGAGATGATGTCAAATATTCCACCAGCCCACCACCTCGACTGTGCTTCTAAACTGGGATTCTTATACGTCCTGTGCCCTGTAGGAAAAAGCATGGCTAGAAACAATAATGTTTCTGATTTTCCTCAGTCTTACTCAGATATTTTGAGTGAACTAATTTGTACTAAAACAAGATCTAAATTGTGGAATAGGATGCTGAATTTGTATAAACTATTCATATAAAAACGTTGATCCTTCAAAAAATTGTTTGCGGCAAGTGGTGTTGGAACACATCCTAGAATGCTGGGCAAGGGCGCATGTTGCCCTCACCTTTAGGAATATTCTGGCCGAAAAATTTGTGATGCACTGTCTTTGTCAATAAAACGCTGAAGACAAAGGGAGAGGGTGTTCCTTGCATTAGGAAATGTTTCTCAATCTGCTTGCTTGTGCTTAGACATTTTATTAGTACATAATACATGCCTACTTGTTTTGAATTGTTTACTCATACATTTAAAGTCATTTCTCTTTATCTTTGAACTTTTATTTAAAGGACTTAAATAAAGCTCTTGTTTCCTTTTGTCTTTGGGAGATGTTTATCTACCGATAAGACTTTTTTCCAACTGGCTACAGCTAGAGATCTCTGACGAGCCCTACATGTTTCATTGCTGTCTTCAACATTGAGAAAGAAAAAGAGAATGAAGAAATGTGCCGGTAAATGAATAATATTTTCAAAAGAAAGTAAAGAGTAAACACAAATTAAAGGCAGGCCGTTACTGTAGGAACAAGAGTGTTTGTTTTTTTTTTAAGATATATTAATTTGTTTTAGAGAGAGCAAGCAGGCACATGTGAGCAGGGGAGGGAGAGGGAGAGAAGCAGACTCCCTGCTAACCGTGGAGTCCAGCTGTGGGGCTTGAACTCACCACCCTGAGATCATGACCTGAGCTGAAATCAAGAGTCAGATGCTCAACCAACTGAGCCACCCAGGTGCCCCGGAAAAGAGTGTTTTAATAATAATAAAGAAATGCTACCACCGTCATCATTGTCTCCTGCCTGTCTCCATCTCTGCCCTCCTGGTCCTTTCATGCCCTTCCTTCTCCCCATTCACACAACCCCGGGCAAGAGCAACAGAGGAAATGATGTCTTCATGCTGCTTTTGTAACTTTCTGTAAATAGTCATTTAGTGGCCTGAGAAAACAAACCTCTTCTCTTTTGTGTTACATGTGAGGAAAGATCTTTAACAGGAGGGAAGACCACCTATCCAGCTTTCTCCCCGTCTTAGGATCTAGATGCACTTGTGTTCTATTTCTTAATCACTTACTGTTACATTGCCACTTTGTCCTTCCATTCTGAACTCAGTGGCTTCTAATAAAAAACACAGCTGTTGAAAACTGATTGTACAGATAACCATTTGTAGTGGGTTATCAATGTTGGAAAGAACAGCTGAGCCTTATGTTTTTGTTACTCATTGGATGTTTGTGAGGAACTCAAAACTTTAAGAAAAGCAGTCCAAATTATTCACTCATATTCTTTGAAACACAGACACCATGGCTGGTGTCTGGAAGAAATTCATTGTCACTCTCCTAAGAGTATAAACAGATGCATTACAGTTAGATGTTAAGAGTTTTGGCTCTGGTACCCGTCTACCTGTGTTCAGTTTCTGACTTCCAACCTTATCTGATCCATTATCTAGGGAAAATGATGCACTTGGTCCCTGACTCAGTTTCCTTATTTATAAAATGGGAATAATAATGGTATCTATATCATAAAAATTCTACATGATTGTCTTGAGGCGTAGAGGAGGAAAAAGTTTTCCTTGACTCTCTTAGGATCTCAGGTTGGGTCTGAAAATTAAACTGACAAAGATCATAAAAGAAAGGCATACAAGGTTCTACATGATACAGAACCTTCATAAGGAAATAAGGATCTGAAAAAACAGAACTGAGTATTTTTATGTTAAGTTTGATTAAGAGTGGGCAGTTGTGTAGAAAATATGATGGATCCTTAAGGAGTATGAGGGGAAACTTAGTAAGTCCTGTTTGTTAGTATTCTTCTCCAGGGTTCCTTTGTCTTAAGAGATAAAGATGTTCCTTTCCTCCAGGTACAGGGAGGGCACCTCCCACAGGAGGGTTTTACGACCTGTTTCAGGGGAGAAGATGTGGGAAAATCAGAGTTACCTTCTTGCTTCTGCTGTTTTCTCAAACTCCTTCATCTTCAAGTATTCAACATGCCAAGAAACCATACTTTGGGGCAGCATGTCCTAAAACCCCATCAGAGGGTTAAATTGCTTTCACATTAAATCACATAGAACAGTAAGCATTTTCTCAGGATCATTGTCCTTGTTACTTTCATAATTATTATCATTTAGGGAGAGGTTTCTACCAGTAGGGTGATGTATTCTTAGAGTGAAGCTACAGCCAAAAGGGGATACATGGTAGATTTTTGCTCACATTGGCAAATGCTTATGGATCTCCTACTATGCACTAGGCACTTTGCTCGGGGCTGCAATCAATGAGGGAAACAAGACAAACCAGGTCCCTGACTTTCTTGGGCTTTTCGAGGTAGGAGATGAAGGTTGAAATCACATGGATTTGGATGATTAGCAAACAAGCGAATTAATTACTTTAGGAAAATTTTCCCTTTTGCAAATGGGTTTATCAAGGATGCAATGACTATGATAGTTCACCAATTAGACAACCTTGATGGAAGCAGAAGGTGAACGTTTGTTGTAGAGAGTAAAAGATGTGGTTGGCAGGGCTGGGAGGATCAAATTATGAAGTATCCTGAACCATGGGGAGGCACCCTGGGGAACCAATGGAGTATTAATATCATAATTGTTCTTCTTCCAACCTTATAACTTCTATGGTAGTAATAATTATGATACAACTGTGTAACATTTATATGGTATTTTATAATGTTCAGAGAACCTTCATGGTGCTTAAAACAGGTAATTGCCTTTACCATTCCCCTCAACTCCTCTTCCCTGCCCCCCTTACAATTCTGAAGATTTAGACATGAAAAAAAGAAAGTCTAAACATGACATTAATTAACCCTCTTCTTCTTGTGTAAACCACTCCAATCATATGGAATGATTTACTCAAGCAAAGAAATGACTGTATAGCTTTGCATTTTTTTAAAGTATTTTATTTATTTATTTGAGAGAGAGAGCACGAGTGGTGAGGAGGGGCAGTGGGAGAGGGAGAAGCAGACTCCCTGCTGAGCAGGGAGTCTGACAGGATCCCAGGACCCTGGGATCATGACCTGAGCCGAAGGCAGACGCTTAACCGACTGAGCCATCCAGGCGCCCCAAGCCTTGCATTTTTTTTTTTTTAATATCAAAAGCTAAAGAATGCTTTTTTTTAAATTTATTTACAGGGGGAAAAAAAGGAACTCTTGCTTCCAAGACATAAGAGAGTGAAGGAATAGAGGCAAAATTTGAAGTTCTAAGACTGCATATAATTCTCGTCATGGCAGTGTTCAAGTGATAAATTGTTTACAGAAGCACTACTTGATTATGGTCCTTCAGGGACCCCAGACCTCCCAACACTGCTGAAGTCTGTGCAACAATGACAGACCTCTTAGGATGATCCACCAGGGAGAGCTTAGACGGCCGCAAATGGTTTCTAAGTAACCTTTGGGTAGTTCTACAATAAAGATACCTACAAAGAAACTGCAGTGTTTGCTCCCATTTGTAAGCAATGCAGTGCCGCTCAGGGGGCAAAATATGGATTTTGGAATTCAGTAGTTTGGGATTTCAGTCTGGATGGTGCCACTAAATATGCGTGAATTTGAGCCGGTTTCTTAATCCAAGTGTCAATTTCTTTATTTGGATAGAAAAGATTAACTTCCCGATTTACAATGTTTTTTGGGGAACTAAATGAAATGATGCATGTAAAGCATCTAAAGCAAGGTCCTCTATGTAGTTGGACTCCAGTAAATGCTCAGATGCTACATGGGTCCGCTATGTGTGTGCAGAGGGGAGGGAATTATGTAGGTTATGCTGGAAGACATACAGTTTCCAAGACATTCATGTGCATAGGCTCGGGAAGTGACTTGTGGTTTTTATTGCATTTTATTTAACGATGACGATTTTCCTGTGCTACGAGCTTTTCTTGTGGCACGCTGTTCCAAGCCCACTGGATGTTGGTTTTCTGCTCTTCGTAGCTTGGCCTGAAGGGGGCAGTGTAGAATTTTCTCCCTGCCATGAATCAGAGCTGTGGGCTACTAACTGGCAGCTGGCTCCCCCTTCTAAAATACAGCCCCTGGAGAATATTAAACAGGAAAGCTCAAGGAAGGCAAAAGGGTATTTATTCTGTGGCAATTTTCATTAATCGTCCGGTTACAGTTCCAGACAAATCTGCTTTGATCTTCATTGGAAAAAAGTCTGGGACTCAAGAAGAGATCTTAGAACCACAGGTCTCTGTCCTCTGGTTGCAAATCTGGAAGAAAAAACATGGCATTTAGTGTCTCTTTGTGTCGCACTGAGAGAGACAACTTCATTAGCAATTCCATTCATTTAATGCCCCTTTTTTCTGTCCTCCTTTCTTCTCTCTTTCTCCCCCTGACTCTCCCTTCCTCTCTTCTCCCTTTCTTGTCTCTTGTCTTCTTTCTTGGCTGTGTTTTTTAGCATCTGTTTGCTTGGCCAGGATTTCAGCATGAGCCATGCAGAGGCCATGCTGGTGTGTTCCTGGGACACTCTCGACAGCTGTGTGTCTTCTGCAAAGAGGATATTTCAGCCATGCAGAAACTGGGAACTTTTGTGCTTCTTTCTCCCTCTTTAATTTTTTGAGTCTATGTTCTCTGTCTGACAGCCATAGTGATGCAAGAGTTGGTTTCTTTTTTAGCCACAGATTACAGGTGAGAGATCAGGACCAAGGTAGAAGGAACAACGACCAAAGAAGCAACAAAAAGAAAAGCTTCCCAGATGAGGCCTGTGGCTTTGGTCTGCCTCTCCTGGCCCCTCCAGGGAAGGGCCTGGTCATCGCCCCCCCCCCCAGGTACCTAGCATCTCGGATGTGGGATAGTCAAACGATGCCACCAGAAAGGTCCCAGAGGCACTTCCTTTTGGAAAGCAAGAAAGAATTCCTTCCTGAGATAACCCAGCAGAATAGCTGGCCACACAGACTAACAAGCGGAGTCAGCCCTGTGACTCGTAGACCCCACACATGCCAGAAAAGTATCGACCACACATACCTAGCAAGCGGCTGTGAGTGGAATGCATGCAGCTACCTAGTTAATGATATGCCATCGGTATGTGTTGCAGCCCACAGAAGGAGATCTGTACATGTCTAGATCCTGGACAGATCCAAAGAAATCACACAGACAGACCCTCTTGCAATGAGTTGATATTTGAGTTGGTTTTCAATATTCCTTAAATATTTTTTTTTGGCTTTGGGCTGACTGACTCATTTAGCTTGTGCTCCCTCCATGTGTATAGCCTTCTTCTCTTCCTCCCTCCTCCCTCCTTCCCTCTTTCTTTCTTTCTCTCTTTCTCTTTCTTTCTTTCTTTCTCTCTTTCTTTCTCCTTTCTTTTTTTGCCTACCTTTCTTATTTGGGTATTACCTGGTGCTCAATCTGAGCTTGTTGGGATGACAAAAGTGTGTCATGTCACCTCACACTTTTGGCAGGCAATACTAACAAATCAAGGTATTCTCTCTTTTTGAGGCCAGACTCAGTCTCAGAATCCCTGTCAACACAGTATCTAGAGGGCCAGTATGTGCTTGGAGTTAATAGGCAAGATGAAATCTATTGGTCATCTCTGGGTTCTAGTCTCAAAGTGTTCACAGACTCATGGTCAAGTGTTAGGTAAATAAAAAGCTGGCAGAATTGGAAGGCAGGTGATGATGACTGGCGAAGGGTCTTTTTTTTCTTTTTCTTTCTTCCTTTC
>NW_027397074.1:22806394-22876896 GCF_003265705.2 Callorhinus ursinus
TTCTTTCTTTCTTTCTTTCTTTCTTTCTTTCTTTCTTTCTTTCTTTCCTTCTTTCTTTCTTTCTTTCTTTCTTTCTTTCTTTCTTTCTTTCTTTCTTTTTCTTTCTTTCTTTCTTTCTTTCTTTCTTTCTTTCTTTTTGTGGAAAGAAACATAGAATTCATTCAAAAAATATTTGTGGAGCCAGTGCTGAGTATTTAAAAGTGAATAATGGGGCACCTAGGTGGCTCAGTCAGTTAAGTGTCTGCCTTCGGCTCAGGTCATGATCCCAGGGTCCTGGGATGGAGGCTTCATTGGGCTCCCTGCTCAGCGGGGAGCCTGTTTCTCCCTCTCCTTCTGCCTGCCACTCTGCCTACTTGTGCTCTCTCTCTCTGTCAAATAAATAAATAAGATCTTTAAAAAATAATAAAAAATAAAATAAAATATAAAAAAAATAAAAGTGAATAATGGCAGACAAAGTCCCAGCACATGGGGCACTGATAAGGCAATGGTTCTCACTCTGGGCTACACATTAGAACATTTGGGCTGCTTCAAGAAATATTAGCACCCACCTCCAACTTACTCTTTTAAAAGCCTTAATAAGCTCATCATATCATGTTAAAAATGCCTGTCTGCATATCTGTCTCCCCAACTAGGTTGGAAGGAACTGTTATCTCTTCAGTTTTTTTTTTAAATTAAGGTAAAATTTACACACAGCAAAATACATAACTTTTAAATACTTAATTGGATGAAGTTATACAAACATATATGCCTGTGTAATCAGCACTTTAATGAAGATAAAGAACATATCTATTACCCCAGAAGGTTTCTTTCTGCCTCTTTCCAGTAAACCCTCACCTCCCATAGGCAACACTATACTATTTCTGTCACCAGAGGTTAGATTTATTTCTTGAACTTCATAGAAATGGTATTATACAGCATATACCTTTTTGTGTCTAACTTCTTTCTCTTAACATGGTATTTTGAGATTCATCCATGTTTTTACATGTATCAGTAATTTCTATCTCTTTATTTCTTAGTAGTGTTCCATTGTATGAATGTATACAAGCTATTTATCCATTCTTCTGCTGATAGACCTTTAGGTTGTTTCCAGTTTGGGGTAATGATATCTGTGATGATTCCTTTTATGTTTCAACTTGGGTAGGCTATGGTGCCCAGATATTTGGTCAAATACCAATCTTGATAGTGCTGTGAAGATATTTTTCTTAGCAGTGGTTAACATTTTTTTTTACTTCTTTATTGTTATGTTAATCACCATTAGTTTTTAATGTAGTGTTCCATGATTCATTCTTTGTGCATAACACCCAGTGCTCCACACAGAACGTGCCCTCTTTAATACCCATCACCAGCCTAACACATCCCTCTACCCCCCTCCCCTCTAGAACCCTCAGTTTGTTTTCAGAGTCCATCATCTCTCATGGTTCATCTCCCGCTCCGATTTACCCCTCTTCATTCTTCCCCTCCTGCTATCTTTTTTTTTTCTTACCATACATTGCATTATTTATTTCAGAGGTACAGATCTGTGATTCAACAGTCGTGCACAATTCACAGTGCTCACCCATAGCACATACCCTCCCCAATGTCTATCACCCAACCACCCCTTCCCTTCCACCCTTACCACTCCAGCAACCCTCAGTTTGTTTCCTGAGATTAAGAATTCCTCATATCGGTGAGGTCATATGATACATGTCTTTCTCTGATTGACTTATTTCACTCAGCATAATACCCTCCAGTTCCATCCACGTCATTGCAAATGGCAAAATCTCATTCCTTTCGATGGCTGCATAATATTCCATTGTGTATATATACCACATCTTCTTTATCCATTCATATGTCATTGGACATCTTGGCTCTTTCCACAATTTGGCTATGGTGGACATTGCTGCTATAAACATTGGGGTGCATGTACCCCTTCGGATCCCTACATTTGTATCTTTGGGGTAAATACCCAGTAGTACAATTGCTGGATCATATGGTAGCTCTATTTTCAACTGTTTGAGGAACCTCCATACTGTTTTCCAGAGTGGTTGCACCAGCTTGCATTCCCACCAACAGTGTAGGAGGGTTCCCCTTTCTCCACATCCCCGCCAACATCTGTTGTTAATTTTATCCATTCTCACTGGTGTGAGGTGGTATCTCATTGAGGTTTTGATTTGGATTTCCCTGATGCCGAGTGATGTTGAGCACTTTTTCATGTGTCTGTTGGCCATTTGGATGTCTTCTTTGGAAAAATGTCTGCTCATGTCTTCTGCCCATTTCTTGATTGGATTATTTGTTCTTTGGGTGTGGAGTTTAATAAGTTCTTTATAGATTTTGGATACTAGCCCTTTATCTGATATGTCATTTGCAAATATTTTCTCCCATTTGTCAGTTGTCTTTTGGTTTTGTTCAGTGTTTCTTTTGCTGTGCAAAAGCTTTTTATCTTGACGAGGTCCCAATAGTTCACTTTTGCCCTTGCTTCCCTTGCCTTTGGCGATGTTTCTAGGAAGAAGTTGCTGTGGCTGAGGGTGAAGAGGTTGCTGCCTGTGTTCTCTTTTAGGATTTTGATGGACTCCTGTCTTACATCTAGGTCTTTCAACCATTTGGAGTCTATTTTTGTGTGTGGTGTAAGGAAATGGTCCAGTTTCATTCTTCTGCATGTGGCTGTCCAAGTTTCCCAACACCATTTGTTGAAGAGACTGTCTTTTTTCCATGGGACATTCCTTCCTGCTTTGTCGAAGATGAGTTGACCATAGAGTTGAAGGTCCATTTCTGGGCTCTCGATTCTGTTCCATTGATCTGTGTCTGTTTTTGTGCCAGTACCATACTGTCTTGATGATGACAGCTTTGTAATAGAGCTGGAAGTCCGGAATTGTGATGCCGCCAGCTTTGCTTTACTTTTTCAACATTCCTCTGGCTATTCGGGGTCTCTTCTGGTTCCATACAAATTTTAGGATTATTTGTTCCATTTCTTTGAAAAAAGTGGATGGTATTTTGATGGGGATTGCATTGAATGTGTAGATTGTTCTAGGTAGCATTGACATCTTCACAATGTTTGTTCTTCCAATCCATGAGCATGGAACGTTTTTCCATTTCTTTGTGTCTTCCTCAATTTCTTTCATGAGTATTTTATAGTTTTCTGAGTACAGATCCTTTGCCTCTTTGGTTAGATTTATTCCTAGGTATCTTATGGTTTTGGGTGCAATTGTAAATGGCATCAACTCCTTAATTTCTCTCTCTTCTATCTTGTCGTTGGTGTATAGGAATGCCACTGATTTCTGTGCATTGATTTTATATCCTGCCACTTTACTGAATTCCTGTATGAGTTCTAGCAGTTTTGGGGTGGAGTCTTTAGGATTTTCCACATAAAGTATCATATCATCTGCAAAGAGTGAGAGTTTGACTTCCTCCTTGCCGATTGGGATGCCTTTGATTTCTTTTTGTTGTCTGATTGCTGTGGCTAGGATTTCTAATACTATGTTGAATAGCAGTGGACATCCCTGCCGCGTTCCTGACCTTAGGGGGAAAGCTCTCAGTTTTTCCCCATTGACAATGATATTGGCTGTAGGTTTTTCATAGAAGGCTTTTATGATATTGAGGTAGGTACCCTCTATCCTTATACTCTGAAGAGTTTTGATCAAGAAAAGATGCTGTACTTTGTCAAATGCTTTCTCTGCATCTATTGAGAGGATCATATGATTCTTGTTCTTTCTTTTGTTAATGTACTGTATCACGTTGATTGATTTGCAGATGTTGAACCAACCTTGCAGCCCAGGGATAAATCCCACTTGGTCGTGGTGAATAATCCTTTTAATGTACTGTTGGATCTTATTGGCTAGTATTTTGGTGACAATTTTTGCATCCATGTTCATCAAGGATATTGGTCTGTAATTCTCCTTTTTGATGGGGTCTTTGTCTGGTTTGGGGATCAAGGTAATGGTGGCCTCATAAAATGAGTTTGGAAGTTTTCCTTCCATTTCTATTTTTTGGAACAGTTTCGGGAGAATAGGTATTAATTCTTCTTTAAATGTTTGGTAGAATTCCCCTGGGAAGCCATCTGGCCCTGGGCTTTTGTTTGTTGGGAGATTTTTGATGACTGCTTCAATTTCCTTAGTGGTTATAGGTCTGTTCATCTTTTCTATTTCTTCCTGGTTCAATCTTGGTAGTTGATACATCTCTAGGAATACATCCATTTCTTCCAGGTTATCTAATTTGCTGGCATAGAGTTGCTCATAATATGTTCTTATAATTGTTTGTATTTCTTTGGTGTTGGTTGTGATCTCTCCTCTTTCATTCATGATTTTGTTGATTTGGGTCATTTCTCTTTTCTTTTGGACAAGTCTGGCCAGGGGTTTAACAATCTTGTTAATTCTTTCAAAGAACCATCTCCTAGTTTCGTTGATCTGTTCTACTGTTCTTTTGGTTTCTATTTCATTGATTTCTGCTCTGATCTTTATCATTTCTCTTCTCCTGCTGGGTTTAGGCTTTATTTGCTGTTTTTTCTCTAGCTCCTTTAGGTGTAGGGTTAGGTTGTGTATTTGAGACCTTTCTTGTTTCTTGAGAAAGGCTTGTATTGCTATAGACTTTCCTCTCAGGACTGCCTTTGCTGCATCCCAAAGATTTTGAATAGTTGTGTTTTCATTTTCATTGGTTTCCTTGAATTTTTTAAATTCTTCTTTAACTTCCTGGTTGACCCATTCATTCTTTAGTAGGGTGCTTTTTAGCCTCCATGTATTTTGAGTTCTTTCTGACTTTCGTCTTGTGATTGAGTTCTAGTTTCAAAGCATTGTGGTCTGAAAATATGCAGGGAATAATTCCAATCTTTTGGTACCAGTTGAGACGTGATTTGTGACCTAGGATGTGATCAATTCTGGAGAATGTTCCATGGGCACTAGAGAAGAATGTGTATTCCGTTGCTTTGGGGTGGAATGTTCTCAATATATCTGTGAAGTCCATTTGGTCCAGTGTGTCATTTAAAGTCTTTATTTCCTTGTTGCTCTTTTGCTTAGATGATCTGTCCATTTCAATGAGGGGGGTGTTAAAGTCCCCCAGTATTATTGCATTGTTGTCAATGTGTTTCTTTGTTTTTGTTATTAATTGCCTTATATAATTGGCTGCTCCCATGTTAGGGGCATAGATATTTACAATTGTTAAATCTTCTTGTTGGATAGACCCTTTAAGTAGGATAGAGTGTCCTTCCTCATCTCTTATTACACTCTTTGGTTTACAATCTAATTTTTCTGATAGAAGGATTGCCACCCCAGCTTTCTTTTGGTGTTCATTAGTATGGTAAATGGTTTTCCACCCCTTTACTTTCAATGTGGGGGTGTCTTTGGGTCTAAAATGAGTCTCTTGCAGACAGCATATCGATGGGTCTTGTTTTTTAATCCAATCTGATAACCTGTGTCTTTTGATTGGGGCATTTAGCCCATTTACATTCAGGGTAACTATTGAAAGATATGAATTTAGTGCCATTGTATTGTTTGTAAAGTGACTGTTACTGTATATTGTGTGTATTCCTTTCTGGTCTATCCTGCTTTTAGGCTCTCTCTTTGCTTAGAGGACCCCTTTCAATGTTTCTTGTAGGGCTGGTTTCGTGTTTGCAAATTCCTTTAGTTTTTGTTTGTCCTGGAAGATTTTTATCTCTCCTTCTATTTTCAGTGACAGCCTAGCTGGATATAGTATTCTTGGCTGCATATTTTTCTCGTTTAGTGCTCTGAAGATATCATGCCAGTCCTTTCTGGTCTGCCAGGTCTCTGTGGATAGGTCTGTTGCCAATCTAATGTTTCTACCATTATAGGTTACATATCTCTTCTCCTGAGCTGCTTTCAGGATTTTCTCTTTGTCTCTGAGCCTCGTAAGTTTTACTATTAGATGTCGGGGTGTTGACCTATTTTTATTGATTTTTGAGAGGGATTCTCTGTGCCTCCTGGATTTTGATGCCTGTTTCCTTCCCCACATTAGGGAAGTTCTCTGCTATAATTTGCTCCAATATACCTTCTGCCCCTCTCTCTCTTTCTTCTTCTTCTGGGATCCCAAATATTCTAATGTTGTTTCATCTTATCGTATCGCTTATCTCTTGAATTCTGCCCTCGTGATCCAGTCGTTGTTTCTCTCTCTTTTTCTCAGCTTCTTTATTTTCCATCATTTGGTCTTCTATATCGCTGATTCTCTCTTCTGCCTCATTTATCCTAGCAGTTAGTGCCCCCATTTTGGATTGCATCTCATTAATAGCCTTTTTGATTTTGACTTGGTTAGATTTTAGTTCTTTTATTTATCCAGAAAGCGTTTCTCTAATAACTTCCATGCTTTTTTCAAGCCCAGCTAGTATCTTTAAAGTCATGATTCTGAACTCTAGGTCCAACATTGCACTAATGTCCGTATTGAGTAGGTCCCTGGCAGACGGTACTACCTTTTGTTCTTTTTGTTGAAGTGATTTTTTTCATCTTGTCATTTTGTCCAGAGGAGAATAGATGACTGAGAGAACAAAATGCTAACCGGTTAACAATGTCCCCAGAAAATATACTCTAATCAAATCAGAAAAGACCTGAAACCAGGGGAAAAGAAAGGGAAAGAAAGAAAAAAGAAAGAGAAAAGAAAAAAGATAAAAACAAACAAAAACAGAACAAAACAAAACAGAAAAAAACAGAATATGATCAAATATGATCAGGCTGGTGCATAGATCAGTGCCACACACTAGATTTTGGGTGTATTTTGGTCTGTTAGAAGAAAGTGCGTCCTAAAATTTTAAAGAAAGACATATATGTACAAAATAAGGGTTGATCTGATGAAGGGATGGAATATGACTGTAAAGATGAAAATTTAAAAAATTTTAAAAAAGGAATTGATAAGATGTTTGAAAAAAGAAAGAAGAGGATTAAAAAAAGGGAAGAAAGAAAGAAAAAAAAAGGAGGGGGGATTTTGATCAGGCAGGAGACTAGAACAAAGCCATACACTAGAGATTTAGGGTGTATTTTGATCTGTTAGAAGAAACTGTATCTCAAAATTTTAAAGAGAGAACAACTTATATATATATGCCAAAAATAAGGGTAACTACTATGAAGGGATAGAATATGACTCTAAAAATGAAAAATAAAAAAATTTTTTTAAAAGGGATTGATAAAATGTTGGTTGAAAAGGGAAAAAGAAAAATTTAAAAAAAAGTTAAAAAAATTAACTTTGAAAGACTAAAGAATCATGGTTAAAAAGCCATGAATTCTACGTGCAGTATTCCCCTAGCGCTGGAGTTCTCCCGTTCTCATTGATTGGTAAACTTGGTCTTGGCTTGCTGGCTGTTCTTGCTGATCTTCTGGGGGAGGGGCCAGTTGCCGTGGTTCCCAAATGTCTTTGCCGGAGGCGGAATTGCCCCGCCCTTGTCGGTCTGGGCTAAGCCATCTGCTCAGGTTTGCTCTCAGGTGCTTTTGTTCCCTGCAAGCTCTCGGTACAGCTTTGGAGGACGAGAGTGAAAATGGTGGCCTCCCAATCTCTACCTGGAGGAGCTGAGAACTCGGGGCCCTGCTCCTCAGTGCGCCCCCAGAGAAAAGCAGTCAGTCACTCCCGTCTCCCCGGTCTCCGGCCGCACTCTGTGCTCACCCGGCCTGTGACCGAGCGTTTCTATCTCTGTCACCCGACTCGGTGTGGAGTCTCCAAACCCAGTAGATCCCTGCGGTGCACTCCCGCGCCACTGCCCCCGGGGAGCAAGGGGAGTCTCCCCAGATCTGCCGCCTGTTGGGTCCCCGCTGGAGGAGCAGTGGCCCGACTGTCACCGATCACAGTTTATGGCAACCCCGAGCTGAGAGCCCGTGCCTCGGCTCTGTCTCTGCAGCCGGCTTCCCCGCTCTGATACCCGGGAGCTCTGCCGCACTCAGGCACCCCTGGTCTTTCTGTGACACCGAGGGTCCTGAGACCACACTGTCCCGCGAGGGTTTCACCCCCAGCTTAGCCACTGGAGCGACGTCCCTCAGTGGAGCTGACTTCTAAAAGTTCCGATTTTGTGCTCCGCGGCTCTAGCACTTGCCAGAAGCGGCCAACGGAGGCCCCCTCCCCCGCCGTCTATCCTCCTGAATATCGCTTCGGATTCACTTCTCTGCACGTCCTACCTTCCAGAAATGGTCGCTTTTCTGTTCAGAGAGTTTTTGCTATTCTTCTCTTCGATCTCCTGTTGAGTTCAGAGATGTTCAGAATGGTTTGATCCCTATCCAGCTGAATTCCTGAGACCAGATGAAATCCAGGTCTCTTACTCCTCCACCATCTTGCTCCGCTCCCCCAGGGGTTAACATTTAAATCAGCAAATTTTGAGTTTACTAAGACTCATAATACTCCATATTATAAGAGCAAATTATCCTTTATAATATGGGTGGGCCTTATCCAATCAGTTGAAGGCCTTCTCAGAAAAAGACTGGTGACCTCAGTCTTTTTCTGCCTCCAGACTGCCTTCAAACTCACAATGAAAACATAATCTCTTCTCTGGGTCTCCAGCTTGCTGGGCCCTACAATGACATAAGCCAATTCTTTAAAATAAATCTCTCTCTCTCTTTATACATACATATACGTCCTACTGGTTCTGTGTCTCTGGAGAAACCTGGGTAATACCGTGGACAAACCTGCTATAAACATTCTTTTTCAAGTCTTTTTGTGGATGCTTTTCCATTTCCCTTGAGTAAATATCTAGGAGCAGAATTGAAATATCAGTCGGTAGGCATGTATTTAACTTTGTAAGAAACTGCCAGGGGTGCCTGGGTGGCTCACTTGGTTAAGCATCTGCCTTTGGCTCAGGTCATGATCCTGGAGTCCTGAGATTGAGCCCCAGGTGAGGCGTCTGCTTCTCCCTCTGCCCCTGCCCCTTACCCCACTTGTGCTCTCTCTCTCTCTTGCTTACACTCTCTCTCAAATTAATACATAAAATCTTTTTAAAAAGGAAAAAATAAAAAGACTTAAAAAAAAGAGAAAGTGCTCAACAGTTTTCCGAAGTGATGTACATTTTTTCACATCCATCAGCAATATATGAGATTTCTGGTTTCTATACATTTTTGTCAACATTTAGCAGTGTCAGTCTTTTTAATTTTAGCTGTTTTGATGGCTGTGTATTCATGTCTTTGTAGCTTTAATTCACATTTCTCTGAGGGCTAAAGATGTTAAACAGCTTTTTTGTGCTTATTGGCTATTCATGTATCTTCTTTGGTGGACCGCCTGTTCAAATATTTTGCAATTTGTTCTCTTTTGAATCTCAACTTCTAGCATTTAATAGTCACTTGATATAAAACGATTGAATCAATAAATAAAAGAATATTACATCATCTATCATCAGTGATTATTCTGATATGATTATTAAATCTCTGTCTAGCTATTTATAATGCTTATTAAAGTGCTTAGCATAATGCCTGAGGCAGTCAGCAGCCAACAACTGATAATTATTACCACCATCCTCATTTCATATGTAAGGAGATGAAGATCAGAAAAGTTATGTAACTTGACCAAAGTCACCTACTTATCATCAAAATTGCTGCTCATGTCTGGGCTTCTCAAATTCTGTATTTCACATTTCAACTTTTTTTTTGGTTGTTGTTATTAGTGGCCTGACCAATTAAATATTGGATTCACCATTAAATGTGTTCCTTCATTCATTCCTTGAACTATCATTTATGGCAAATCTAATATGAAAAATTTAATGGTGCTGATCATTTTACATGTTTTAGTTCACTTAACTCTCACTACAACTTTATGAGGGAAGTACTATTATTTGTACTTTCCAGACAATTAAACTACAGTACAGAGAGGTTATGCAGTTGCCTGAGATAACATAGTTAATTAAGAGGTATAGACAGGACTCAAAGCTCAATCCATCCCATACTAATGCCTATGTGTTTCGTTTTGTTTTTATTTTTATTTTTAAAATATTTTATTTATTTGACAGAGACAGAGAGACAGCGAGAGAGGGAACACAAGTGGGGGGAGTGGGAGAGGGAGAAGCAGGCTCTTCACTGAGCAGGGAGCCCGACTCGGGTCGTGATCCCAGGACCCTGGGATCAAGCCAATGAAGAAGGCAGACACTTAACGACTGAGCCACCCAGGCGCCCCATAGTTTTTAAATCACTATACTAGACTGTTCCTTATGACAAGATTAATTTGGGACATGTCGAATTTGAGGGGCTATGGGACAGTACGAAGGAGAAGACCAGGAAAGCTGAGACACTTAGGAGAGAGTTTCCAGGGTGAGGGCTGGCAGGGAGGGGTCTTTGAGGTGGGGGAGTGTAGTAACACTGTACATTCAGCAAACTACACTGCAGACCATACTAGGAGAGGTGTGTTAGAAGTGGTTAGAGAAAGTGCTAAATATATTCAAAGATGGAGAAATTTCAATAGTTCAATTTCAGAAAGTTCTACAGCAAACCCCCTTTTTATGGACCCCACCTTGTCCACAAGAATAGGTCTGTGGTGATAAAATCTTATGATCTATGATAGTTTGTCCCTAAGATATTCCACAGTCTTTTGGCTGCTGTTTGCTCTTAGAGTCCAAGACTAGTCGACCTAGTTTGCCTGCTCACGGGGCCCAGGAGGTCACAGTCATTCTGATAATCCCTTTTCTGTTTACTAGAAACCCCAGCCGCCCCCTCATGGGTCCCTTAGGCCAGACTGATTAATCCTTCCTTCTGCTCCGATTTCACTCTCCTAACAGGGTAGCATGAGGAGCAAGGAGTGAGTCAGTTCCTTTAAGCTGGCAGTACCCAGAGCTGGTGTTATTCTGCGTTATCTTCACTCCCACAGGATGAGTAATCGTGCCCAGCCAGAAGCCCCAACCCTGGGAAACAGGTGCAAGTTTCTAAAGGAGGCCTTTGTGACCATACTAGGAGGTTAGCTGAAACTCAATCTATATTTACTCTTTGCAACAGAATATTTTTTGGACCATGGTCTGTAGGAACATTCAGGTTCCCTAAAAATTGATCTCGGCACTGATTACACGGGCAACACAGAAACACCAGCAATGTGCCCAGGCCGGACCCAGGGCCAGCCCAGCTTGTGGAGAGGTGCACAGTGGGTCCGAGCAAAAGACTTCCTCCTGAGACTCCAGAAAGGCTATGGCAGTAGGTGACACGGAGTGACTAAGCCAGGCCCTGCCTTCTAGGCTACACACACAAACATGTTTTTGAAGCCCTTTATACACTCAGCAAGGAACAGGCTGTTCTCTCTGGGAGGTTGCCAGAAACTTATGAGAGAGTCAGATCAATGCCAAGAACAGATACCAAGCCTTCTCTTCCACAGCAGAAGGAGACACTGTGTGGTGCCAGGTTGCTACTGCCCCTCCTTGCTCCTCTAGCCTTCCAAGCCAAGCCTACAGATTGTTTCCCTGCACTTCTCAGCCCATAGAGTAGTTGTGAAGTGATTACTAGAGTCCACTGTACACCTTTGGACAACTGTAATTATGCTATCCAAAGCCAAATGCAAATATGTTTCTTCTACTTTCATTTGTTTTGTATGTCGGCAGCTTAGGCCATGGACCTTGGCGGTAGCACCCAAAGACAATAACCACCAACCCTGCCCATTTTAAACAGGCACAGGCAGAGTCTGAGTGCTGTTCTCCCAAGGTAGCCCTCTGCTCTAGCTCTGGTAAGAAACACAAAGGTTACTTGAAATCCCGCCAGTGCAGGCAAAGTGAAGAGAAAACTTTTATCTCCCAAATCCTCGGCATCTCCATCATGGCTCAGGTCTAAAACCAAATATTTAAAAACTGTTCTTCCTTTATAATAATACCTATAAGAATCCAGTGCCAATTTTTGGATTATTTTTAAGTGAGTTTTTCATATATTCCCTATATTTGTATAGGGTATGGCTTCTTTGAAAACCGTTTGCTTAGTTCTGTTAAGTTTCTAAGATTCACCTGCTTTTCTGGTTTATGAAATTGACATTAACCAAGAGGCATCACATGGTGTCAACTACCTGAAATGTAGGCATTCACCCAATTGCTCCACCCATCCATCCATCCACCCATCTAATACTTTTTGAGTTTAAAGTCCCCACAAGTAACAAAGCAGCCTTTATAGCCCTGAAGCCGAGAACCTACAGTAACTAAGAGATGATAAATGTCACATAGATCCTATTGCTTATTAAGTGACTGAAAATAGAAAAGCTCAGGGGAGAATGATCTGTGTGAACAGGAAGGATACTGCCATGGAGAGATCTCACCAACCATATGCAACTGCAAAATATAGAAAGCCAGGCCCAGGCAGGATAAGCTCACTCTGGGCTTGGGACCTGCTAATTGGTTTCACATGTAAGTGGATGGAACCCTCATGGGGCCAGATTCCAATATGGGGAGAGAAATGAGATCTTTCACTGAAAGAAATGTTTGAGTCAGACCCAAGGAGCTGTTAGGATATGGGGCTGTGGCTGTAGTCAGGGCTAGTGTGAGGATAGCACTTGATTTAGGGAGGTCTTGATTGGCAAAGAGAGCTGAGTTTGAATGCCATTTAGCCATTTCTTAAGCACGACCTGGGGCTATTCATTCACATGATGTATTTATTCAATAAATATTTATTGAGCCCTATTATGTGCCAAGCATGATGTGAGGTGATGGAAATTTCCCTGCTTTCATAATATAACATTAATTATTCTTTGAGCTTTGCTTTCCTAAGACAGAACAATACCTAGGTGTGGAGTTGTGTGGAATTCATGTACACTGTACACGTGACAAGAGGCTGAGTGGGATTTTCCTCATTATCTCAGAACAGATGGATGATAATTTGAGGACAAATAGATGATTGTGATTTATTAAGAAACAAATGCATTCTGCCGCCCTCTCCTCACTCTCTACTCACTGATCCAATTCTGAGGGAACTATGGAATTGTCTATCTTCAGCCTCAGAAGGAGTTCCATGTCTTTTCCTTCCACACCGTTGGTGGGGAGGGGGAGCGCTCTTTTTAAAATAAGCCAATGGGATATTCCAAGAGGATGATTTGTACAGATTGGAGGGGGTTGCTGGCAGGAAGTTGAGCCTGGAATCTCATGTTTCAGTTGGATATCTACTTATGTGATGGATTTTCTAAGCTGCCCTTTGTGCCTACTCGGGCAGTGGGAAGGAGATCTAGGGAGAGAATGTGGGGTAGAGAAAATGAGCAGTAGGGGATTGGACACACACTGCCATTATCTGGCAGGAAAAAGATGCACAAGTCTTCTACAGGTCAAGTGGACATCATGAAAGGCTTGAATTATTGTGAGTGAACCCCATCCTAAACTGTGATCACTGAGACAAGAGACCCCCCCAGCAGCAAATCTACTGGATGGATTACGTGGGAGTGGGAGCCGAGGGAGATGGAAAATGTCTGCCGGGGCTGATTTCCTATGAGAGGCGGCCATGCAGAGGAAAGGCCTCCAAAGGGCCTTTCAAAGAATCCTCAGGTCTCTCCCAGGAGGTGCTACACTGGACAGTTCCTTTGGAGGCGGGGAGAGATCACAAGCGCAGCGGGTAAGTAAAAGCGTTTCTGCTCCTTTTGCAAATTCTGTCTCCCTGGCTTCAACATAGAAGGGGGCCCGGAAGATGGCAGCTGTGGAGGAAAGCGTCCGGAGGACCCCCTCTCCTTGCTCTGATCCCTGCCTCAGGTGGGTCCCTGGACCTGTGGGAGGAGATGGACGTTTCCATTGGTTGAAAAACTGAAGTGGGTGGTGCTGGAGTACATCTTTCACAACCTGAAAAGGTCAGAACGCTGGCATCTGCCCAAGCGGCCATCGTTGAGAAGGGGAGAGTTGATGGAGCATGTGGTAAAGCCCTGATTGGAGAAAAATAAAACCCGATGGCGTTTGAAGCTGCTGAGTTCACAGCGTTCAACAAACTGCTGACAGACCGCAAGTGCTCAGCAAACAGGCGGTGCTCCACAAATGGAAGATACTGTTATTCCCAGTCACCTAAAGAGAATAAATACCCAGAACATGACGACATATGTTTTGACATTGAAGAGCAAATAAGATATTCAACTGGTATTCTTGGTTTAGAAAAAAAGTATCATGTGTTCATTATGGTTTCAAGTTCCCATTTTCATCGTGAAGGGCTTCTCAGGATATTTCCTGAGCTTTCTCACCACGTTCCTTTCACTATTCGAGGCATTTGCCTTCTGTCACTTTGTAGATTCCCCCCCAGGGACTGAGGAGATCATAAAGATCATCTATTCTCACCTCCAGTTTAGTTGAAGATAAAATACTATTTAATTATTGAGAAAATACCTCAAGTTCTTTTTTTTTAAAGATTTTATTTATTTATTTGACAGAGAGAGAGAGGGAGAGCACAAGCAGGGGGAGCAGCAGACAGAGGGAGAAGCAGACTCCCCACAGAGCAGGGAGCCCGATATAGGACTCGATCTCAGGACACTGGGATCATGACCTGAGCTGAAGGCAGACGCTTAACTGACTGAGGCACCCAGGTGCCCCAAAAATACCTCAAGTTCTTAAAAACAAAGTGTCTCACATAGGTGTACAGAGAAAGCAATGTCTGCAGGCTTTAGTCTGCATGGAGGAGACCAAGAGTCCTGATGTCATGAAGAATGAAGAGCCTGGGGCAGAGGAGCCAGAAGACTTCCAGCCAATGTGCTGTTTCGTGTGTCTGGCAACCCTGCTTAGCGCCCATCTCCACAGCTGTAAAATGGGGGTTTTCCCAAGGACCACAGTGAATAATTGCGAAGATTAATTAAAATGATTATGTAAAGCATGTAGCACAGTGCTAGGCACACAGTTGATGTTCGAGAAATAGCTGTGTTCCCGTTTCCAAGGTTTCAGGGTCAGAAGACATCCCCCAGGGAAGAAGAGGTAAGGAGGTGGTCAGCAGAGGGGTATGGGGGAGAGGAGCATCGGAGAAAACACCCTGAACGTTCCCTTGCACATTCAGCCAACCAGAGCTGGTGGTCATTTATGGGGCATTATTAAGAAGAGCCACAGAAAATCATGATGACATCTTTGGAGCAGAATGACATACTGGTGTGGGGCCAAGGGCAGGCCACCCCCAAAATGTGCTACTTTGGCATATTGATTATTTTGCATTCAAGTTACTTAAGAAACAGCCGGTGCAAAAAGAACGGTATTTGCATATTTATTTCATAATTTATTGATATCCTGGTATGAACACCCATAACTTATTTAAAAAGTGTTTAGAATTCAGAAGAATTTTAAATATCAGTGAAATCTGGTATATTTTGCATATAAAATGTATAAACACATATCACATAACATTGAATAAACCTAAATTTCCAAAAACATAAATATTAAATGAATATTATCAGCAAGAAAAGAGCAATAAAAATAAGTATACAGGATAAACTATTGCATAAAATGAAGAAAATCAATCTTGAAAATTGAAAATGAATTGAATGATTTGGTTTTTTGGCAAATATGATCTTAAGAAGGAGGTGTATCGATGGTGTGATCTTCGAAAGTGAGCCTAGTGTTGGGGCAAATTTTTCCAGCCTCTACAAAAGCTCTTTCATGTTGTTTACTAATTGGGGGAATAGTGAAAAGATAGATATAAACTAAATCCAAGAATCTTTCTCTGAATTTTTTATTGACAAATAACCTCCCATCTATGTCATAATATAAAAACGATCTTTAGAAATTTTTATTTTTAGTAAAGACTTCAATATTTTTACTGACAGTGAGCTGTAGTTCTTCTTACTAAGGCCAGGCAGTCGATTTGTAAGATATCTGGTTCTTAGCTTCTGTTCAAACAAACAAAACAAATCAATCAGACAGATAAGGAGTTTCCACCCATAAACAGTGACTGTTTTCGCCATCAGCTTGACCCCATTCAAAGTGCTGTTATCTTGAGGGTAAGACTGAGTCTTTGTTCCTTATAATTCTCTTTTAGGAGGCTCTTTTTTACATATTGCCAGCACGCTAAAAAGGAAAAAACCCCAACTTCTTTCAAGAAGGAAAACTAGAGTGAATTTGATCTGGGAAAATCTGGGTCAGTGTTCCAGTCTTTTGCTTCTACTATCCAGACCACCTTGAAAGATAAAGCTTCCCTTTTAACGCTGGACTTAACTCTCTAGGTACTTCGCCAAGCAATGATAATTCATATTACAGATTTCTTTAAATACTGAAATAATGACATCACACCAACAAAAATATTGGTGCTTTGGTACTTAACAATGGGTAGCGTGAGTTCTAGAATGTTGAAAATCGACACTGCAATCAATTTAAAATCATCTTGCTCAGAAAGTTTTTCTCCATTAAGCCCTTAGAGTGTCTAAATGATATTTTAAGAATAAGTCCATACTGGGGGCGCCTGGGTGGTTCAGTTGGTGAAGTGGCTGCCTTTGGCTCAGGTCATGATCCCAGGGTCCCAGGATTGAACTAAGAGGGTGGTATCCTTGCTCAGCGCAGGGCCTGCTTCTCCCTCTCCCTCTGCCCGCACCTCCCCCTGCTTGTGCTTGCTCTATTTCTCTCTCTTTGTGTGTCAAATAAATAAATAAAATCTTAAAAAAAAAAAAAGAATAAGTCCATACTAGTTTAAGGCAACAGTTTATAGGATATCCTTAAGTACATGAACACACCCAAGGTGTTTTTCCTTTAGTCAGTAGTAACTTGGCATAAATTGTTTATCAGCCTGGTAATCAAGAACGTAACCAAGTTACCAAGTTTGTTGTTTTCTGAGGCTGGGCAATGGAACAAGAACAACCTGCAAAGAGGAGGTTAATTGCAATTGTAGGGTAGGACCCAGGGAGGGAGGTGCAGCAGATTGGCCCTGGAAAGTCTGAGGTTGCCTCAAGAAGGCGAAGTGGGCTTGCCAGAAATGTTGATGGAGGTAGGAAAGGGCAGGAGGGTGGACAGACACCTCATCTCTGCCACCACACCATGCTGGACACCCTCCTGTGGTAGCTCTCTTATATTAAGTGCAACTGAGAAAATGTATCTTAAAAAAAGAGACAGTCCATTCTCTTACCAGCTCAAGAAAGGAGGAAAATCATACATAGTATGTGCAAAATGAAGTGAAGGAAAGCACAAGTTAATATAGTCACAGAAAACATTCAGGAAAAAAATAGAGTGGATGAAGTGTGATGAGAAGTAATGAAAGGACTAGTGAAGGGGTATGTTTTGAGCCAGATTTTGAGGAGAAGTTGGATGTGGGTTGGTAAAGAAGAAATGTCCTTCCACACTGCAGGGAATACTATTTGCAAATGTATTATCTTGGTCTGGGTACCTGAGAAGAGAGTCTGAAGTTCATTATATGAGCTCATGCTTTCTCGAGCACAATCCCAGAGAAGCAAGAGTAAGGAAGAAAGGAAGGATAGAAACAAATAAAAAATCATGTTACTGAGTCCGAGCTACAGGAAATTCAAAAGATTGCTTAGTTATGCAGAACATCTCAGAAAGTCCTTTGGTAGAAAGAAGGGCAAAGAATTTCTCTACTGACCTCTTTTGGTCTCCTGTTTCTCATCTCTGGTTTGCCCGTGTGTTAACTGTCCCATCTTCTCTCCAGACAGCTGCTGGGATGGGGTTCAATCATCAGCGCTGCTGTGGTTTCTGCCATGATGAGAGGGGTGGAGGCCACGTCAAGACCTGGCCTTTTGTCCCACGATTTGCAGGGGAGACTGAAATAACCAGAGTGTTATAAGATGTCTTCAGTTTCATGACCACTGGGATGGCGTGAACCAGTGAAGCATTGCTGGCCTGCTTTTATCAGGAGTCAGGGAAAATAGCACTCTGGGGTGGGGATGGATGAATCATCGTTGATCTGAGTTGGCTAAGAGGTAGGTCTGGTAGGGGGATGAAAATGGATGGTGAAAACCTAAGCGTGTTTAGAGGGAATGGAGTCTAGAGAAATGTATGACCTACTGTGTGATTTGGGTGACGTTCCAAGAAGGGCCAAAAGCTAGGACTCATAGGTTGATTCGAGTAAGTCTGAAATTTGTGCCATTTTGTTGTGCTTATTATATGGTTTTACCCATTTAGTAATCTTTTCAAATTCTTTCCTCACCTGTAGACACTGGAAAGCTAAAAATAACACTTTTCAGACTCCAGTGCAGCTAGTGTTCTAGTTATGATTCAGGTTCTGCCAAAGAGATGCACTCATGAGGAACTTGAATTCAGAACTGAAGGAAGTGGGGAGCGACAGCAGGGTGCGTAGTCCAGCAGCTATGGTGGCAATTCCTATCATGGAAGTGTCTGCAGGTCCCAGGGGGCCCCACTGTGTGGTGTTGGCTTTGGAAACTTCTCCCCGTTGCTCAGCCTGGCAAGCTTTCCCTCTTGATTAATTTGTAAGCCTTTTAATGATCTTTAAAAATCCCTTTTGCTTAAACCAGCCAGAGTAGGTCCTCTCTGAGAAAATGACCAGTGACATACAGTATTTTTTTAAAGTTTCCCATGTCCTTAGGGAAAGATGGAAAGAGACAGAGAGAGAGAGAGAGACGGGGACTCTTTTCTGGGTGGCTAAAACAACAGAAATTTATTTTCTCATAGCTCTGGAGGCTGGATAGTCCAAGATTCAACTTCCGGTGGAATTTGGTTTCTGGTAGGAACGCTCTCCCTGGCTTGGTGACAGCCACCTTCTCACTCTGTCCTCATGGGGTCTTTCCTCTGTGATCACAAGGAAAGAGAAAGGAGGACAGGAGATCTTTCTGTTCTTGCAAGGTCATTAATCCCATCACAAGCCTCACTGCCCCCCAGCCCCAGGACCTCATGTGATTACCTCCCAACAGCCCCATCTCCAAATAGCATTGCAGTAACAGTTAGGGTTTCAACACATGAATTTGAAGGGACACACAAACAATCAATTCATAATAGAAAGATTAAGTGTACCTCTTAGATGCTGAGCAATTCCGTGTCCACAGTTGCTAAACCCAACTGTTGCTTTCAGCCCATGTTCATATAGATGCTACCCATGAAGAAACACAGAACCTTGAAGGTACAAAATGCATTTGAGAAGAAGTATCACCAAAATATTAAAAGAAGAGATCCTTAATAAAATAGGTACCATGTCAAGGACCTTATCAGCCCCATAATAAGAAAAGACATGGTGTTTGACTTTTGCATTCCGTTGCAAATGAGGGAAAGCCTCCTGTCTTCCAGTACACTCTGGAGAGGTAAATGCTAGTTGGCTCTATCAGCCCGTGTGTTCTGCTTAACCCCTAATGTCCTTCTCATAGACCTTGAACCCTTATTGTGCCTTATTGTGACCTCTTCTCCCCAGCCCTGGCCCTACCTAGCAGGTGACTAAAAGGTCATTTTCAAGCAGTTGCACACAGATGAATAAAGAACAACTTCTCCCTAATTTCCTACTTTATCTGGAAGGTGCGCTAAAGGTAATAAATGCAGAAGTATTAAGTAATTGGTCTACATCTGAAGGTCTTCTGGCTAAAACCTTTAAAACCAGACCTATCAAAGTGCTCACAGAACAAAGGGGGTTTTTGAATCCATGGAAAAGATTCTCTTCTTAGAAGGCATTTGAGATTATAACAGACATGGGTGTTTTCCAACAATAGGAAGAGGAGAAACCACTTGTGTTTGGTTCTTCACTGAGACTGAAGCTATGTGAAAAAAGCAAAAATGATGTTTGTAAATAGGTAATTATTCAAAAATCATCTTTATGAACATTTCAAGGCCTTGTCTTTATTTTTCTTACCAAAAGCAAAGACAATTATTTGCAAAACTCTCAACCAAAAGTAAACTTCATATTGATCATGCTGAAGTAATTTTAAAAAATATGATTTGTTCTCTAGATCCTTGCCATTCAAAGTATGACCAATGGACCAGAAGTATTAGCATCACCTGAACATTGTTAGAAATTCAGTCTCAGGCCCTGACCCAGACCTACTAAATCAGAATCTACATTTTAATGATGTTCCCACATGATTTGTAAGGACATTAGAGTTTTCAAAATCTCCATTCTAGATATTATAAAATTGTTCAGATGGCCAGTTGTTGAAATGATTCCATTCAGCATTTAAACGTGTGATGGCAAATGCCTATTAAAGATCAGCAAATACTTAATTTGTGTTTATATTAACACTATTATTAGTTTAGTCACTATTTGCTGTTATCGTAGGTGACTCTGATTTTATCCAATGGTATTTCTTGAGTTTTCCAAAGTGATAAAGAATCCCTATTTTTTCTTATTTGCTCCTTTAGCTAATTGTTTTAATCATCTTTCTGTTGCGCTTTCAGCCTCCAATGATAAGATTATCATTTAAGGATTTTCAAGAGCCTTCTGACAGACCCCTCCAGGTTGTCCAGGCAGACACTTGACTCGAAGGCCATTTCCCCATTCTTCCTTGCTTATAGAACCATGGTTTGGTTCAGTGTCATGATGTTTTTAGCTCTAGTCTAAACAAATCATAATGATCTTATGGCCCTTCACCATATACTCCATTTCCTGTCCTCATGTATAACTCAGGGTGGCCCTGTGCCTGAGATCTGATGGAAAAAGGATAAGCTGAAGGCTTCTGGGGAAGTCTTTGCTCCCTAATAGAAACAACAGGAAAAGGTAGCTCACTGGCACCTGTGATTACTTCTTTCAACCTAAACAGACACAGGGAGCCCAGCACCGCAGGGAGAGCAATCTTGAAGTGATCAAAATAAGGACAAAAAGTCAACTGACTGAGAACGGTAGAGTAGAAAAAAGCCTCCTTCCTAATGACTTGATTGAATCACGACCCATATCCCGGGAGCTCTATTTTCAGGGTTTGGGTTATGGAAAAACAAAACAAAGCAAAAACCAAACCAAACCAAAACCAAAACAACCCTCCCCCCTCCAAACCCTATCTCTTTAAGATACTGTTAGTTGGGGTGCCTGGGTGGCTCCGTGGGTTAAGCGTCTGCCTTCAGCTCAGGTTATGATCCCAATACCCTGGGATCGAGCCCCGCATTGGGCTCCCTGCTCGGCGGGAAGCCTGCTTCTCCCTCTCCCACTCCCCCTGCTTGTGTTCCCTCTCTCGCTGTGTCTCTCTCTGTCAAATAAATAAATAAAATCTTTTTTTTTTTTTAAAGATACTGTTAGTCTACTTTGTTGTTCTAATGCTGAAACCGTTCCTAACTGGTACAAATATGAATGCTTACTATAGTCAAGGAACTGCTCAGTAAGTTTGAGGAGTTTTGGAATACATGACTAGTGGCACGAAGTAGGGCAGCACAAGACTTGGATTCTGATACTGGCCTCTCAAGCCCCTAGCTATGTAAAATTGCAAGCCTGGTCTTGCAGGAACTTTGACTCCTCTATTTACAAGGTCAGAGTCAAAACATCCAGTGCCTTCTTTTCTAGCAAAAAGAGGAAAATGGGCCAAGTTCTGGAGCTTTCCCCTCAAATGAGGTTTTCTAAAACTTTCTAGAGAGTCAGATGTTTTCATGGCTGTTGGTTGTTTCCTATAAATAAGGTTTAATTACGGTATCTTTCCAGTGGCATATTTTTGATGAATATAGTGCTTTTCTTTCTCTTTGGGGGATGAAAAAAAAAAAAACTAAAGTTTTAATAAGATTTTTTTTTTAAAACAACTGTCTTCTTTTTCAAGCTAAACAAAATTTTATGCTGAATTAAGACCAATTTCCTCATATTGTATTTTAAATAAAGGATTAAAAAACAAAGCCACATCTAGGTCCTATGTGGAAAATAGAAACATTATAAGAGAAGTGGTTTTTTGTTTTTTTTTTCAGAGAGAGAGAGAAATCAGGGGAGGGGCAGAGAGAGAATCTTAAGCAGGCTCCATGCTCAGCAGCCCGGAGCCCCACTCGGGGCTTGATTTCATGACCCTGAGAGTCATCAGTCATGACTTGAGTGGAAACCAAGAGTTGGATGCTTAAATGACTGCGCCATCCAGGCGCCCCATAAGAGAAGTACTGAATTAGCATTTGTAGTATTTTAGGTCTGGTAGTCATTAGGCAAAATTTGGTATAGACTTTTCAAACTTGTGGGCTTTGACAGTTCATACATATCCACCAAGTAGTTTTAATCCACCCAATCTTTTAAAAAATTAGAACTTGTTGCCAGCAAGTCCTTTGTTCCTGGTCCACTTAACACTGCCCCCATCCTTTCATTTGCTCCATATCAGAAGCACTGGCACTCTCTCGATGCCAAAGCTGCATTATGGTGGGTGGTAAGGTCGATAATGGTGGGTGTTTTAGGTTGAGTTGTGTCCCCTCAAAACGATGTTGAAGACCTAACCCCCAATACCTGTGAATGTTACCTTGTTTGGAAATAAGGTCTTTGTAGATGATCAAATTAAGAAGAGGTCATTAGGGTGGGTCCTAAGCCAATATGACTGTGTCTGCATAAAAAGGGGAACAGTGAACACAGAAGGGTGGAAGATAAGGTGAAGACATGGGGAAAACGCCATCTACAGCCAAGCAATTTCCAAGGCTGCCAGAAGCTAGGAGACAGGCGTATAAAATTCTTTTTGGGTCCCTCTTGAAACCATAGTTCAAAAAATTTGTTTTTGCATTATCTTTAGTAGAGATAACAACTATGTGATAAGATAGATCTGTGTCCATTTGGGGGCAAGAGTTTTGTTAGTCCCCAGGCTTCACTTAAAAACCCCAGTCCCTCTGATCTTAAAGGTTTTGGCTTTCAATTTCTAGTATTTGTATTCTTAGGGAGGAATTCCTCATCATTTTCTATATGTGAAGATATAAAACACCAAAGTAGAAATGAATTTATTTTTTTGTTTTTTATTTTCTTTTTATTTTGCTTTTGGAAGTGGATTTTTAATACACCAAGGAAAACTAGTGTTACTAGTATGCATGTTGAGAGGAAAACTTCCCACAATAAAATTCCTAGATAGCAGCTAAAAGCCGTGCACACCAAGCTCCTCAGGTAAGAAGAGAATAGCAGTTCTTTAATGTTCCTTCTAAAAAGAAGGTACAAAGACATGGTGAAGCTATTTTGCTTGCCACGTCAGCATTCCTTTGAGAAGGAAGAAAGAAAATATATTGTTGGGAGTTCTTCAATTTAGCTCTACAAAGACTTAAAAATACTGTGACTTTCAAAGGCACTTTGGCAGAGTTGTAAAAACACCTGTCTCCCCTCCAGACTATTCTATACACAAATGTAGTTCTAGTTTTTTACAAAATACTGCTTTGATCACTGAGCTCCTTGGTCAAAATTGATAATGGCTTCTTCCTGTGTGTCAGCTCATGTGTACACTTTTCAAGATCCTTGATAATCTGTACCCATCTTGCCTATCCCAAATGTTATTTCACATTTCCCCATCATAAAATGTATTACCTTGGGGCGCCTGGGTGGCTGGGAGGTTAAGGGTCTGCCTTCGGCTCAGGTCATGATTCCGAGGTCCTGGGATCGAGCCCCGCATCGGGCTCCCTGCTCGGCGGGAAGCCTGCTTCTCCCTCTCCCACTCCCCCTGCTTGTGTTCCCTCTCTCGCTGTTTCTCTCTGTCAAAGAAATAAATAAAATCTTAAAAAAAAAAAAAAAGAAGAAGAAGCTGACAAAATGCCCTCTAATCCCCTTCTCCTGGTGGAGGAAGGCCATCACTGGAAGCTACCATATCCATCGCCACTTATTTTATGTAGAAGAACTGTTGTCCTGGAAGCTACAGATGCTCACAAAAACGGCAACATCTTACTAAACACAACATAGAATTACTATGGCCATTGTAAGGAATGTTCTAGTTAGATAAGAACAGAATGGGATAACTGTTTTAAATGCACATCCAGAAGCCTCCAAAAGTTTTCAAAATTCTATAATAGTTTTCATTAAAAGATTCATTGCAAAAGACTGGTGAGAAAGAGATAACAAGGTACCTAAAAGAAGACGCTAAGATGGGGGTTAGCGAGCCGAGGGAACGCCTATGCTGCCCTCCCTCTTCCTTCGTTTGAGTGCTCGTTCTAGTCATCCTCTCGGAATGGCCTTTCCAGCCTGAAGAGACTATTAAAGTGACCTCTTAAAATAAGACCACCTGAGGCTACAGGCAATCCTCTTCGGATAACTTTCACTCCCTAGTCCAAGGCCAAACTAGGGGCCTTAAAGAATTTCTTAAATCTAGGGATGATCCTCAAAAGTTTTTGTAAGAAGATTAACTCCTGAGCCCCGTTGAGAGATGGAAATACAATTTTATGTTTTTTCGCTCCCTTTCCATTTCCGGACCAATGGGTTATGGATCCTATTCTCTCCCAGCTATTGTTTTCTTACTTGTCTCATTTGATATCTTAAGAACTCAGCTTAGTGTTCTGCCTGCTTGGGACACGCAGGTTTTGAGTTCCTTAGACTCTCTTCGGCAGTGGCTCTAGATCTTGTGAAGATATCTTTTGTACCCTCACTGTGGATGCTTCTTGGGTCCATGGGGTTGTTTAATACTGCTACATGTATTTACTGCACCAGCTGAAAACCAACAAGGTATCTGCAAGGATTTGATAACTTTCTGATCAGAAATTTGTCCAAATCAGAAGAGGATATTCAGAGCCTGATAAGAGTTTGTAGGCCTTCTCCCCTAAGCTAAATGTACCCAGAGAATATATCTTCCTCTCCCTCGCTATGGTGTTGGCCTGGAAGGATAGTGCCGTTCTTCTGTATCCTCCAGGCCACTGGGAAGGGGGCGGGTAACTTTTCAGACTGACATGATGCTGGAGACCCCTTGGTTTGTTTCCCTAACTCTAGTTAACAGCCTCAAGCTTGGGGAACTTTGTGTCCGGGCTCTGTGGAAAAAAAAAAAAAGAGAGAGAGAGAGAACATAAGGCAAAGGTAATGAGAATAAAATTGCTTATGTGGTCTATAGACGCTTAAAATTTTAGTGGCCTCATGTCTGTCACTTATCCAGTCCCAAGCCACAGTTTGAAACAGGGATTACCAGGAGGCATTCATGCTTCGGATTACACTTCCTTTTGGCAGGACCCTATATCCCTGGTTAGGAGTAAATGGAAATGAGGTTATAATCTGGAACCTCTCCTTAACTCTTGAAAATGTTGCAGAATCTGCTGCCAAAGCCATAGCTGCCCAGCAAAAGTCCTTAGACTCTTTGTAACTGTAAAACATTGTTCTTGAGAATAGGCTAGCCCTTGATTTTCTTTTAGCTGAGTAAGAAGGTGTCTGTCTGTGCTCTGCCCAGTATCACCAGCTGTACCTAGATTAACACTTCTGAGGAGGCTGAAACTCAGCTTGCTCACTGAGCACGGGGCTTGGTTTAAATGGGTGACTCTTTCAGTGGGGTCTTTCTTTGATTGGTTTGGGTCTTGGGGATCGTGGCTCTGAAGGGCATGGCAAACGTCGGGAATAGTTATCATAATAATCTCCCTTGTGCATTGTATTCTCTTAAAAGCTTTAAATGCATGTTTGCACCTGCCAGCCATTAAGCAAATGATCTCCCTAAGACTGGAACATCAAAAGGGGGACAAAGAGAATGACTGACAAAAAATTGTGAGCCTGATGTCTTGGCCGGTGAATACCACAGAGATTCAGCCTCCCGCCCCCTCCAATTTTTCTGTTTTCTAGCAAATCCATTCTACACAATGTAGCTCCAAGCAATTTTTAAAACAACCTCTTAACTATAGGGAACAAACTGAGGGTTGCTGGAGGGAGGCGGGTGAGGGGATGGGATAATTGGGTGATGGGCATTACAGAAGGCACTTGATGTAATGAGCCTTGGATGTTACATGCAACCAATGAATCACTAGATTCTACCCCAGAAACTAATACTACACTCTATGTGAACTAATTTGAATTTAAATAAAATCCTGAAAAAAAATAAAAACAAATAAAAACAAAACCAGAAATCATGCCACTATTTTTTTAATGTGATCTCTACCCCCAATGTGGGGCTCAACCTCAAGATCAAGAGTTGCATGCTCGACCAACTGAGCGAGCCGGGCACCTGCCAGATTGTAAAAGAAAGGTGCAAGGCTGACTAGCTCTTTTATGGTCTGGTCTCTACTTACATCTCCCATTTCATTACCAAGTTCAGTTCTACTCCAGATTTCAGGCACATAGCCAGCTTTTCTTTCACTGAAACCACCTTCCAGCTATCTGCCTTAATCATTCCACGGGCTGCACCCCCTCACCTCACCACCAGCCCTGCCTTCTGTGTGACTAACTTCCTCTCCATGCCTCAGACCAAATGTCACTCTTCAGGGATGTCGTCCATGAGCCATCCCTCCCTCACTAAACTTGGACTAGGTCTCATTTCCCCATTCCACGGCCCTCTGAATGTCTCATTTGTGCTGGTCACTATCCTCACAATTGTCAAGAAGTGAATATTTTTATGTTTCTGCATAGTGAGGGTTTTCGGGGCAAATTTTTCTGGGGCTTGGGTTAAAGGACCAATCTTGAAACTTAAGACAGTAAAAGACTCACTTCCCTGGAGGTATCTGTTTATTTCAAGGCTTGCTAAGATCCTGAGGCATGAAGATGGTCTGAGAGTGCTCTTGGAAGGAGACCCTTGTGTGGAGTTCATTTCAGAGAAACTTGTCTTCTATCTTCCCTGGAAACATTTATTTACATTCCAAAGGGTAAAAACCCAGGATGCTTCCTATTCTTTCCTGAAGGGGAGTTTGTGTACTTTAGGGAGCAGAGTTTTCTCTCACAGCCTTATGAAGAGAGGGCAGGGGTGGGGGGAGGGTGGGGGACAGCCGTCCCTCTTCTACGAAACTCTCGGATTCTTTTGGGGTTCTTCACCTAAAAATAGACTTCAGCAAATATAATGTGATATCTGGCTTTCATTGTATCAACCTCGGAAGGGGGAAATACTAAGGCTAGGGAACTGGTGCAGTCTTGTTTTTGTTTTTGTTTTTTTCCTGTAAGTAAATACAAATAGTTTTTCTCTGCCCCAGAAATCTTGTCTCTAACTCTCAGAATAATATAAATAAATAAAGATATTAAAACATATCAATATTTACAAATTTAACTTCTATGCTCACAAATGGACTATAATGTCCTTCAGTGTAGAAATCCTTGAGATTCATTATGGTATTCCTAGTGCCTGGCAGTATGTGGTGCTTAAGAAATCTTTGTTGATTGCTTGTTGAGTAAGTAAGTGAATTGCCTCAATGTCTGAAGAGTGATTAAGTGTCATTCAGTAGACAGTGAGAGCTGGTCTAATAGACCAAAGCTTGTGATGGCTCGCAAGTAGGTAAGAGCTTCGGGACATACTGTCTGAAGAAATCCAGAGGCTTGCAGCTGGTCAGTAGGCTCAGTGCTGATGAGATCAGTGGCAGTGTCCCTTTACCTGATATATTAGTTTTGGGTTATCATTCATACAGCCTTAGACATCATTCTGACTTGTTGTTCACCTGTGTACATTCCTCACAGAAGGACTGTTTCCTCAGAGCAAAGGCTCTGGGGTATACACTGCCTTGAATCAAATCCCAGCTCCATCCCTTGACAGGGGCAACTTACTGGACTTCTTTGTGACTCAGGTTCTTATCTGTAGAATGGGCAGTATCATAACATCACCGATGTTGTGAAGGTAAAAGGGGTCCATTTAGGCATAGGAGTTAATAATATAATGGATTGTTGTGAGGGAGAAAATGCACTAATTAATGTAAAATCCTTAGAAAAATACCTGCCACCTAATAAGTTCTACAGGTTTTTATTTTTTATTTATTTATTTATTTTTTTGCCTACATAATATTCAATTTAGAAAGGGTTCAGAGAGAGAAGAAAAAAGTGTAGTGAATATGAAAAAAAAAACATTTTTGGCCAATGAAAAATATAGTTTAAAAAATCTAGTCAAGGTTATAACCTATAGATTCTTTGGTTAAGAAATCTTATCTTCCGGTTCAGTGGCAAGTTTTGTTGCTAAAATAATTGCCCCCAAATCAGTGCACGGTAAGTGAAATCCCGCCTGGAACTATCTGGGTTGTGTAAAAATAAGAATCACATCCGACTTTATACAGAAGGAAGGATATATTTTTTAGTTACAAAAAACTATTGTCAAACATTCCAAGAAAAAAAAAAAAGTCAGGAAAACATTCTCTACTTTCCAGCAAGCCAGAAAACTGTTTTCAAAAGCTTTTTAAAAACTATGTTTAGTGCTTGCTTTCATTATCATTTGGAGGTCTGCTTTTACAAGATGAAATATAATATTTAGAAGGGAAAAGAGGCTGCCTCGGGAACATCTGAAGCCTGATTGTTACTTTAATGGCTTAAGTCTCTTTTTATATTCGACAAACAATTATTGAGAGTGTGCTTTGGGCAAAATGCGCGGTAACCATCTATGTGTTTATTGGTAATGTGTAGCAAGCTGGCTTCTCCTCGGTATTCAGGGAGGGGCAGCCTCGCAAAGCGACCTAAAAGAGTTAATAGACCTCATTAGGTAACACATGGCACCACCATCCACCCAGTTTTTGGTTGGATAGCATTACCGAAGAGGTCAAGGTCTTCATTTGATCCCTGCCTGAAGAGGTTTCAGTCTTGCTCAGCAGTTTTGGGTCACAAACCATACCTCAACCTAACAATCTAAGCCCGGGTCATAATCAGGCAAAAGGGTATATTAGAGCAAATGTGTTACTATCATTGATATTGTGTGTTCACACTCTATGACTTTGTATTGGAAGGACGGTACTTTATTTTTATTGCTATCAACTCATTTGTAAAGAAATAGGTAAAGAGAATTGCCTAAGAACATGGTATAAGGCTTTCATTTTTGTTTTCAATTTTTTATTTCCAGATCACAAATTTATAATTTCAAACAGATGTTGTTATCCTTAAAAATGAGTTTAAAAGAAAAAGACTGAGTTAAAGGAAATTCTACCAGCTATCAAAGTATATATTTGGGCTAGAAACACATTAAAGGGCATAGTTTTAATGGAATTGATTAAAAAAAAAAAACAACTCAAGACTTTGCTTTTCAATATGTTATTTGTCTTAGATATTAAAGTATCCTTTTACATTTATGGAAAAGAGTATGCTAATAAATAATTCCTAGCTATATTGCATTATTTGACAACCAGTCAGTCCCCAGTTACTTTCATTACATTAAATAGCAGTAAGCATGAAAATGATGTCTCATAATGCATTGATAAACTTTATCATTTTCTTGCTGAATTTATCACTAAGACAGCTCACATCATTTTCACATCATTTAGTAGATTCAACATGTTTTCAAGGCTACTGACATTTCTGTTGGTTTTGAGTGGCTTTTAATGTTTATTTGTACTTGGGTAGGAACTGAAAAATCTCATTAAAAGACAGTTGCTCATTTCCGTTAAGGGGCCATGAAATATGGATGATAATATTTTTTCATCTGAGTCCAAGGTGAACAAGAAGAAAGAATACTCATTGATCTGAAACACCAACTCATTTGCTCAAGAAATTTCCTTAGTAGTAATAACTTTTACCTGTTATTTCATTTCTTTTGAAATATGTGATAATTTCCAATGGGTGAAGACCACCAACAGAGAGTGACATTAAACAAAGATCAGGTGCAATTTAACTTGCTTGGAGAAGAATTCCAGAGTTTCTGCAATGTTGTAAAACTTCTTGAATACCATTTAAAGCATAAAATTGTATAAAATTTGATGTACATTTAATACCAAGTTCCAGTCTCCCCTTAAATGCAGAGAGGCTGTTCTATAGTTAGAAGTTGGTTTATGTGTTTATTCATCTATTTGTCCAGTGAATGCTTATGGACTGCCTAAGTAACTGTGATTTAAGATAAAAAGTGAAAAATCAAAAAGAGAGATATATGGACAAAACATTGATGGAAATAAAAACCCCACTGCTTTAAGTGTTCATGGCAAGGGACTTAGGGATTTCTTACCTAAGCTCCTGTGAAATTATGATAATCCCTCAATTCTTCCACCAGGCCAGATCAAAGTGATCTGCGGAGTTCATGTACCTTTGCCGTGTTGGTACACAGCTAAGGGTAAGTGCACTACTTGGAAGTATAGCCGAGAATGAAGAAATTATCAAGGTCAATGCCCAAGCTACTAGCTCTCAGAGATCTCTCTCTCTCTCTGCACATGTCATTGTAGTTAAGATTAAATGCTTTTGCCATTTCTAGCCAAATTTGAAATTTGGTAGAAATGGTATAAAGATGGGTTTGATGAAAATTTAGCCAACCTTGTTTAACTCGAAAATCAGTATCCTTTGACTTGAGTTAAAAAGGTGTGTGTGTGTGTGTGTGTGTGTGTGTGTGTGTGTGTGTGCATACATGGAGAATTGGGGGACGTAAAGTCTTGCAGTTTCTATGAAAATGTGGATGAAGGTTCTGAGCCTGTGTAGTGCACCAATTCTCTACCTTCCAAGCAGCTTAATCCAAGGACACTGTACGACTAAATCCGTGTGAGTGTGTACGTGTTTGCGTGCATGTGCATGTGTGCATGCGCTTTCTTCAGACACAAGGTGCCATACTTCTCTCACAGAAGAAACTGAGGTAGTCAAGTACAGTGTCATTGATAAAGGGCTTTACTCTATGTTCTGTAGGTCTAATGCCTTAGGTTGACTGTATTTCTGATTCAAATACGCTTATTCTCACAAGATTTTAGAATTTAGTTATGACAAACCCATTCCACTAAATTTCTTTTCTTTTTCCTTCCTTCTTCTTCTTCTTCTTTTTTTTTTTTTTAAGATTTATTTGTCAGAGAGAGAGAGAGCAGAAGCAGGGGGAGTGGCAGGCAGAGGGAGAAGCAGGCTTCCCACCGAGCAGGGAGCCCCATGCGGGGCTCGATCCCAGGACCCTGGGATCATGATCTGAGCTGAAGGCAGACGCTTAACGACTGAGCCACCCAGGTGCCCCTCTTTCCTTCCTTCTTCTCTTTCTTTCCTTCCTCTCTATCTTGTTTTTCTTTCTTTCCTCTCTCCCCCCTCCCTCTTTTTCTTTTTTATTTATAAAACTTTGCCAATATGGGCATTAGGAAGGTAGGCAATGGATGTTATCTAAACTAACATAAAGTAGGATTAAATTAGTTAAGAAAGACAGTGTGAAGATTAATTTAGTAATTTCTATCTTTTCTCTACTTTATTATTATTCAGATATTTAATCCAGAAGTTGTTTGGGAAGCTAAATTATCTAGGTAATTATTTTGGTACTAAATAATCTAGGCAATTATTTTGGTACTCTACTGTATTTATTATGTAAATACAGTCACCAAGTGAAACTTTAAGTTTACCAAAAAAATGTACAGAATATATACATCGCAAAAATGATTATTGAATATATTCAATCAATTCATGTAGATAAACACACTATGTGCTACTGGGGCATACACAAGAAAGCAAAGGACAATCAGAAATTTCTGGACTTCTATAAAGTACTTATCTTTTGTCTAAAAATCAAAATTTTAATTTGCTTTCAATACTTTTAAAAGGCTATACCCAATTTGAATATAAAGTGAAGAAAATCTTTATCTCAAATTTTTCTTAGTACTTTGCCATCTATTTGAGAAATGAATTTCAAAAGACTATGTTTACTGTTATAATAAAAATATTTATTATAAAAATGGTTACATCTCTCTGTACATAGAGAAAAAAACACAACTTATACATCAATAACTTAAGTGGGCCTGAACATTCAGTATCCATCTGCTAGAATCCTAAAGCTCTTCCATAGATTTCACAAATACCAGTGTAGACTATTTCTATTTTATAGAACTCAATTTGCACAGTTTATGTTATTGTGATACTAACATTTCTTCTCTAGTATTTTAAAGATAGTTCACAGTGTTGGGGTTAATTACTTAATCAACTGCTTTAAATCTTTGGTAAATACAAGTATTTACATGCAAAATGTTTAAGTTCAGTAAAAACTAAAAAGTCAAATAACCTATTGCAAATAGTTTTGTGTAATCTATAAATGCATGAGCCAGAGTCCCACCATCAAGAAAAGCCACCCTCTAGGACTTCTCATGATAGAGTCTGACGTCCACAACAAATCATTTGAGGCCTCTATGGCCATGACCAGAAGCACCACAATTCTAGGCCACAACAAAATTAAACACGAATGTTAAATTCAAGAGATACAAACAGTACTGATTCTTTTACAACGCAGAAAATTCTAGCTTTTTTCTCTATCCTGGTTGACACATCAATTTGACATGGATGAGTTTATTATCTCATAAAAGCCCATTATCTCGCAAAAGTGAGAGAACCATTTAAAGAAGCCATTCTGTTTTGAAAGACATCAATTCATCCTCTTGCCAGTAATTTATCTATGAAAATATAGATCATTTCTTGAAATAATTTGTAGGGGAAAAAGCAAGATGCCTGCCCTCTGTTTCCTTCCTACCCTGCTTCCTTCCTTCCTCCTTTCCTTCCTCCCTTCCTCCCTTCCTCCCTCCCTTCCTTCTATGAGAGTTATGTACTAGACAGGCCTGTCAACCTGCCTATTATACTTGAAGTCCCCCAAAGTTCCATATGCATTACAACTCTCATTTATCAGCCCTCAGTCTCAATGATTCAAATGAAAGCCTCCTGGCATGAAAACCTCTTACTCCCAGGCTATTTGTTAAAAATGTCCCAAGAAGTCTTTAAATTCTGATGTTCTCGAGCCATTTGATAATTAGGAATCATTTTTAATGTTAATGCAGGAGTGTATATAATTACACATATATCAAAAATGTATCTTTTTAAGCCTAGAAAGGGGATGCCATCATTGGATTACCACCATTGCAGGGGAGAGAACAGCCCCTCCTACTGATTTAGCTTCTGAATGCATGATTTCTTTCCCTAACATTGGTTTTTCCAATCTACCATCTCATTTATAAACAAAGCAAGGTGAGAGATAGTTTTGGCTATCTTCTCCCCCTCCAACTGCCAACATCCTGAATTCAGTGCCTATTTTAAAACTCACCCAAGACTAGGCAGGCACCTGGCAATAAGTGTTCACTTATGACATGAAGTGTGAACAGGAAAGCAGCATAATGAAGATACAGTATTTATCAGAAGAGGCTTTGTTCTGAGTTTCTACACTGGCCCAATGCGTTGGCTGCAACTTTGAATAAAACGTTTTGACTCATTCCTCCTCATTCAAATAACATACAAAGTAAATGTTATTTAGTCACCAGCTTTTCCTCCCTAGAGCACACAGAAATATAGGAAATGTACCTTTACATACATTTCTAATGACATAGCGCAAACTAAGCCCCACCCCTTTGATGGCAGGGAAATATTGGCATATTGACACTTGATATGCAATAAATACCAATATCTTATGCCATCAACCGCAGGCCTAAAATATCAGTCTGTTGCAAGTGCTAGCTTATATCTTCATTTTGCTCGCATTCCCATCCTTGTTGATACAGACACGGCAAACTGAGGCTTTCCATGGATTTGATATAAGCTCGTATGTTATGCTAAGTTAAAGAATAACGCCCGCATTACACTTTCCTGGGTCAGAGAAACGGGCTTCGTTCCTCTTTGCACCACTGTTCCGATCAAGGAGTTTTTGTTGCTTTTGTTTGTTTTTGAGGAAACAAGAGTTCACACACAACCAGGCAGGAAGCAGCCCTGGCGTAGACCCACTTTGATCCCGTAAAGTGTCCCGATTGTCCCTCTTCATAGAACCACTTTCCTCTTTGCCAGGTTCTTTGGTTCCTTGCTTGGGATACACCAGTCGTCAGCTTCGATGCTCATCTGATAATGTTTGAAGGCTGATTTGTTAAAGACTGGGAGTTTTTCTACAGACTCTGAAGATAAAGCCTGCACGAAGAGAGGAGAAGAAAAATCAACTCAAAGAAATTACTCATGGCATGATTTGTACATGAAGTGATTACTCAAAATAAATCCAGAGGTAAGTATTCAAACATTCAAATACGTTCCTTTAATTGAGTCAGTTAATAAGAGCACACCATAGCCCATAGTATGCTAGGCAGTATATAAAAGAAAAGTAAAAAACAAATATTATTTCTACCCTCTAGGGGCTAAAATAGCACATATACAATTATAACTTGGGGAACAGAATTTGTCTTCAATATTTACACCTGTCCCTTGTTCAGATATTGCTGATGTGACAGAACTGAATAGCAAAGCTATTCTTTCTTTACAAAATCCTTTGCCTCTGTGATAAAGAGTCCTAATCTGATACTATTAATTTATTAAAATCTGATACTATACATCTATCATCTCTTAATCTTTCCCAGTACTTGGAAAACTTCTGTTCATTTAAGAAATGAATACATTAACTATTTTCAGATAGTCAAAGGCCTCTCGGCAAATAATTCCCTTGCACAAAATGGGAGCCTACAAGCTTAATGTTTTAGTGACTAATATCTGTAAATACATTTTCAGTCAAAAGAGCTGGAAAACAATTAACAAATCAGGACAGTGACCTTAACAAATAAATTGAGGCTTTATCAGAAATAGAAAAAACATGTATGAACTTTTAAAGTTTAATCAGGAAATGCCAGACATCCTACTGACAGCCTGTGAGCACTTAGCTTTTCCTTCCCTGGATTTCTAATAAGGTCAGCTTAAGGTCTTGAGTATCTTGGTATCTGTTGTTTTCTAGGCTGGCACATTATTAGCATGTATTTCCCACGAGTTTAAGTAAAACCAAGGTACAGCTAGCTACTCTCACAGATGCCAAAAGGCATTGGTTTAAAAAATTCACATGAGGATCTCCTCACTTGGAAACTAATGTGCATCTTGAGAAACAATTTTGCTTCACTTGAAGCAGGTAGCTTGGCCCCACTTCTAACTGGTAAGTTACCATATTAAATATTATATAGTACAACTACATATACCAAACAGAAAATACAATGACTTATGGTTGTTATTTGCATTAACTCAGTTTGAGGTATTCACTGTGGACCATGGAACTCAGGGCCATAAAAACAACATTGCTTTCAGAAATATTGTTTCAGGGCTCCTGGGTGGCTCAGTTGGTTGGGTGTCCGACTCTCAATTTCAGTTCAGGTCATGATCTCAGGCTCACGAGATCGAGCCCCGAGTCAGGCTCCACACTCAGTGGGGAGTCCACTTGAGATTCTTTCTCTCCCTCTCTTTCTGTCCCTTCCCCTGCCTGCACTCACTCTCTCTTTCTCTCTCTCAAATACACAAATAAATAAAATCTTAAAAAAAATAGAAATATGATTGTTTCTACTGAATTAAAAGGATACCTTTAAGTAGATGATGGCGTCTGTTCCATATCCTGACATAGAGTAGAGATTCAGATCTCCTTGAAAGTACTTGGCATAGAGACGAGAAATTGGCAAGCCATAACCAAAACCAGCCTAGAGGGAAAAGATCAGTTACTGGCAAAGCAATGGACATGCTCATTGAAATATAAAACATAGGAAGCAGTTATTATCCTCCCTGCTACTGACGTTCTAGAACCCAGATAAGTATTTTCTACTTCCAATCCGAGACCTCTTGTGAATTGTTTCACCGTCTTCAGCTTGCTTTCTCATGCTTTCTTCTTTCCCCCATGCCCAATTTAACTAAATTGACTAACTTGCCTAAATACTTCCTTGTAATCCTTGCTTTACATTTAGAACTAGGGGGCTGGGATGAACTTAGCCATTTAATTGGTCTTACCAAAGGAGCATTCCGGGAATTATCCATCACAGGCGTTGGTGCAGTGGAGTATGTGTAACTAAAGAGGCGGTCAATGATCCTCAGGGGAACGCCACCTCCTCTGTCCGAAATCTTAAATAAACAAACAAACCAAAGCTATGCATTAAAAACAAGGCGCATTTGTTGATCTAAAAATGTTTTTCATTTATTTAAAAGTCACCCGGTGTACATGACTTTGATCTGCGGCTCAAAGCAGAGCACTTTATGATTATTGACACTTTTTTAGTTCTCTCAAGGGAGACTCAAAAGAACAACAGAGAATGGTTACCTTAATTGTAAGATCTTCTTTTCCCAAGACAACAGTCACTTCAATTGGTGTAAGGGAAGGCCAATTTTCCTGGTGTTCAACTGTTGCTCTCATCGCATTCTAAAGAAATCAAAACCATACAGAATTCAATGGCAGAAGAATGAGAAACAATAAATAACAGTTTTTTATGTTTAAAATAAAAGCAGCACAGAGGGTAATTCAAAGTTCCTATTTTTTTTTAAGTTAGTAGTAAAATAGCTCTGTAAATAGCCATTTATGAATGTGTCATGCAGGATGTATAATGAAAAATATTCATTTACCATGTAACATAGCTCCTGGGAGTAATGTCTGATGGAAAAACAATTCTGCTAGTTGTCAAGTTCTTATTTGTAAGCTTAATTTAAATGTAGAAATTGGTTTTTATAGTCCATTTCCTGGCTCTCTCTTTTCTGTCTTTCCATTACATTTTACATCCAAGCACCAAAGACTATTACATAACAAATGAACAGGGAATTATTGAACCAATTTATTGGCTTTTATAAAACTTGCTGGGAAAGGTTGTTACTATTTAAAAGGATAGTAAATAATTCTAAATTAAATTTCAATTTGCATTTGATTATCATCTTAACTTTTACCAGTGATGGCAAAAAACTCTAGGAGTTGGACCATTCAATTTAAAAATAAATGAAATCAATGAAAAAAGTATCTTTTGTCCTTTTACAGAGAAGAAACTCAAACAAGTTTGCAGACAACTGGATGAATCTCATACAGATAAAGTTTTGGTTTATGTCACCCATTTTCCTCTCTAACCTTCTTGTGGTACATTATCTGCTTTCTGGTTTCTATACGATACTAAATTCTAATCATCAGCTGAAGTAAAAGAAAATAGATCAGATGTCTGTAGTACAATCAATACCTCATTGCACTAACATTAGAATAAGGTAGGAAACAGTAAGTTCTGAGAAAAGCTAAATCAGAATTAGTGGCACATTTCACTTTTTTTAGGTTTCCTCCTCCAGGAGTCCAGGAGACTCTTGGAAAGCATCACAAAGCTTCAGGTGTTTTTTTCTATCTTTTTTGGTGTAAGTACAGTTTTAGTTTGGTCTTAGAACCCGGGGCAGGATTTGATACTTGGTACCTGGCTACCCCAGACCAGTAACATTCACATCCTTGGTGAGCTTGTTAGAAATGCAAATTCTCAGACGTACAGAATCAAAATCTCTGGGCCAGAGCCTAAGAATCTGTGTTTTAAGAAGCCCTCCAGGTGATTCCAATGCATACTAAAGTTTGAGAATCACTGTCCTATAGTCTTGCTATGGAAAGTGTGGAGTGTGGACCGGCAGGAGCACCTGCCAGCTTATTACGAATTCTAAACCCCACCCTAGTCCCACTGAATCAGAATTTTAACAAAATCCCAGATGACTCACATGCACATTAAAGTTGGTTATGGAGGGAACTGACCTCCTTCTGAGTATATTCTAGACTCAGGTTGGAACCCTGCCTGCCACCTGCAGTAGCTCTGGACCTGAACGTCTGGATTCAGAGCTGAACCATCCTGCTGGGGTGTAACAAGGCCCCATTCACTGCAGCATTCACCCCCTGACCTTCCTTAACAAATGCATGAATGACTAGTGCTTTGTTGGACACTTGAAAAAAATAATAAGAACAGGGAGCACAAAGGCATCGTAAATCATACTGCGCATTCTCCAATATGTGTGGATGCTCTCGTGAACTGCATGTGCCCTTTCCAACACTAACTGTACCTTCTTTCTCTTAGGAGCCCTGAAGCATGTTTGGGAGAAGACAGTGAGGCTCCCACTTAGTGGGAAGCGATAAAGGAAATAAGAAGGTAACCTGTGAATTAAAAACAAAACAAAATTGCAATTATTTTTGAAGTGTCATACCTTGAATAGTTCAAAGAGCATATGATGAAGGTGAGAAGGTACATACACAATGTGAATTGGTTGGCCTGGCGATTTTCCTAGAAAAAAATTAAACTCATTTAGAACTGGTAAACAAGTATTTCATTAAAACAAACTTCCGTATCTATTTGATTAATAGAGTCTCCTTATTCCCAGGATTAGAATACTCCCCATCTTCCCTTACTCTGAAATTCTACCCTAGAACCTTCCCTCTTAAACAGTAAACACAACTGGCTTATTTTCAAAATACTGTTACAGCTGCTGCCTTGTGCTCTATGATTAATTTTTGCATTTCTCTACAAATGTATAAGGTCAGATGAAATGTGTGACAAGGGTGCTATAAATTAGATTATGTGGATTATTTGTTTCGTACTGGGCTATTTCAGAGTTAAAATCATACATTTTAAGAAAGAAAAAAAATTCATGTATCCATAGTATAATACCGAAATTAATGTTAGCTATAATTTTCATATTTTATGGGAAAATAACACATTTGATTATTCTTGATTTTTATCAGCCAAACATTAAATCTTACAGGCTAAATATGCTTACATTTCACTGAGAGGCGAAAGAAAACAGAGAAACAAAAACCTCATAATACTGTTTGAGAAGAAAAATAAAAGTATTATTCTTTGGTGTCCCAGGCCTTGGCAAAGTTTGAATCAGAAAACAGAAGGTCTGGCACAATTCCCTCTTTATTTTATCAAACAGTTCAAGCAGTTTATCTATACATATTATGCAACAATGCTGTTAATGCTTAGAGATATTTTTCAATCTTTATTTGTATTCCTATTTTTAAATTAGCAATCGATTACATGTACATATCCCCAGTCCATGAGTTGGGGTACTTTAATTTGAGCAACTTAATTTTAACTGTCCTGCTCTGAGAAGCACTATGGGATAAGATAAAAACAGTGCCTTGCATTCATCATAATATCACTTCAAAGTGGGAAGACCCTCTCTTTTCAGGTACCCTGGAGCTGAAGCCACTGAAGTATGCTCTGCTTCCAAAACAGTTGTGTCTACTTACAGTGCAATTAAATATTTTTTTTTTGTAGTTTAAAAACATTTTTAAAAGAACATTTAACATGAGATCTACCTTCTTAAATATCTAAGTGTACAATATAGTATTATTAACTGTAGGCATGATGTTGTACAGCAGATTTCTAGAACTTATTCATCTTGCATAACTGAAATTTTATATCCATTAAGTAGCAACTCCCCATGTACCCCAGCTCCCAGCCTCTGGCAACCACCATTCTACTTTCTGCCTCTCTGAATTTAACTATTTTACATACTTCAGATGAGTGGTATCACACAGTATTTGTCCCACGACTGGCTTATTTCTTTACAGTACAATTTAAAGTGTTTTTGTTTCCAGGTCTTATGAGTAACTTTGCCACGAGGATATTCCTGCTACCAAGTGGTTCCTCCTACTTCTGGCTTCCCTGACTCCATATTCTGCAATAAGCTATTTTTCTTTGATCTAAGACTGGAACTAGGTTGCTACTCTAAATCTTAAATTACTTGCTCAAACCATTCTTCTTTATGAATCATCATTAATGACTGAATATGCTCAACTGGAACTTTCCAACTGAGATGAAGAGAACTTTGCCTTCAAAAAAGAAGTGTACAAATTCTAGGCAAGTTCAGAAGGGAGAAAAAGAACACAGAAGTTGCTTTGTATTTACAAGATGTAATCATACTGGGAGAACAGCGAATTTCCTGTAGATTAAAATATGTTTTATTTGTAGCTTACCATTCACTTGTGTGAGCTTTAATTCTGGAGATGTTAAATAATACTGGTCACAAAGCATCTTTGAACATTCAAAGGCATCTGAAATAGAAGGTTTTTTCACAATGATGAAATGAATTTATGCCAAGTAAAATTTTCATGTGATCTTCAGTGTGTGTACTATCCTTAAACTAGAATATTCATTAAAGTACAGGTTTATGTATATGAAAAAAATACCTCTTTAATATTTTATTGAAGAATTAAGATAGTGTTGAAGTTATAGCTGTGGCAATAGGAATATGCACACTTCAGAGACTGAACACAATATATAAGAATATGGCACATTAGCCATTACTGTTTGGATTTTTATAATTTTATTAATGATTTTATTAAACCCCTGACTCAAAAGCAAAGGACCTTCATGACAGTATTTATAAAAAATTTAAATAGAACATTCCGAATATAAATTTATTCACAAAGTCACCTCAACTATAGATAAGTCAATCATATAGTGTATATTTTCAATAAGGGAAATGCAGAAATCTAGAAATTACCTTGGACCACGGCTGCCACATCACAGTTTGGATCAATGCTTCCAATGTGAGTTGGGTTTCCTGTCTGTGAGTCACTAAATATAAGAACTGTTGAAAAATAAAAAGAAAAGATGTTGTTATAAAAATCTGGATAATCATGATTAAAATTCTTCTTTCCTAGTCTTACAGGCAGAAACTATCAGTTGCTCTGAAAGAAAATGTTCAATTGTAGTTTTAACTGAGCTCCTGAATAATGAAACATCTGGGTGGGGTATGGCTTATATTCTACACCCTTCTCAGTATATCATGACCATGATGAGCTAACTTACTATGCTGGTTCATCAGCATCCGGGTAGAAATACGGTTCATGTAAAATCGATCCAAGAAATACTGAAGATTTTGATTGGTGACTGGGTCAACTGTACAGCCATCTTTATATTCTATGATTCCTTGTGCCATGGCCGGAACTACATTGTGGTGTCTATTTCGAACTTTGATGAGAGTATCTACAAAACTAAGCCAAAACACATTTACAGTTACTGAAAGTTCAAGTAAGTTTCATTCACTTATATCCCTTAGATTACTTCAAAGAAGGCTAAAGCTTATTTTAAGTAACCATCTAAAGAAATCAAATGATAAAATGTTTGGATGAAGCTTTATTAAGGTTCTTACTTACAGATTCTTCAACTACAATAGAGGAGATAGTATCACAAACAGATTTTTTTTTCCTTCTAGTTAATGTAAAAATACCAGCTTTCTAACTGGTGAATTCATTCTGGGAATTCATTAAGCCTTCTCTTTAAAAAATAATAATTAAAAAATAATTAATATTAAAGAGAATTCTAGAGTGCCATTGTGGAAAAAAACCTTTAAGATTTCTTCTTGGATTTATAAAAATATTCTTCTTTCCTAGTCTTACAGGCAGAAACTATCGGTTACTCTGAAAGAAAATGTTCAATCGCCAGTGACAATGACATATATTAATATTATGTAATAGTAAATCCACCTGTGAATCTAATCATCAGACTAAATTTATAGTAAAAAATAGATTTCCTTAAAAATAAATAGTTCCCTGCACTTGTTCGTACTCAGCCTCATTTTCAATGCCATCATTCCTTATCACTTTTAAAAAACCAACAAGTCAAAACTTGTCATTTGTAAGGGGGAGGTTATTTTTTATTCAGAGTTGTAGCTCCTTTAATTTATGTCTAAAAAAAAATCTTCGGAGTATGTCTGGAAACAGTCAAAGTTTTAGAAACGTATTCTTATTTTTTTAAATTTTATTTTACTAGGTTATGCTAATCACTATACAATACATCATTAGTTTTGGATGTGGTGATCCACGATTCATTGTTTTCATGTAACACCCAGTGCTCCATGCGGTACGTGCCCCTCCCATTAGAAACATATTCTAATGCATAGAACTTACTCTGATAATGCTTTCTGGTCCTCTGGGCTTTTCTCATGGAATTCTACCAAATCCATCAGGCTCTGGATATACCTATAAAGTGACAGGTGTGCTTTAAGTTTTAAAGTTAGGGCGCCTGGGTGGCTCAGTTGGTTAAGCGACTGCCTTCGGCTCAGGTCATGATCCTGGGGTCCTGGGATCGAGTCCCGCATCGGGCTCCCTGCTCAGCGGGGAGTCTGCTTCTCCCTCTGACCCTCTTCCCTCTCGTGCTCTCTCTCATTCTCTCTCTCTCTCAAATAAATAAATAAAATCTTTAAAAAAAAAAAAGTTTTAAAGTTAAATAGTCAGATACAAGTGGCTAAATCATTTCAAAATGATTGCAAAAGAGAAAGTATTATGTTTAAAGTTAAAACTTTCCTTCAAGACACCTGGAAAACACTGTATCTAAAAAAACCCCAAAAAACAAAAAAACAGTGAAGCTACGACTTTAGCCCTCACCTTTCTAACTTAAAATTTATATTTCTTTAATCATTCCAGATCAGTAGTCAGTTTTTTGTTTTATTTGGCAAATGTTTTCTTTTTTTATAGCATTTAGAAATAACTTTTTAAGGAAGGCTTCCTATTTTTTCCTACTATATTCATTCATAGATGAGTAGAAGTCGTGAAAGCAGCAGTAAATACTATGGATGATGTGTTTCAGATTATAATTGCTTAATATGTGTTTCAGATTGTAAATGTTTAATAATATATATATTTATAATATGTATTTATAATATATATTTATATAACTATAATACTTATATATTGTATATTTATAATATGTGTAATTATATAATATATATTTACAGTATTTTTAATATGTATATATCTCTTAAATCAACAAACAAAAAGCTGTGGCGCCAGTGGATTAGGGTGAGGCCCCGGTGTGTATCTGCCTCCGTGTATACCCTGGTCCTATGCTCTAAAAATCTGTTCCTTTGGGTGCTCTACCCTCTCCAAGCCTCATTATCCTCATCTGTAAAATGAGATGATAATAACTGACAATTATTAAGTGCTGGCTGTGTGCCAGATACTGTTTCAAGTACTTTTTTTAATGGATTAGCTCATGTAATTTCACTCACATAACCCTTTGAAGCATATAATTTATTTTCCTCAGTAACAGAGGGGGGAATTGAGGCAGAGAGAATTTAAGATACTTGCCAAGAATTCCACAACTAGGAAGAGGCCGAGGCAGGATTTGAACCCAAAGCCTGCTGTTAATTGGTTTCTAAGTAAAAAAGATTAGATCCTCTAAATGTAGTCCTTCTGTCTATTTCTAGGATAGCATTCCGTGTGCAATGTCAAATTCTGTCTTTTATTATTTAAAATACAATTACATTGTGAAAGTATGTACTTTTTCAAGGCAAGATGTCTGTAGCTTTATAAATGTCTATGATAACTTACCCTAAATTATTAAAAACATCTTTACATCTTTCAAAAATATTTACTGTTCAGCCCACCCGTTTTCCAATTATGATGCTAACGTATTATAAGAATTCATACTCAGATACTAGTCTTAAAAATAGAGACTGTTTCAGAATGATTCACCACTTACCAGCTTTTAACTAATTGCACTGAAGAAGTATTGACTAATCGATCAGGGAGGATATCAATTTCCTTCAGGATATTGGCTAGCCTCACAGGCAATTCTTGTCTCAAAAATGCAAAAGAAGTTCTTTCACACGCATTTTCTGAACCTGTAATAAATAACTTTTATTTAGCTTTGGGGAAAAAGTAGCTCTAAATGATACATTTGAATAGTATTAACTATCCAATATTGGACACACACACATATCATAAAATTATAGTTTCACCCTCAGTTGGGTTACTATTTATAGTAAGAAGAAGTATCTCCTTCTTCATTGTCTTTTTCTTTACTTTATCTTTTTTTTTAAATGACCAATATGAGAATTGTTTTCTTTTTTTGGAAGAGGATTCACTTCCATGAAGTCAAAATATCCCATAGCTCAGTCAACATCACAATGTCAACCTCACAACATCGTTCAGAAAGTTCTAGATATGAAATTGGAGTAGAGGGATAAAAGCGTGGGTAGGAGTGATGATGTTTCCACATTAGTGATAAATAATACCACAACTAAATCCTTGAAATTTCCCTTATAAGATCACTGCAGAAAGTTTGTAAACAGTTTTGGCAGTAATGCAAATATATGGAAAACCCTAATGGTAAAGAGACAAATCTGTTAGCAATGCAGAGATGAAGGTGGCTAAGGGATAAAATCTGAATTAATTTGAGGCTACTTTGTAACATTAGGAATCCTCCCCCAAAAGTATCATGCTGTGAAGGAGGGGATAAAGTTTTTTAAATCATTGTTAAGTAGTGACAGAAAGCAGTAAGTATTTTGACTGGAAGCTTTGGACGGTAAGATGAGCTCAAACCATCCAGTATCAGCGGGTCAGCAAGTGGCCTTGACCTGTAGGCACAAACTGTCAGAAATAAGGCAGATCTAGGAAAGGGCAAGGTGCACTGGCGTCGAGGCTCCAAGTTTCAGCAGAAGAGCAGACTCCAGTTATTTTAAGCAATGAGCTCTGCCCTCCCTGCACAAAGGCTGAAAGTTAAGGAAGCTCCCCAACCCCAGCACCCCCACCCGGCCCTACTTCCCAGCTCACCAAAGTCCAGGAGTTGCTTTATGGACAGCGGGGACGGGCTGTAGCGTGAAAAATGCTCCACCTCGCGCGGCACCAGGCCGGCGCTGCGCATCATGAAGCGGGCCGCCTTCATCTTGATGCCCACCCTGCCCGGCAAGCGCTGGAGCTGGCTTGAGGAACGAAGGCTGAGGAAAGCAGAACCTGGGACCGAGGAGGGGGCGGTGCGCGTCTGGGCAAGGAGGGCAGGTGGGCTGACTCGTGCCTGGCACCCGGCCTGGGCTGAGATTCTGGGGTGCTTCCGAGTGGAGGAGGCCGGCAGTAAGCGTGAGGAGCCGCGAGTGGCTAGAGACTCAAGTTCCCGTCTGGCCACCGCCGGCCGCCTCCCGCCGCTTTATTTGTTTCCCCGCACGCTCCCCACCAACTCCAAAGGGGAGGAGTCACTGGGACTTGGAGACTCGTCCAGAACTGGGGCCGCGCCAATCAGCTCAGATAAAGAACTCTGGGCCCCGCCCCCCGGCGCGCGGTCCCGTCGGTGGAAAGACCTGGCACCACTGCCCGGGGCTGTGAGGAGTAAGGGGGAAGGGGGAAGGAGGAAGGTGAAGCGGACATCTGGAGGTACATGGGCTCAAGATTAGCCACTTGGAACAAGTCCCGGATCGCGTGGGCTGGGAGCCCGCCCAGACTCGTCCTTGTTTACAAGTGAGAGACAGTCTCAATGTCACGCATTCCTGACCAGAAACTATTTCCGAGAATCTGAGCTCCGGGATGTCATTGGTTCTTGCTCAGAGCGGGCTTTTACAGTAGCCAATCAGCTGCATTCAAAAGTATGAGCTTCTCTGCCATTGGACAGTGAGAGAAATAAATAGCTTAAAGAGTGCTTCTAGTCTTTTCTCCAGGAGCGAACAGTACAATTCAGGAGCTGAAAGTTCCTTTTGGCAAGACTTAGGCTTGAGTAACTTCCCAAAATACATTTACTTTTTCCTGTGGCCATAAAAGGCCATCAATTTGTTTTTTCCCAGTAATACATTCTCTTCATTAGGTTTAACCCTGTTAATTAAAAACAAAGTTATAAAGGGATCAATTTGTCAGTTTAACTCGCCGCCTTCTACCATCAGAATTTATTCATTCTGACCTCCTGTATAGAATGTCCTTAATTCAAATCTTTGTCTACTCTTAAATGTCTAGCACAAACTATGTGCTGCAAGAGGTCTTTCCTGATGGCCTCTCCTCCATCCTTCTTCTAACATGGCCTTTGTCACTTAGGACATTATATCGTAGCTATTTATATTGTATTGACCTCTCTGAATCCCCTTCCCTGAAAAGGATTAGGGTTGGGACCAAGTCCCGTGTATCCTCGTGATTCCTACCCTGCTTTATCACTACTTAAGCTTAAACAATTGTGCAAACATGGGGGAAGCTCTAAATTGCATCTACACTTGGAGATAGGTTTTGATACCACTATGATATATATATTATATATATATACATATATATTTTTATTTTTATTTTTAGAGAGAGAGAGAAGGAGACTGTGTGTGCAAGTGGGGGGGAGGGGGGGAGGGGGAGAGAGAGAGGGAGGGGGGGGGAGAGAGAGAGAGAGAGAGAGAGTCTTAGGCATGCTCCAGGCAGGACAAAGCTGGACATGGGCCTTGATCCCACCACCCCCAGATCATGACCTGAGCTGAAATCAAGAGTCAGATGATCAACTGACTGAGCCACCCAGGTACCCCTAGGATTTGTATTTTTGTACTCCAATTCCTTTATTACATATTTACATAGCTTGATGAAGCAAGAAAAAAAAAGAAAAGAAAAAAGAAGAGCAAAACAAAAATGTGTACAAAAAGCCAAACAATGAAATAAATTTGTCTCCGATGAAGCAAGAAAAATTTAAGGTAAAAATACACCACACTATCTCCCCCCTGGATTATATCTTAAGAACAGAAGTAAAAGAATGCATTTGCTTTTCTTTCCATGTCTGTGGGATCTGGAATAGGCAAAAATGCATATTATAAAGAATTACACTCTTTAATTTGCAGAGGAAAGGCCGTGGAAAATGATGTATTACAGGCAGGTCTAATTTTGGAAAGCCCCACCAGTGCTCTCCTGGCTTACCCAGCACTACTTCCCCTACGTGTTGCCAGATGACTAAAGATCAGGCGAAGTCATATGATGTTCACAGAGATGGCTCAGTGCTAAGTGTGTACTGAGGTCACCAAACTTGTCTCCATGCCATCCCATCCAAGAATATTTACCGGATTACCCTCACAGTGCATTGCATTCTTCTATGTCATTTCTCTATGATGGAAACTGTTATAATTGGTGACATTTATGATAACTGGGCTGGAATAGCCAGGTAAAATTGTTTACACAGCTGGCTAAGTCACTATGTATCACCATGATTAGAGAGTGACTTGGAAAGATAGTGGCACTTGTATTCTCCGGCTGACCACTGATCTTGGAGGTTATCCAGTCTCTACAGAAGTAAAGCAAAGAGAATTATTATTTGGGGGCAATGGTTATGGAGAAATTTGTGCATTCATTCAAGTAAAGGTAAACCATGAGAGGACTATCAAATGATTTGGTGCTGATGAGCAGGGGGAAGTATCAAAGTTTCCCCCTTGTACACAGTCCTGAACACAGCACCCCTGCTTGAGGCACCTGATACCTGAACTTTTCAAGAGTATGCTTACGTAGCATCAAGTTAATTCTATCCAGCTTGCTTAGCAGAATCTGATAACATAAGACCACTGATAGAGCTTTAAGGATGCAAGTGACACTTTCGCCAGAGGGCTGGAGATGTCTAATTTGACAAAAATCCTTCAAGACCCTGAAAAAGTTGCCTTTTCAATTTTTTCACCTCTAGGGACATATTGGGAGGGAGCATTAAAATATAAATATAAATAAATATATATATATATATATCAAGAACTTCAAAAGCCATGATGGAAGCAAGAGAGAGAATGTGTGTGTATTGCTGAATATGTATGTGTATGTATAATAGAATATGTATGTATATATGTAGAATATTTAAAGTTAAAAAATTAAAAAATTAACAGTAGACTTGAAGAAATTATTTATAAAATATGTAAGAGACAAATGATTAGTTAAGAAATGGCTGTTTCAGCAGGGAAAAAAATAGTCATGATGTATTCTCTCTTGGGAATTATAGATAATGGCCTGGAGCTACCTTAGATTTGGTAGGCAAGAAAGGTCTCTCTGAGAAAGTGATAATTATAGGCAATTGAGCAGCCTTCTTTTGGGGAGTGAGAAGGGAATATTGGTGAAAGCATATTGGTGAAGAGATTGGGGAAAGCAGGCCTAAATCACCATTTGGTCTGTGATATTTCTTATAATTGGTATTTTTAGAGGCTACTAGGTGCCAGGAGCTGGACTAAATGCTTTGGTTGGATTGAAACATCTTCTTTCAAATATCTCGGACTAATAGTGGGTGGTGGAAAACAATGACTAATTAAAAAGTTTTTTTTTTTATTCATGGGACTTTCATTTAATCCTCAGAGCAAAAAAAAAATACAATTAAATGCATTTAAAAACAGTTTATAAAAGAGATTTGTTCGATCAATGTGTCATGTTGATGGTGATAGTAATGGTGCTCAGGGGTATTTGGAGGAAGGGCTATGTTGGGAATCAGGAAATGTGTCCTCTCCTAACTGGCTGTGGGGATGACTTGAGAAACATGAGCAAGATTTGGGCAAATAATTGGTAGACAGTGAGGAAGGATGTCTAAGCCTGAGTGAGCAAAAGCATGGATGTGGGGACTAGAGATATAGTGGAGAAGTAATGACTAGATTGGTCTGGCTGCCGTCTGGAGTACCCCAAGGAAGAAGGACATGGGAGCTTAGCGTTATATCATAAAAACCTTAAATGCTGATACAAGGACTTTGAGGTTCCTGAGGTAGGTAACATGGAACTGTTGGAGCTCAAATTTGTTAGCAGTTAAACAATTCAATGCAATAAAACTTCATTGAACACCCATTATGTACCAGACACTATGATTGGTGCTGAGGCCATCAAGATGAAAAAAGCATAGTCGCTGTCTTCAAGGACAGGAGAAAAACATGTAAATAATCTAAAGAAAAAATAATGTGATATCTAGAAGGTGTATGTGTGGCGGGGGGTCAGGGAAGACTTCCTTGGAGGTAGTGACATGTCATCTGAGTTATAAAGATTGAAAAGAAGTTCGAAGGCACACAAAAAAGAAAGTGTTAGGGTAATGGTAGAGGGAATGAATAGAACCACTTTACTGATAGGCTTTCCAGCTCTTGTCAAATCTGAGAACAATGAAAATAAAAAGTTCTGTGATGTTCTAAGCCTGTATTACTGGGAGGGGGTGATTTCATTAGTAGAAGCAGGGAAGTCAAAGGGTCAGGAGGAAAGGGTAGGCTGACTGCAGGGGGGAACACAAATGATGCGTTTGTTTGGGAACACAGTTAAATGAGAAATCACGGGGGAAGAAGTCACGGCGGTGGTAGGGCGGTGGTTCCTGGGGAGGGGAAGGTGAGAATTCAAGGCTGTTCGGCCATTGCCAAGAAGTGAAGATAGGTGGGTGAGACTCACGCCCGTGTCTTTCCACAAGGCTCCCCTCTCCTTCCAGCCTACAGCTCTAGCTCACTTTTTCTTCTGTGCACAATACTTCCTTCTGAAGAAGCCCTTGGTTTCATTCTTTGCCTCCTTACACTTATAAAGGCTACAATTCTTCCCCTCAATAAAGCAACACCAAAACAAAATAGTTCATTTTTCTTTTTTGGCACCTATAGCTTCAATGTTACCAGGAAAAAAAATAGGTCAATCCTGAAGCTAACACATCTTGACTTTTTGTGGGAGTTAAGAAGATTTTTGCTTCAGGCTGAGCATTCTTTCTCCCGCTCCCACCCAGAAATTTCTTAATTGTCTCTGGTATTTGTGTTGAAAACCAATAAGGGAAGGTGAGCAGAGGAAATGAAAAATTAACTAAAGAAGAAAAACAAATGTGTAACGGACATATGGAAATATGCTCAAACTAATGAGTGAGTAGGAAAATAAAAAGTAGTAAGACAATGCTGCATATCAAAGTTCTGTCAGATGGCAAATAACAAAAAAAGCTAATAACATCTCCTCGTGTTGGCAAATCCTGGGGAAATAAGCGTTCTCCTATACTATTTGTGGGAGTGTATAATTGGCACATTTTTTTGGAAGGCAATTGGCAGAATTTATAAAAATTGTAAGGATAGTTACCACACGTTTTAGTCATTCCACTTCTAGAAACGTATCCTAGAGTTTTACCAACAGAGAGTGCAGAGATACATGTATGAGATGATTCATTGCAGTATTACCTGCAAGAACAAAAAGAATGTGAGAACGTGTGTACTCATGAGGGAACAGATAAAAATAAATGACATATCCATGCACGAAGATACCTGCTGTTAGTGGCAAGGGGACGGTTGGCTTACAGTGGCCAGCGGCGGTATCTTTGCGATCCATGCAGGGTTTGAACTGAGGCCATGCTCTTCCCATCCAGCCTCAATGATGGACAGGAACCTAGGGCTGGCCATTTCTCCTCCATGTGGGCCTCTGTTAATGGGAATTCTTCGCTCCCAGGACCTCTTCTGGTTGGCTACGGCTTTGTTACATTTGCACTGTGGTGTGAGTCTGTCCCTGGCCAATTCTGCTTCCTACGCCCCCTTTCCTTCCACAGATGTTACATATACCACACAGTCTCCATGCTTTCCCTACCCAATATTGCTTCTTTCCTCTCCTCAGACCTTTCACAGACCATCCCCCAGCCAATCCAGCTGAGAGCTCCAAAGCAAACATTTTCCAGTAGAGGAGTCCTGCCCTGGACAGAGATAGAGGTCATTCCCCTGGTCCTTGAATGTATATATAACTGGGACTTACAAACTTGGCAGTTGGCATTTGGAAAAATCCCACATTACGTCCGTGGCCTATGGAGTTACAGAGCTGTCATAGTGGGGAAGGCCAAGTATAAACCTCTGAAAATGCCTCCAACTAAGGTAGCAAATACCAACCAATATGGTATCCTGCTAGGAATGATGGAGATTAGTTCCGTCCTTATAAGTATTTCAAGAGTATCGGTTCCATCATATCTCCACTGAATTCATCTGTGGAAACTGGGTAATTCCTTGAGAATGACTGTAGACTATTATAAACCAATGGAGTGGTGGCCCTGCATTGCTACACGTAGTGTTTTTGCTAGAGCAGATTAATATGACTCCAGGTACATATTATGCAGCCACTGATTTGGTGAACGTATGCTTTTGTTTCTCCCCCAATCCAAAAAACAAAACAAAACCCCAAAACAAAAAACCCAGACCCTCTTGCATTCCTCTCTCAGCCTCTGCTCACCAGAGGACCTAGACGGACATCATTTGTGTTAGAAAGTTGTCCTCTATATTTTGTTAATTGTAAAACATGCCACAGGCCAACATGTATATAGTAAGGTCCAATTTCTCTTTAAGAAAAAAAATCAAGAGGGGCACCTGGATGGCTCAGATGGTTAAGCCTCTGCCTTCAGCTCAGGTCACGATCCCAGTGTCCTGGGATCGAGCCTCGCCTCAGGCTCTTGGCTCAGCAGGGAGCCTGCTTCTGCCTCTCCCCCTGCTCGTGCTCTCTCTCTGTATCTCTCGGGTCTCAAATGAATAAATAAAATCTTTTAAAAAAAGAAAAAAATAAAGAAAAACTATATTACGTGAATATGGGTGTATGCGTGTAAAGAGACTGGGAGGAAACCATACCCAACACTCAATCATACTATTATTGAATGTGTGTAAAAAGGAACTCTCTCTTCCTTCTTTATACCTCCATATTACATTTTCCATGGTGCATGACTCAGTGCTTTATACAGTAAAGCCAGTAATAGTTCTTGACCAACGAACAATGTATAAAATACACTGCTTTAGGAAAGGTTGTTTTCCATCGTTTAATTGACCTTTTCTTGGCCACGTTTTCTTTACCCGCCGGGGTCCCCGGCTGCATTACTTCTTTCATTCTCGTGGTCGGTCATCCTCTTCTTGTTCTTCTGCTGCTTCTCTTACTCTCTCTTAACCAAGGAACAGACATGTTATTTTCCCTGTGGCTGTTTTCCCTGAGATAATATGCACTCAGGTCTTCCCTAAGCCTGCTCCTGGTGGGATCCCTCCCTCCCAGGCTGTTATGACACATCGAGGTACAGAAGGGAACAGGGGCCATCTGGTTCCACATAGTTCAGCTAAATGGCTCTCTGGGCTCTGTGTTATACTGTTGGACCTCAGAGTCTACCTGGGCCAGTCCTCTCATGCCTCAAGTGCTGATTTAACTCAGGTATGACCTGACATTCCCTCCTGTCACCCCATACATCTTTGACTAGTTTCTTCTCCAGATTGATTTGTGTATTCCCCCGATCTGACGTGGCCTCTCACTCTCTTGGCCGTTCTTCCACACATTTCTGTTTTGCCTTCTGGAACTTGGCGTTTGTTCTCAAACTTCCCACCTCCCCAATTTCTTCTCTGAGTATTCCTTTTATATTCTCATCACAACTTGAGGACACCATGTCTCATAAGACTTCTTAAGTGTAGATGGCTTTTCTTCTCAACTCAAAATACTTCATGGCCTGAAAACAAGATGGGTGTCACCCTCTTCCCACACCTTATTTATTACTTCTCTGCATTCAAAATATTACTACTCCACCATTCTCCTTTAAAAGCACAGGGCCTTTGAAGACAAGGCATCAGACAACACCACCAACTACCTTTTTATCACTGCCTTATATGGACTACTTGGCTACTTCCTTAGTAGCCAAGGAATGTACCATGGTATGATTCCTATCATCATTCTTGTTGATTTCAACATCACTGTGAATGATCCTCCAATACTTTCATACCTCAGTTCATCAATCTCTCAAGTTATCAATATCTATCTACAATTCACTGATATCTATCCATTCCCATGACCACACCCTAGAATTCGGCTTCACAAATGATACCATGACATCCACAATATTGAAAACAAATATGTCCCTCCCTATATGCCACCTCCCATGCTCCTACAGTACTTGACTCAACTGCCAAACTCACAGAGACTCCCATTTTGCCTTTCTTCATACTTTGTATGCATTTTCTTTTCTTCTTTCCCAGTGTAGGTTACATGGTCCAACACTATGATTATATTCTTAGGAAAACTCTTAATGCTCTCTCTGTTTCACCCACTGAGTGAACCAACCCTAGTTAAATCATTCTAAATATATAGAGTGTGTACGAATTTCAGTCCATAAATGCCAAATATGCAAGTGTTGACATTTTCCTTTTCTTTCGCTTTCCTATAAGTCAGGTCAATGTCTATTCTGAGGCCTTTTGGTTAATGTGAGATTTTACCATTCTTTCCAACAAGGTTGCGTCTATGTTCCCAGTAGCTCATATAGTCCCAAAGTATCGAGGCAGGTGGACATCTAGTGCTTGGTGTCATCTAGCCATGCTAGCATCCATTGAGGTGTTTCTCATTGAATCTGCTCCTAGATTGTTGATTAATGCAAATTGCAGCTCTTTTATCCTTCATTCCCATCTAAAAGACCTATTCAAGTCTGCTTCTCTCTCTTTGGCCCTGTCAGCTCTTGGGTACATGAGCAGCATTTCATTCTGCTTCTTTTTTTTTTTTCCTATTATGTTAGTCACCATACAATACATCATTAGTTTTTGATGTAGTAATCCACGATTCATTGTTTTCACATAACACCCAATGCTCCATGCAGTGCATGCCCTCCTTAATACCCATCACCGGGCTAACCCATCCCCCCTCCCCCCTCCCCTCTAGAACCCTCAGTTTGCTTCTCAGAGTCCATTGTCTCTCAGGTCATCTCTCCCTCCGATTTCCCCCCCTTCATTTTTCCCTTCCTTCTCCTAGTGTCCTCCATGCTGTTTCTTATATTCTACAAATAAATGAAATCATCTGATAATTGACTTTCTCTGCTTGACTTATTTCACTTAGCATAATCTCTTCCAGTCCCATCCATGTTGATGCAAAAGTTGGGTATTCATCCCTTCTGATGGCTGAGTAATATTCCATTGTATATATGGACCACATCTTCTTTATCCATTCATCTGTTGAAGGGTATCTCGGCTCCTTCCACAGTTTGGCTATTGTGGACATTGCTGCTGTGAACGTTGGAGTGCAGATGGCCCTTCTTTTCACTATATCTGTGTCTTTGGAGTAAATACCCAGTAGTGCAATTGCTGGGTCATAGGGTAGTTCTATTTTTAATTTTTTGAGGCACCTCCACACTGTTTTCCAAAGTGGCTGTACCAACTTGCATTCCCACCAACAGTGTAAAAGGTTTCCCCTTTCTCCACATATCTCCTTCATATCTGGGCTCTCTATTCTGTTCCATTGGTCTCTATATGTCTGTTTTTGTGCCAGTACCGCGCTTCTTGGTGATCACTGCTTTGTAATATAGCTTGAAATCGGGCAACGTGATGCCCCCAGCTTTGTTTTTCTTTTTCAACATTTCCTTGGCGATTCAGGGTATTTTCTGATTCCATACAAATTTTAGGATTGTTTGTTCCAGCCCTTTGTAAAATGTCATTGGAATTTTGATCGGGATGGCATTGAAGGTATAGATTTCTCTGGGTAGCATAGACATTTTAACAATGTTTATTCATTCCCACCAACAGTGTAAAAGGTTTCCCCTTTCTCCACAACCTCTCCAACATTTGTTGTTTCTTGCCTTGTCGATTTTTGCCATTCTAACTGGTGTAAGGTGGTTTCTCAATGTGGTTTTGATTTGAATTTCCCTGATGGCTAATGATGATGAACATTTTTTTATGTGTCTGTTAGCCATATGTATGTCTTCTTTGGAGAAGTGTCTGTTCATGTCTTCTGCCCATTTTTTGACTTGATTATTCATTTTTGGGGTGTTAAGTTTGAGAAGTTCTTTATAGGTCTTGGATGCCAGCCCTTTATCTGTACTGTCATTTGTAAATATCTTCTCCCATTCTGTGTGTTGCCTCTTTGTTTTGTTGACTGTTTCTTTTGCTGTGCAGAAGCTTTTTATCTTGGTGAAGTCCCAGAAGTTTATTTTTGCTTTTGTTTCACTAGCCTTTGGAGATGTATCTTGAAAGAAGTTGCTGTGGCTGTTGTCAAAGAGGTTACTGCCTATGTTTTCCTCTAGGATTTTGATGGATTCCTGTCTCACATTGAGGTCTTTCATCCATTTTGAGTTTATCTTTGTGTATGGTGTTAGAGAATGGTTGAGTTTCATTGTTCTGTATATAGCTGTCCAATTCTCCCAGCGTCATTTACTGAAAAGACTGTCTTTTTTCCATTGCATATTTTTCCTGCTTTGTTGAAGATTATTTGATCATAGAGTCGAGGGTTCATATCTGGGCTCTCTATTCTGTTCCATTGGTCTATATGTCTGTTTTTGTGCCAGTACCATGTTTCTTGGTGATCACTGCTTTGTAATATAGCTTGAAATCAGGCAACGTGATGCTCCCAGCTTTGTTTTTCTTTTTCAACATTTCCTTGGCGATTCGGGGTCTTTTCTGATTCCATACAAATTTTAGGATTGTTTGTTCCAGCACTTTAAAAAATGTCATTGGAATTTTGATCGGGATGGCACTGAAGGTATAGATTTCTCTGGGCAGCATAGACATTTTAACAATGTTTCTTCTTCTGATCCATGAGCATGGAATGTTTTTCCATCTTTTTGTGTCTTCTTCAATTTCTTTCATGAGTGTTCTGTAGTTCCTAGACTATAGATTCTTTACCTCTTTGATTAGGTTTATTCCGAGGTCTATCTTATGGTTTTTGGTGCTATTGTAAATGGAATCATTTCTCTAATTTCTCTTTCTACAGTTGCATTGTTAGTGTATAAGAAAGCAACAGATTTCTGTGCATTGATTTTGTATCCTGCCACATTACTGAATTGCTGTATGAGTTCTAGTAATTTGGGGGTGGAGTCTTTTGGGTTTTCCACATAAAATATCATGTCATCTGCAAAAAGAGAGAGTTTGACTTCTTCTTTGCCAATTTGAATACATTTTATTTCTTTTTGTTGTCTGATTGCTGTTGCTAGGACTTCTAGTACTATATTGAACAATAGTGGTGAGAGTGGGCATCCTTTGCGTGTTCCTGATCTTAAGGGAAAGGCTCTTTTCCCCATTGAGGATGATATTCACTGTGGGTTTTTCACTGATGGGTTTTATGAACTTGAGGAATATTCCTTCTATCCCTATACTCTGAAGAGTTTTAATCAGGAAAGGATGCTGTATTTTGTCAAATGCTTTTTCTGCATCAATTGAGAGGACCATATGGTTCTTCTCTCTATTAATGTGTTCTATCACATTGATTGATTTGCGAATGTTAAACCACCCTTGCATCCCGGGGATAAATCCCCCTTGGTCGTGGTGGATGATCCTTTTGTATTGTTGGATCCTATTAGCTAGGATTTTGTTGAGGATTTTGGAATCCATATTCATCAGGGATATCGGTCTGAAATTCTCCTTTGTGATGGGGTCTTTGCCTGGTTTGGGGATTAAGGTAATGTTGGCCTCATAGAATGAGTCTGGAAGCTTTCCTTCTGTTTCTATTTTTGAAACAGCTTCAGGAGAATAGGTATTATTTCTTCTTTGAACGTTTGGTAGAATTCCCCAGGGAATCCATCAGGCCCTGGACTCTTGTTTTTTGGGAGGTTTTTGATCACTGCTTCAATCTCGTTACTGGTTATTGGCCTATTCAGGTTGTCAATTTCTTCCTGTTTCAGTCTTGGGAGTTTATAGGTTTCCAGGAAGGCATCCATTTCATCCAGATTGCTCAGTTTATTGGCATATAGTTGTTGATAATAATTTCTAATAATTGTTTCTATTTCCTTGATGTTAGTCATGATCTCTCCCCTTTCATTCATAATTTTATTAATTTGGGTCCTTTCTCTTTTCTTTTGGACAAGTCGGGTCAGTGCTTTATCAATCTTATTAATTCTTTCAAAGAACCAGCTTCTAGTTTCATTGATTTGACCTACTGTGTTTCTGGGTTTCTAACTCATTGATCTCTGCTCTAGTCTTAATTATTTCTCTTCTAATGCGTGGCTTAGGCACTGTTTGTTGCTTTTTCTCTAGTTCTTTAAGGTGTAGAGTTAGTTGGTGAATTCAGGATTTTTCTATTTTTTTTGAGTGAGGCTTGGATGACTATGTATTTCTCCCTTAGGACTGCCTTAGTAGTATCCCATAGGTTTTGGACCGATGTGTTTTCGTTCTCATTGGTTTCCATGAATTGTTTAAGTTCTTCTTTGATTTCCTGGTTGACCCAAACATTCTTAAGCAGAGTGGTCTTTAGCTTCCAAGTGTTTGAATTTCTGCCAAATTTTTTCTTGTGATTGAGTTCCAGTTTTAAAGCATTGTGGTCTGAGAATATGCAGGGAATAATCTCAATCTTTTCCTATCAGTTGAGCCCTGTGACCCAGTATATGGTTCTGGAGAAAGTTCCATGTGCGCTCGAGAAGACTGAGTATTCTGTTGTTTTAGGGTGGAATGTTCTGTACATATCTATGAGGTCCATCTGGTCCAGTGTGTCATTCAAAGCTCTTGTTTCTTTGTTGATTTTCTGCTTAGATGATCTATTGCTGAGAGTGAAGTATTGAGGTCTCCTACAATTAACATATTGTTATCAATATGACTCTCTATTTTGGTTAACAGTTGGCTTATGTAGATGGCTGTTCCCATGTTGGGGGTGTAGATATTTACAATTGTTAGATCTTCTTGTTGGATAGACCCTTTAAGAATGATAAAGTGTCCTCTGTGTCTCTAACTACAGTCTTCAGTTTAAAATCTAATTTGTCTGATATAAGAATTGCTCCTCCGGCTTTCTTTTGAGGTCGGTTGGTATGGAAGATGCATCTCCATCCCTTCACTTTCAGTCTGGATGTATCTTTAGGTTCAAAATGAGTCTCTTGTAGACAGCATATGGATGGGTCCTGTCTTTTTATCCAATCTGCAACCCTGTGCCGTTTTATGGGAGCATTTAGGCCGTTCAAGTTGAGAGTGATTATTGAAAGATATGAATTTATTGTCATCATGTTGCCTGTGAAGACCTCATTTTTATAGATTGTCCCTGTAAATTTCTTTTCTATATCACTCTTGGCGTATTTCTCCTTTTATAGAACCCACCCTTAATATTTCTTTCAGGGCCGGCCTAGTGGTCACATATTCTTTCAGTTTCAGCTGGTCTTGGAAGCTCTGCATCTCTCCATCCATTCTAAATGACAGCCTTGCTGGATAAAGTATTCTTGGCTGCATATTCTTCTCATTTAATACCCTGAATATGTCTTGCCAGCCCTTTCTGACTTGCCAGGTCTCTGTGGATAGGTCTGACCTTATTCTGATGTTCCTCCCTCTGTACGTAAGGAATCTCTTCCCCCTAACTGCCCTTAAGATGGTTTCCTTGGTTCTAAGATTTGCGAGTTTTACTATTACATGCCGGGGTGTTGGCCTGTTTTCCTTGATTTTGGGAGGGGTCCTCTCTGCCTCTAGGACAAGAATGTTTGTTTCATTCCCCAGATTAGGGAAGTTCTCAGCTATGATTTGCTGAAATATATCTTCTAGTCCTCTCTCTCTCTCTCTGCTCCCCCCCAGGAATTCCAATAATTCTGACATTGGAACATTTCATGGTGTCACTATTTCTCTGATTCTATTTTCATGGATTCTGAGTTGTTTCTCTTTGGCCTCCTCTTTTCCCTTTTTGTCTATTAATTAGTCTTCTAGGTCACTAATTCATTCTTCTGCCTCACTTATCCTAGCTGTTAGATTATCTAGATTAGATTGGATCTCATTGATAGCATTTTTAAGTTCTGCCAATTCAGCTTTCATTTCTGCCCTTAGAGACTCTGTGTTGCCACTAATTGATTTCTCCATTCTAGCTATTGTCTTCACAATTGCTACCCTGAATTCCATCTCCAACATCTTGGTTATATCTGAATCCATTTGTAAATCTGTGGCATAAATCATAGTCTCAGTCTTTCCTATTTTGGGGGTTCCTCCTCCTAGTCATTCTGTTGAGGGGTGGTTGAGGGAATGTATAGAGTCCAAATTATTGACCACAAGCCAAGCAAGATGCACCTGTTTTATAGGGACCTTAGGGTTGATGGCCTTTTGTTTTCCAAGCCTGCCTTCTGGGGGAGGGGCCTGCCGCGCTGCTACTCAGGCAACACTGTTTGGGCAGAGTTGCCCTGCTCCCTGTGGCAGGGGATGGGCTGAAAACCGGTTTTGGGGGACTTTTGTTCTCTGGCGGCTTTCCCTGGCAGCTTTCCGCCTCTCCTCTGAGAGTCAGAGCAGAAGAGACCATTTCCAGCCCTCTGCCTCAGAGCAGAGAGATCGCAGTCTGTTCTTCAGTAAGCTCTCCAGGCCACACTATCTCCGTTTCTGTCTGTGCTGCTATAAACTGCAGCGTCCTGGGTTGTGCGCCCCTCTGCAGCGCTCCCAGTCCTTGCCTCCAGGTCGGGGTGCGTCTCTGCCCTTTGTGCTTCTAAAACTGCCAGCCGCCCCCAGTTCACATGAACGGCCCCGCTGCTCCGGGTTTCCATCTGGGGGCTGCCCTATAGTCCTTTCCCCATTGCTACCGGTCTGCGAGGCTATGCCTGGTCCCCAGCATGGGAGGCTATCACTCACTGGCATTGTAGGATTCCCATGGCTGGCTCCTTCCCACTGGCATTTATCCTCTGATACCTGCCCATGGAATCGTGGCTCCCCTCTTCATACCACGGAACCAACTGCCTGCTTTTCTTGTGCTTTTCCAAGTGTTAAGCAATGAAATTTGTGTTACTTCTCTAATTATAGGAAAAATTAAGGTTATTTCCCAAAAGTTGAAATGCCAATAGATAAGGCAAGAGAATAGGCAAACGAATTTGGCATATATCCATTCAGAATAGACTTTTGACAGAACTGGAAGGCCGAATCAGGACAGGGAATTGAATCAGTGCTCTCCTGCCTTCTATTCTAACCCCCTTGGGTATATCAAGAAGCCAGGAGATTCCAGGCCTGAGGAGCCCATAATCAGCTCTTTCTCTCCCTTATCGTCCTGGCCTATTGCCTTCTGTGGACTGACATTGAACTACTGTCAGCTGAAACTTTACTTCCATGTGTGTGGCTTCTTCCTTTTCTCTGATTGCTGATCTTTGCCTAAATTTCCTGAGATTATCACCAAATAAGACATTTCGTCTCCTTCTAACCCTCACCCCCTCCTAGCCCCTCACCCCACACGGTGTTCAAACAGGAATCTCTTATTTGGAAAACCCAAACCCTAAAAGTTAAAACTTAAGTCCAGCCCTGGTTTCTGTAGAACTGACTGGCTGCCTTAGACAAGCTTTCCTGGTGTTCTAGATAATAAAAGGAACCCAAATCAGGCACAGTTCACCTGGAAGAAAAATTTTAGAGGTCGTTTCATTTTGTGATTTCTTTGCTTAACCCAGTGCAGGGCGGTGGATGATCAAAACCATGTCAACATCCCACTGAGTATCCACTTGAAAATGAGAAAATTTAGTCAGTTATACACACATTCCTTGTTGCATTAATTCAATCAATTCTTGGGTACTGGCCTATTAGTATATGCAATGCATTGTATGTCTATATACTGCTAAAAAAACCCAAAATTTAGCTGAGTAAATTTTGAAGATCTATTTAGCTTTATTAAACCATTCATGAACTGGGCAGCATCCCATCTAGCGAGTAGAGGGAAGCTCTGAAGAGTCATACAAAATGGAACTTTTATTTTATAATTTTTTTTATTATGTTATGTTAGTCACCATATAATACACCATTAGTTTTTGATGTAGTGATCCACGATTCATTGTTTTCGTATAATACCCAGTGCCCATGCAGTACGTGCCCTCCTTAATACCCATCACCGGGCCAACCCATCCCCCCTCCCCCCTCCCCTCTAGAACCCTCAGTTTGTTTCTCAGAGTCCATAGTCTCTAATGGTTCGTCTCTCCCTCCGATTTCCCTCCCCTTCATTTTTCCCTTCCTTCTCCTAATGTCCTCCATGCTGTTCCTTACGTTCCATAAATAAGTGAAACCATATGATAATTGACTTTCTCTGCTTGACTTATTTCACTTAGCATAATCTCCTCCAGTCCCATCCATGTTGATGCGAAAGTTGGGTATTCATCCTTTCTGATGGCTGAGTAATATTCCATTGTATATATGGACCACATCTTCTTTATCCATTCATCTGTTGAAGGTTTTTATAGAAAAAGGGTGGGACAAGAAAGTTACTAGCAAAGCCAGGGGAGGCCACTTTCCCTTAGAGGGAAAGGCAAGGGGCCTTATCATGCAGATCACCTCCTCAACTTTGGGAAAGGTGGGTGGGGATGAAGAGGGCCCAAGTGGCAGACTCATAGGAACTGAAGGTAAAATCCCTGACTGGCTGGTTAAGAGTGCATTTCTGGGAAGGTTGAAACTTCAATTAGGTCAGATATGAAGCCTCAGTTTGGGAATTTAGTCCAACTGATACCATTTTGGGCTTGTGGCTTTCTTTTTAACAATGCTTAACAGTAAAAGGATAGATAACTGGATGTCACACTAAAATTTCCTTTGTTTGAAAATACTAGTTTAAGTAAGTACATGTTGTGCAAGTTCTTTCATCTCCAACTGTGGCTGACACCACCAACAATAGATCATAACATCCTTTCCTGTTAGGTCTGGCTTAGCCCAGGATTCTTCTCAACATAGCGCTCTAGAAATCAGTGAATCAGTGCATCGGATTTGGAAGATGTAACCCCTTGTTATTCCAGGGCTTGAGGTCCAAGCAGTCTCCACGTTTTGGCCTGCAACAGGACCCCTGCCCCCACCATCCCCTTTCCACTTAGAAAACCTACCCGGGTGAAACTGACAACTGCAAGCATGAAAATCCTTCATTAATCTAGCACTTTCTCTTGCAGAGGAAAAACCGAGGCAGGAGAGTCATTAAGTCACCTAGGACACATAGCTAGTAGGAAACGTGAGTTTTCTAAACCTCAGTTTAAATGAGAATCTTTGCCACCCTCTTCTGTGGCTTGGGAAATTTAAGATTTTTTACATTAGCCTTTCTGACTCTTCATAACCAAGAATGCCTGTTCCTCCTGGCCCAAACCAGGCAACTGTACAAAACTGAGTTCAAAAACAAACCAAAAAGAACTGGAGAGTATTATGTGGAGCGAAATAAGTCAATCAGAGAAAGACAATTATCATATGGTTTCACTCCTATGTGGAATATAAGAAACAGGCAGAGGACGGTATGGGAAAGGAGGGAAAACAGAATGGGAAGAAATCAGAGAGGGAGACAAACCATGAGAGACTATGGGAAACAAACTGAGGGTTGCAGAAGGGTGGTGGGTGGGGGGGGTGGGGTATCTGGGTGATGCGCATTAAGGAGGGCATGTGATGTCATGAGCACTGGGTGTTATGCAAAACTGATGAATTATTGAACTCTACATCTGAAACTAATGATGTACTATATGTTGGCTAATTGAATTGAAATAAAAAAAAAAAAAACAAAAAATGCTGGAAAATCAACAGGTTTTTTTTTTTAAGGATTTTGTTTTTTTTTTTTTCCTGGTGTCCTTCATATGTAGAGCATCTGTTAGACTTTGCCAGAAAGAAAACTACACAATCTTTAGCTTTCACAGTAATCACAGACACACATTCCTTTCTGCTTTCAGTCTTTTGAAAACTAAATGCGAACATCGACAATGCTGAGTTTGGGGGACACATTTATGTTCTTGACTGAAGAAAGGGGCCTGGCTGTGTTTCACTAGTCCGAGCTGAGTCCAGAGAACAAAGGTGTGGGGCTCCCCTTCTGTGTTCTTTCTTTCAGCCCTTTCACAGTAGGCCGTCCCCACTGCATCTGGCAACAAATAGGCACCTCAGAATGCACTGTATATTGGAAAGAAAGGTTGTTTTTGTATGCTACAGCCCTAAGTCATAGTCCCACTTCCTGTTTAGAAATAAAAATCAAGTGATTCTTCCCCACATTTTCATCAACATTGTGCTGGAAGGAAGAAATACAGCCCATCCTGCAGAAGCTAGCAGATGCTGGGCCTCTCGCTGGCTAAGTGAGTAAAAGGTCAGTCCCACACCCACAGCCCGGGCTGTTCGGGCTGGCGGCTGGCGGTAGAGTCAACAAGGGGAAGTTTAGTAGGTGAAGGGTCACTGCTGTGGAACAGTAGGCACTTTCCATGTGTCAGCTCTCAGGCATCTAGTTTCTGTTCATGGGAATCAAGCTTACTAGGGGAAAGGTCACACAGACCAGAGGCGGATGTATAATAACTAGGGCCTGCCTTGACCTTGTGTCCAAGGCAAGAGGCCAAGTGCTCAGGCCTCCTGGACTTTAGGGATTCTGCTGCTCAAGTGGAAAAACAGAGATTGTAAAGTGCTTTAAAGATCAGCCTGTACCGAATGCAGCAAACTGATAAACAACCTATGTAGTGACAAATTTGTATTATGCAGAATAACTTCTCCAGGTAAGATTCTTTGGACAAGTGTATTGCAGTAAAGGATCTTGTAGGTTTTCTTATTAGTTGCTCTACACTAGAGCAATGGTTCCCAATCCTGGCCACATGTTAGGATTACTTAGAGAGCTTTCACAATGCCTGCTGCTTGCTTGCTACCAGTTGAATCGGACTCTCTAGCCAGGGGACCGAGCCATCTTAATTTTTCTAGTGTCTCAGGTAGTCTAATGTACAGCTCTGCTTTAAAATCCTTAAAACATGACCATTTGAAATGACCCCAGATAAAAGAGACGTTCTCCACGTTCTACAGCAATGCTTTTTGGATTATAGGTCATGACCAATTAGTGGATCATGAAATCAGCTTACTGGGTCACAACTAGCATGAAAATGCAATAGAATAGAGGGAAAAAAGCATACTGCATTAAGTGAGATTTGGGGGTGGGTGGTGTCAAACTTGTTTCAGATCTGCCTTGGATCATGATATAAGAATACTACTATTCTTGATTCTAGGAATAAAAGCCTTGTTGCCCTGAGCCCTCATGGAATTGTTCTAATTCAAATTGGCTGTTGGCTTTTTCAACAGTTTTGCTGATTCCACAGGATGTTGTGGCTGTGAGTTGGGAAGGCTGCCATGCTGTTATTTTGGAAAGGGTTATGCAAATGCTTCCTCCCAGATGGTTCCCAGAGTTAGTTCAGTATGAGCATTTCCTCTGGAAACATCAGGGATGTAAAGAGAGATGTCACGACCAATACTCCAAGGTGAATTAATGGTGAAATTCGAATGAGAAAGAAGTTGGTTGCTTAGGAGTCTGGATGGAAACTTGCCCAGCATGAGCTCTGCTCTAAGAAAACTGAGTTCCCTAAGAAACAGCTGTGATAGCCTTTCTGACCTGCGGTATTATGGGGTAGTAAACAGGCTGTCACTGACAATGTCTAGAATCAGCCAAATGGTAGGATTCAGAGTCTGAGCTGAAGAGGTGTCTCCACTGGAGATGCTGAGCAGCCAGAAGAGAGGACTATGGAGTTGCTATTAGAAAATGAACCCAGGGGCACCTGGGTGGCTCTGTTGGTTAAGCGTCCAACTCTTGGTTTTGGCTCATGTCATGATCTCAGGGTTACGAGATTGAGCCCCACATGGGGCTCCACACTCAGGGCAGAGTCTGCTTGTCCCTCTCCCTCCTCCTCTGCCCCTCCCTCCTCTCGTGCTTGCTTGAGCTCTCTATCTCAAATAAATAAATAAAATCTTAAAAAAAAGAAAGAAAGAAAGAAAGAAAGTTAACCCAGCAATCGTGTAGAGAGAATTATAATAGTGATGAGGGGCTTCAATTTTTGCGTAGCCTCTTTTTCCCTGTCCATTAATGTCCTTTCTTCTTTTTTCTTCTTTTTTTATTTTCTTTTAAATGAGTGCTTCTGGGTTATGCTGCATCCTTGGCTGCTAAAGGACACATTGTTTCAGGATGGGAGCAGTTAGAAAATCTACACCCTACGTCAATTTGAAAGGAAGTGGGAGGCCAGAGAATTATTAGATATATATATGAAGAATCTGAATGACTGAAGTTTCTATGTTTTATCCTGATATTTTGACACAACACTTAAGGAAATCCTTATTTCTTTTTCTGCCTCTACAATAAGGAGAAAGAATTAATATAATGTACTCTGTCCTTCAGGGAATGCTGTCTAATGGTTTAATCCATGAATTTCTATATTTTGATTTATGAAAGAATTGGGCAAAAGAAGTGTCTAATAGTGTTTGCCCTTTCTCAGGAAAGGAGAATATGCTGTGTTCTGGCAACTAAAGAAATAATTAAAGCTAATTTCTCCATGGACCTTGGAAAAAGTGGCAACAAATAATGGCTTTATTCTTCCAAAATGTTTCAAACAAACATCTTATCGGTCACTTACCAGCCACAAATCCATTCAAGGCAGTACCTGATCGGCCATAGGTGATTTTTCTCATCAAAGTAGTATTTAACCTGTTGTTTCCAGATGACATAGGAGAGCTATCAGACATACAACACCTGAAAGAAGAATTGGTCAAGTATTGATTTTTCATCAGTCAAAAAGTTTACTAAGCAGATGAAAAATAATTTGCCTTCACAGCGATATTTTCCTAAGGTCTTTCCTAGTCAAAGGCATTGTTTTTCCTTAAGCACTCAAACCTTAATTACCAGAAAAGTTAGCATCAAAACCAAGGACATGCTGGTAAATTAGAGGTCATATCAGAAAAAAACAAAACACATTAAGTTTAAATGGATATTTTATCTTGTCCCTACCTGTCCTCTTAACTTTCTCCCCCTTCCTCACACGGTCATTCATTCCTGTGTTCACATTAATTCTGTTAACAACAATATGTAGATATGGGGATCTCAGTATATTTATATCAGTAAGTGAAATTGTTCAGTTGAAAAAGGAAGCAGTATTTTATAATAGAGAAGGATGGGTTGAAGGCATGGAGATCTTGGGTTCTGCATTTCTTTTGATACTGTCAGGGAGGAAGAATTTCCTCTGCTCTTTAAGGTCCTTCTAGCTGGACTAAGAATCAAATTGACATGAGTCAGATTAACAGGAGAAAATCAAATTTAATTTTGTACAAACAGGGAATCCACGTAGACATAAAAATTCCAAAGACAATCAGGCAAAAACAAGGTATATATGTTACTCTGAACTAAGGAGAATGGGGCTGGGGAGGAGAAGGTTGTGGGTGGGGGTCTGGGATTTCAAAAGGGAAGGAATGAAATTCACAGGAAGACAAAAAAGTAAATGTTTGGTAAACAAAGGTGTGCTGGGCCACACAGAAACAATGGGACATAGATGACTTTGGTCAAACAGGCCTTGCTAGGTTCTTCCCTGTCTACCATACCTAGTTCATGTTATAATGTAGTTCCCTATGGTGATAGCTCTCTTCCTGGAGCAGTTCCTCTACTGAAATTCTTTTAGGCAGTTGTGGAAAGGTAAAGAGTTTTTCCTGAGTCTGCTGGGTTTTGATTGCTTTTAACTAAGAATAATCTTCATGCCAAAGTGGCCCATCTTGGGGCAACCTGCCCTTGGCCCTTACAATACTCATTCACTGAGAGTGTATGAAAAAAACTCATTTGATTACTGGAGGTCCCAGTTTCCACACTGATAAAGATTAATTGTTGTTGTAGATATCTTCTAAGGTACATTCCCCTCTTAAAATATTCTTGTTTGCCCATTATTAATTTAATTTAATTTTTTTAAAAATTTGATTCCATTATTGATTTTAAAGTTCTCACCGATGAATCTGAGTAATTGTTGCCTTTCCCACATTGAGAAAGACTCTTTGATAAGAGTTCATTTAGTATAACTTCCTTCTTCAAGCAAGGACATCTTTACAGGATCCCAGGTCAAGAACCATCTCATTACTGCTAGTTCTGGTTTTGGAAGAACTCAAAATAAATCCAGCCCGGGCCAGGCACATGATTTTGGTCCAGCTTTTTTGCCATTTAACAGGTGTTGAGTCCTGAGTGAGTGCTGCACAAGCAAGATTGGGATGGGTGCTGGTGGTTCATCGTTAATGGTAGAGGCAGGGGTATAGGGACAAGGTTTCTCCTGTCTTGACCCCCGTGGGCTTCTGACCACCCTGTCCCAGAGTTCTTTCCATCCTGGGAGGAACCTGGTCTTCCCACATTCTGTGGATTTTGTGAACAAATTTCTATTCTGATTAAAACAGTCCTGGTTAGGTACAATTAGAGATTTAAAGAGGTCTAGAAGCTGGCAGTCAAGATGCTTGAGTGACAGTCCATGAAATTTCCCCACATATTTGGAGGCAAATACCATTATGCCTGTGTATGCTTTTCCCCAGATTTTGGGCAGTATTCATTTGGCATCATTCTCAAGATCTTTCTCCATCTTTTAGATCTACAATGGTACTTAATCTATAATGGTTCTCTTTTTATTGTTCTTGACACTGTCCTTTTAATTGTGTAGACTAGGCTTGAATTGGTTTTTGATGCTGCAACATTATACTTTTGGTTGAGTTTATGGTCAACTAAAACTCCAAAGCCTGCTCTCCTCTGTCCCCCAGAAAACATATACACTCATATTAACATTAACATTCAAACCCAATAGTTTTTTAAAATCCCATCAATCTTGCCTGTCCAAGATCTTAGTAGATTCAAATTCTATAATAATGACTATCATTAAAAAAAATGGTTTGTGTCATCCAAAAATTTGACAATCTAGTTTTTGCCATTTGGCCAAGTTGTTTATAAGGATAGAGTCAAGAACCAAGCTCTTTGGAAGAACCCTAAAAAACTATTTTCATAAGAAAACAATATGGAACACAATTTTACAAGATGAGTACCATTCTCAAATACATGTGGAAAATGCTACATACTAAATCATCTTTTTTGAGATTTAAAACATATATAGATGATTAAAAACTCTAAGACACTTCCCTCCAGATTGACATTGACCAACTAATTTAGTGTTTCCCAAACTGTGTTCCACTGGATATTTTTTTTTTTTTGAAGATTTTATTTATTTGACAGAGAAACACAGTGAGAGAGGGGACACCAGTAGGGAGTGGAAGAGGGAGAAGCAGGCCTTCCAATGAGCAGGTAGCCTGATGCAGGGCTCGATCCCAGGACCCTGAGATCATGACCTGAGCTGAAGGCAGACGCTTAACAACTGAGCCACCTAGGCACCCCTCTACTAGATACTCTTTATAGGACTTTCAGAACCAAATTTATGGTAAGGTATAATGTGAATCTACAGATAGAGCATTCAGTCTCTCTACAATCTACTGGACCAGAGACTTTTTCTTCACAGAATTTCTTTCAAGATTGGCATGGCAAATTTAGTAAAACCAGGTCAGCGAATAATCTGGGGCTATGATTGTTATATTGGCTCCATGTCTGCCTAACTTTCCAATCTCAAGTTTTGTGAATTGATCCGGTGAATGACACACTTATACCAGTATTATGAACAAATATTAAAACCACTTTTTGAAAGAAGCTAGTTTTCAAAAATGAACTTTATTGTGTACGATCAACATTATTATTTACATATAATAAAATGTGATTCTTATATGTATATATTTTGAGAGTTTTGACAAATGTATACATACATCTCTCTAACCACCATCATAGTCACCACCATATTGTAGAACATTTCCATCACTCCAAAATTTTCCTCATGCCCTCTAAATGTCAATCCATTCTGAACCCCAGCTCCAGATAACCACTGATCTGCTTTTTATCACTGCAGATTATATTTCCTTTTTTCTAGAATCTCACATAAATGTTTTCATACATCATGTACTTTTGTACCTGGCATATTTTGTTCAGCATGTTTCTGAGATTCATTCATTCATGTTGTTGTTGAATGTATTAGTGGTTCATTTTATTGCTAAATAGTATTCCACTTTATGGATATAACACAACTAGTTTATCCAATCACTTGTGATGGGCAGTAGGTTTCTGTCTGTAGCTATTATGAATAAAGCTTTTATGAACATTGTATACAAGTTTGCAACACCAGCAGTGTAAGAGTGTTCCAGTTTTTTCCCATCCTCACCAACTCTTGGCATGGTTACTCTTTCATCTTCGCCATTCTAGCAGGTGTAAAGGAGTATTTCATTGTGGTTTTAATATGTATTTCTCTGATGACTAATGGTGTTGACCATGTTTTCATGTACTATTAACCATTTGCATATCCTGCTTTGTGAAGTTCCTATTCAAACCTTTTGTTCATTTAAAAATTGGATTTTTTGTCTTCTTATTGATATCTAAGAATTCTTTATATGCCCCATATGTGTCCTTTTTAGATATACATGAAATATGATACACACGTATGTCCTAAATATATATATATAATACTTGTATGTATATACACACATATATGTATATATACACATATTAGGTGTGCACACAAATAATATTTTGGATATATATTGGATATTTTCTCCCAGTCTACAGTCTACCTTTTCCTTTCTTAAAAGATGTTTTTCTAAGAGCAAAAGCTTTGAATTTTTTTGAAATTCAATTTTTCAACTATTTCTTCAATATTCTTGCTTTTTTAGCCTTCCTAAGGAATTTGCCTTTGCCAAGGTCATAAAGGAAGAAGTGAATTTTCTTATGGTATTCTTGTGTTGGCTTATTTCGACCATTGTGTTAAAAATTTCCCCCATTCCCTTCCTTTCTCTTCCTTTCCACAGACTCATCATGACTTGGCTGGAAAAGAGAGTAAGTGTCATTAGCTAATGTTATAGGAGCATGGTTAGGCCCAGTTTAAAAAGAACACAGTGAACGTTTGCAACATATATGAAACCTTAGGCCAGAAGAATACTCTGAAGGGTTTTAACCAGCCTATTAAATGAGGCTTCTCAAGTTACTCTCTATCATATCACCTTGGAAATTTTCTTCAAGGCACAATTATCTTTATGATCTTGTTTATTTGTTTGTTTCTTATCTAACCTTTATACTACACTGTAAGCTTATCTGTCTTGTTCACATATGATGAGTGAATGGATGAACCAGTAGAGGCCAGGTTGCAATGTGGCTGACAGAATTGACATCAATTTGGGGTTTCTGGCTCCTACCCTTTCAGTCCCCAGAAACTTACCCTGTCACTTTCATCCACTACATTTGTAAATTACTATATGTTACTATACCTATACACAGAATTGTTAAGCCCATTTCTTTAGGGAAGCAATCTCTTTCCTTACTTTAATGAGAATTGGGATTCTCTGAAACTTCTATGTTCATCCTTTCATGGGTAAGAGATGATTCAGGATTGGGTAATGGGGGAATTATTAAGAAGATTGCTTCTTTCTGTAATTTCCTGTCTAGCCTTTTAGATGGGTAATTAGCAACAGAATATTGGTTTTCTTAGGTTGTTGCCTAGTAGCATAAACTTGGCTAAAGCAGGCCTGCTGGCTTTCTAGAAAAGGCCTTCTTTTACTGGTGTTTATCATTCAGCTGCTGAAATTCACACTGGGTGAAATTTGGCATGACAGCTCTCAGCTCAGTTGCAACTTAGAAGAAAACAGATTCTGCTTTGCTTAAATTGTTTTCGATTGACTGGGTAAGAATAAATTAAAGGTTCTTGTAGGTAATAGCTTCTGAATTCAATTAAAAATATCATCAGGCAGCTGCTTCTTTTTTTTCTGAAAGTACAGAAATGATTTTGAGCTACTTAATTGATTTTCTTATGAAGTTTTATGACTGGCAGATTTAGCTTAATTCTTTCTCAACATTTTTCACTCACACCAATATAGGAATAGAAAATGGGAATCAGAAAAAAAAATTCTAATTATCCTGCTATGGTAAGAATCTCAGAGTTATAAAATCTTAAAGGTCAGTCAATCCATCTCCTCATTTGTTCATTCATTCAAACATTGATTCATTGATCAAACATTTATCTTTTAATTTGGGCCAGGTTCACTGAACAAATGTTTGATACTTATCACACTCCAGATTTTTTGTTGACAAAAAACCTAGTTTGCTAGTCTGTAAATTTCAAGCAGCCTGGGGCCGTGTGTGTTTTATTTACTGCTGTACAATAAGTACCAAAAATAGTGGACTTTCAATAACATTTGGTGGAGATAGGAAGGAAGGAAGCAAGGAAGGAAGGAAGGAAGGAGGAAGGGAGGGAGGGAGGGAAGAAGGAAAGAAGGGGAAGCTCATTTTGCTAGGCCTAATAGGATGTTTGCCTCTTGCTCAAGTCACTAAGGCATGTCTGAACTTACTTGGCTCTTGGCTTTATAGGTTCACAAAGTTAGTATTGTAAGCTAACCAGTGTCTGAGAGTCAAATTCTAAAGACTCAAACCTGGGGGGAGCAAGTTGGCGGAGGAGTAGGAGACCTGGATTTCGTCTGGTCTCAGGAATTCAGCTGAATAGGGATCAAACCATTCTGAACACCTACGAACTCAACAGGAGACTGAAGAAGAGAGTAGCAACAACTCTCTGAACAGAAAAGTGACCACTTTCTGGAAGGTAGGACGTGCGGAGAAGTGAATCCGAGGCGATATTCGGGAGGATAGACGGCGGGGGAGGGGGCCTCCGTCGGCCGCTTCTGGCAAGTGATAGAGCCGCGGAGCACAAAATTGGAACTTTTAGAAGTCAGCTCCGCTGAGGGACGTCGCTCCAGTGGCTAAGCTGGGGGTGGAACCCTCGCGGGACAGTGTGG
>NW_027397074.1:22876996-22877922 GCF_003265705.2 Callorhinus ursinus
TCTGCTGGGTTTGGAGACTTCAAACGAGGTCCGGTGCCAGAGATAGAAACGCTCGGTCACAGGCCGGGTGAGCACGGAGTGCGGCTGGAGACTGGGGAGATGGAAGTGATTAACTGCTTTTCTCTGGGGGCGCACTGAGGAGCAGGGCCCGAGTTCTCGGCTCCTCCGGACGGAGACTGGGAGGCTGCCATTTTCACACTCTCCTCCTCCAAAGCTGTACCGAGAGCTTGCAGGGAACAAAAGCTCCCAAGAGCAAACCTGAGCAGATTACTTAGCCCGGACCTGGCAAAGGCAAGGCAATTCTGCCGCCGGCAAAGACATCTGGGAACCACGGCAACAGACCCCTCCCCCAGAAGATCAGCAAGAACAGCCAGCCAAGACCAAGTTTACTGATCAATGAGAACGGCAGAACTCCAGGTCTAGGGGAATACTGCACATAGAATCCATGGCTTTTTTACCATGATTCTTTAGTCTTTCAAAGTTAATTTTTTTAACTGTCTTTTTTTTTAAATTTTTCTTTTTCCCTTTCTCAACCAACATCTTATCCCTTTTTTAAAAAACATTTTTATTTTTCATTTTTAGAGTCATATTCTATCCCTTCATAGTAGTTACCCTTATTTTTGGCATATATATATATAAGTTGTTCTCTCTTTAAAATTTTGAGATACAGGGGCGCCTGGGTGGCTCAGATGGTTAAGCATCTGCCTTTGGCTCAGGTCATGATCCCAGGGTCCTGGGATCGAGTCCCACATCGGGCTCCCTGCTAGGTGGGGAGCCTGCTTCTCCCTCTGCCTCTGCCTCTGCCTCTCTCTCTGACTCTCATGAATAAATAAATAAAATATTTTTAAAAAATTTTGAGATACAGTTTCTTCTAACAGATCAAAATATACCCTAAATCTCTAGTGTATGGCTTTGTTCTAGTCTCC
>NW_027397074.1:22878322-22878709 GCF_003265705.2 Callorhinus ursinus
CTGGAAGGTAGGACGTGCGGAGAAGTGAATCCGAGGCGATATTCGGGAGGATAGACGGCGGGGGAGGGGCCTCCGCCGGCCGCTTCTGGCAAGTGCTAGAGCCGCGGAGCACAAAATCGGACCTTTTAGAAGTTGGCTCCGCTGAGGGACGTCGCTGCAGTGGCTAAGCGGGGGGTGGAACCCTCGCGGGACAGTGTGGTCTCAGGACCCTCGGGGTCACAGAAAGACCGGGGGGTGCCTGAGTGTGGCAGAGCTCCCAGGTATCGGAGCGGGGAAGCCAGCTGCAGAGACAGAGCCGAGGCGCGGGCTCTCAGCTCGGGGTGGCCATAAACTGTGATCCGCGGCCCAGTCGGGCCACTGCTCCTCCAGCAGGGACCCAACAAGCAG